>NC_137817.1:44171191-44216191 GCF_963921795.1 Nannobrachium achirus
AATTACTTTCCACTTGAATCAAGAGAGTGACAGGTTTCCAGGATAAGGAGTATGCTAAAATGCAATGGTGGGAAAATCACTCATAGTATCAATACTGCAATGTAGAATTGCTCTGTTAAGTAGAAGTCTGGAATTCAAGGGTACAAAAGTACTGGTATCAAAATGCGCTTAAAGTGCCAAAAGTAGTCATTATGCATAATGTCCCATTTCACAAGGTTTCAAAATCATAAAATGTGTACAAATCGTTTGAAAATAGCAGATCTACAAGCTCTGAGCTGTTATATCTGCTATTTTCAAATAGCCGACATGTACTGATATACTGTATGGCTGAAGTGGTTAATGTATGTTTCATAATAATAATCAAAATCTACTAGTAACTAAATAATTGTAGTGGAGTAAAAGTACAATATTTGCCTTTGAGATGCAGTGGAGTAAGTAAGTAAAAGGACTAGTAAATTAAAACAATACCTCAAAACTGTACTTAAAGGGGTACTGTCTACTAAAGGGGTACTGTCACTTTTAAAAGTCATCTTAAAATATGAGTTAATATTTTTATGATGTCATGGTGGGAATGCGCAATTATAAGCCATTTAAATTAATTGACTGTACTTAGACTACTTACTGTACTGGTCAGCTGTTTTTGGGGGGCGAGGGACAGATTACACTGTGACATGAGTTTCAGCCTATTTCAGACCGTTTTCAGAGAGACCACGTGACCTACTGTATCAAACTATTATAATTTAGGGGCGTGTCAGCGGGCCTTTAAGTACAGTACATTCAGTAAATAAATGTACTTTGTAACTTGTAACACCGTTGCTAAAACGTACCCAGTATATCATCTGTGGAATTAGCAGGATCTATGTGATGCTTTATGGTTAAAGTGGTTAAAGTATGCTCTGCAGGTTGTCATGTATGTATAGTGGTAGTGGCACTTCTTCTTGTCCTGTCCTTTTCTTCACACTATTTACATAGCTCTTTTTTTTATGGAAAACAGCTGACAGGAAGTCACCCACTCACTGCGCAGCCAGTATGTTTGAGCTTTTTGAACTGTAGCTGGAGGGGATGGCATGTGATGTAGCCAATTGGTTCTAAAAGTGGGGTCCGGGGACCCCCAGGGGCCCTTAAGGGAGTTCCAGGGGAGCTAAATGATAGTTAGGAACCAAATGATTTTACAATATAAATTGGGGTCTCAGAGATAGAAATAGCATTAAATGGTGGTCCATAGCCTAAAATGCATGTACTGTATGATATAGCCGTAAACATCTTCTTTAATGGGGATCCTTGGCATATGTTTTCAAATCGGAGTCCGTGGTCTATTTTCAATGTGTCCCCCCAAGTGTAAATTTGGGAGTCCTTGACCTGAAAAAGTTTGAAAATCACTGATGTAGCCAGACAGTGACGGAAGATGTGAGGATACTGTGCCCCTATCGATTGGTCAGGCTGCGGAACATCATAAACGTAACTGCTTCAGTTAACACAAGGACAACCTTTTGCTGAGTAGTTCAAAGCAACAGTCCAAATATCCAGTGGTGGAAAAAGTACTCACGTTTGTTTTACTTACTGTAAGTAAAAGTATCAATACTGCAATGTAGAAAAATCTGTAAGGGCACGGTCACACCACACACAAACATTCTACTTATGAGAGTGGATTCCCACAATGCATTTCAATGGGAATGGCGTGGATTTATGGTTTTGCGCAGCTTTCAGCGTGCCAAGCAGAACGTGCTTTTATGATTGAGGCACTGTTTTTCCCCTCTGTCCAATCGGGTGAGTCGAAGCGGACCGTCCCAAGACTCAGGAAGTGACAAGTGGTTGTAGCTACGTGTGTCATTGTGTGTTATTATGAGAATCCCCTGTACTGGCTGAAAAGGCTTTGCTATCCACCCCCATGCAGTCTTCCATTCCAACAATCCTTCCAGCTCATTATATTTTAACCACAACTCTGCCTCCTTCAATACAGCATGTAAGCCTACACATAATAATCTCTGGCCAGATTATCTCTTCTTAAAGTATTTGCAATGATAGCAATTGTCGTCTCTCGTCTGTCTACCCACTGAGTTTGTAGGGGTGATTGGTGGATGTGGGTGAGAGAGAGACAGAGCGAGAGATAAACAGAGAAAGATAATTATAATATGACTGTATTTAAATGACGTTTCGAATCGGGAGACACACATCTTATAGGACATCTTATGAAAATCTACTGTACAGCAAGAGTTTAACTTCCAGACATAGATTCTTGAATGGGCCATTGTGAAATGTGTTTAGTCAAATAGCATTATAAAGAGCATTATTATTACATAATACTATTACCAGTATGACACCTATAAGGGCGAGAAGTGATCTGAGACTGACACAATATGTCCATTTATGGGCAATTGGGCATTCCCAGATATAGGCTTAATATCGATGACATCAGGGCAGGGATCTCCACAGTATGGGCATAAAAGGGAGAAGGACGGAATTCATTTGCTTTCATTCATTTAATTATAGGTTTTCACAGTAAATGCGATCTACGGTCGCAATCATAAAAAAAAAATCCATTCAACAGATACTGTAATAGACATTATTATAAAATAATATTCCAAGAATTATATTTCCAGGCTCGACAACAGTCACAATAAATGAAATTGATGTATTCTCGGCATGTCATAACACATTGCAAAAATCACACCTACTCTATTCTATTTGTACTACTCAATTTGATGTGTGAGCGCTGATATTCAGATGGTACTACTTTATTTGATGTGTATGCACTGGTATTCAGACGGTACTACTCTATTTGATATCACTGGTATTCAGGTGGCACTAAGCTATTTGATGTGTATGTGCTGGTCTTTAGGCGGTACTCCTCTATTTGAAGTGTATGCACTGCTGTATGCACTGGCAAATTAAGACAAGTTCTGTTCTGCCTATGTTATAAAAAAAAGACAATACTGTTACTCATTATGTACAATACATAATGCATTTCTTCTACATCTACTTGTCCCTAGACATGGGATAAATGTCATTATTATATAAAAGTGAATTCAATACAGAGTACATTACTGTAGCTTATTATATGTGTTCATCTCACATAGCTTTTTAGATTATGGAGTATTAACTCACAGGTCACTGCTACTGTATGGAGCAGTGATTACTGTAATACAGATATTCAATTGTGTATCAGTCTCATACGTGATTGTCTCCTACTGTAATTGTCTCATTCCAAAGTTTGGGGTTAAACCATTAGATCAGAGGTCATTACTAGAGGAAGGCATTAATGCAGATTCATTCTTTCATTCTTTAATTATGACACAAAGGAAAGCTGCTGTCGTCAAATGTGGCTAGGGTTAAATAGTCAGGTCATAGATCATCATTGTGCAGTATAATACCGTTTGTATCCAATCAAACATATAATTCTCCAAATGTCTGTCTGTCTGAGTGTCTGTCTGTCCGACTGTTTCTCCTCGGTGCAATTGATCTGAATCCGCATCACCATTAGCATATGAAGACACCTGACATAACTGCGAAGCCTGTTTGTCACTTTCACAAATCGTATGCTGTTTATTAGCATTTTTATTGTGTATCTATTCTGCATCTATATGAGGCATATCTATTCTGCATTTAGCATGAACAAAGATCTTTGCTTCTGGGGGTCCCCAGAAGAAAAAAAAAGTAGAGATTTGAGAAGGGGGTCCGTGGCAAACACATATATTTTTCAGGTTACTTTACATTACAAAGTTGGAACCACTGATAGCATGTGTTTTTCAGAAAACTGTTTAGTACTTTGTTGACTCAAGAATGCTGGGTCTGCTGGGAGGAATGTGTGTGTGTGTGTGTGTGTGTGTGTGTGTGTGTGTGTGTGTGTGTGTGTGTGTGTGTGTGTGTGTGTGTGTGTGTGTGTGTGTGTGTGTGTGTGTGTGTGTGTGCGCACGCGGGGCCGGGGGGGGGGGGGGGGGGGGGGGGTACACACCTTAGGTGTCTGTCTGAGTGACTGGCCCTGTTACAGCGCCACCAGGAGGCTGATTTGAGTAAAACACATTTTTGGATAGTACTCCTACAGATTTTGTCCAAAAATCATGCAGATCGGTACACAGTATCTCTATAGCCGGGTATTTCTTACATTGATATCATTGATACATTGATACCTACATATTATCATGCAAGCACCAGTTAAAGTTACTTTCCATCCCTCATATACTGTGTGCACATTGCACACCCCATAACTCACACACAGCACATCATTTCGGAGCTCATATCTTCGAACGGGTAAGGGCTAGTCTCATATTAATCATGTTGTAGTCTCACACTATTATTGTTGTGTTGCTATATGGATAGTGGATCACTGCTGTGTTGGATACCTTGCCTAAGGTCAGATTCATCTATAGATTAACATGTGAATATGTGAAATCATGGAATCTCTGCATGTATGTATACTGTACAGTATGTCTGGCCATCCTTTGCATATCTCGAGAGTCATTTGGCTGCATGGCGTATTGATGACCATCCAAGGGAGTGCAGTATTTAGTGTGAAGTCCACCCGGCGGATCTGGAGAAAGCTGCAAGCAGCACTTTCAGCAAAGCAAGCAATCGGGCCTGCTGCGAACGTGCATGTGTTCTGAATGGCCACTCTGAACATGCATCATTCAGAGCAGGCGCAACAACAGAGAACTCAGTATTCACACTAGACATCTCTTGTCCTCAGGCAATGTTTAAAGTAGCCCACAACACTTTTTTCCCACTTCTTTTTTAGCTTTGTTATATTTTCCAGGGGGATTCCCATCTCACCATCTGCGCTACTTATCACAGTGCACAAATGTGCCATTTACAAAGCCCACCTCCATTACCTTTCTCCCGCTTTCCACAGATAACCCTGACTGTGCTCGGTTAAATCCTATTATCCCATTCACAATACAACCCACTGCTTATGGTATCCCTCTCTTTCTCCCCTTCATTTAAATTGTTCCACGCCTCCCACCTCTAATCCCCCCTATAGCTCTATTGAGTAATGTGCTGGTTATCGAGGGCTGACATATCGCCTGCCCTACATACATGTATGCTCAATCCATACTCAAGGTATTACAGGCACCATGGTCTCCATGTACATAGTGCATGCATGTTTTTTTCCCCCATTCTGAATTCCCATAGGCGTGTTTAAAGGGGATCATTTTCCGAAATAATTATAGAAAATAAATGAAATGAAAAATAAAAAAATCAACATCGCCTCCTCACGTATTAGGAGAGCAGTATGAGTCACCAGAAAAAAGCACAGGTGTTTTCGATGAATCTATCATGGTTAAAATGAGCCTGGTGGTTTGATTCATATGAAGCATCGACTGACGGTGAGAAAAAGCTAATGTTCCCGCCATCAAATTAATTACATTTTCGCCAGAAATATCAAATATGACTATCAATACAAAGCTACCTCCCTGACAACAGTCTCCCTGATGGCAAAATCTCACTCTTTCGATGGGTCATTCTTTCAGGTTAGCTACTCACCCGTTACTGAGGTTAGGGTTAGGGTTTGGGTTAGGGTTAGGCATAGAGGTTAACATTCACCCACGTTGGCAGGTTAGCTACTCACCTGCATCGGCATGTTAGCTTTTCACCAGGTTAACATTCACCCGTGTCAAAAGAATGGACCTTCGAACAGATGCTATGTCGCAATATCGACACGCTCCCCTCCCTGACAACAGTCTACTTACTCTTTTACCTTCTTGGAGAGTATAGCTACATTTGTGTACCTTTCCTTTGAATTGTAATTGTAATTCTTATACATTCCTTCATTGCCAACTGTGTTCGTGTAGATGCTCGACAAAGCCGGAAGCACCACGTGGATTTGAACCCACAACCTCTGTGGTGGTGGTCAGGTACTTAACCACTGCGCCGCCCGAGCACCCTCACATAAAACTTTTAACTAGCATTCAGTGTCACAACTGTCGCTGAGCCCACCCCCATGACCCCTAGAATACTATAAACAACTTGAGCTGAGAGGAAATGCAACTCAAGCTTTGTGCTCGAGAGCCCAAAGCTAAAGTTGTTTATTTGTTTATTTATGCATTTATTGCGACTGTACAGTAGGTCGCATTTACTATGAAAACCTGCAGCTCATGTACGTCAATCAGTCACACCTCATGACACACTCCATATATGGCCAAGACACAATTCATTTGCAAGTGTGACTCGCGTCACGGCAACCACACTTGCAAATTAATTCTGTCCTTGTCCCTTTTATGCCCATATATGGAGATCCCCGATGTCATCAATATTTAGCCCATATCTGGGAATGCCCATTTATGGTCATATTGTGTCAGTCTCATGGTAACCAGTGTGGTTGTCGTGTCACGAGTAACACTTGCAAATGATTTTTGTCTTTGTCTCTTTTATACCCATGTATGGAGATCCCTGATGTCATCAATATTAAGCCCATATCTGGGAATTCCCAGATAGTCCCAAAATAAAATAAAAAAACAAAGGATGTAAATAAACTATTGAGCTGAACTGACATTAGAGGAAAAATATTGAAATAATAGTCATGGAATGGACAAGACAAGACAAGACAAGACAAGACAAGACAAGACAAGACAAGACAAGACAAGACAAGACATGTCAGTAGATTCAAAGATGGGGGAACACTGAACAGTAACTTGTTGAATTCCCAGATATGGACATGGTGTCTGTTGTTTCAGCGTGAAAGGGCGAGGTCGCTTCTCGCCCTTAGGGCGTCTTACTGGCTATTATTTTCACAAAAGTTGCACACAAGAGTTTTGGTAGTGATTATCAGCCATTCTGCATGTGAACCGCACAGTGGTATAGCATGTGTTAAACATGACAACTCTCTTGAAGTCGCATGCACTTATCCACACACGAGACAAGTTTCATTTCCGTGACAGCATTATTAAATTTTAATCTCAGCCAATCCTAGGTGTACCGAGGGAGATTACCACGAGACATGCACCGCAGTCTATCAATTATTCAGATATGGAGCACACCGACAAAATAATAAAGTTTTCTTGAAAACAATTCAGAAGTTGCCAACCGTGGCATAAGGTTTATTTTTAGTCCCAGTGAAACAGTGGGCCTACTGCACCTTGCATTATGAGTTGTGTACTTCCGCAAAATATGAGTCAGCCTTGCAATATTCAACTTAGTATTACATCAGTAATAATGTGTAGTTCATCCATTCTGGTTCTATATGAAGAGCATTAACTGTGGCTGGTGGAATAATAGACACTAGTGTTTATTTTACACTAAGGTGTAAATCCCAAGAAAATGCATAATGATATTTTGGCCAGATTTCAGACATAACTCTAAAACAATTCTAGTAGTTTCTTATTATTGGACAGTACTGTATAGTAACCGTGCTGAATAGTGTGAGACTGAGAGTGCTAAGCTGCCAGTTGGAATGCTTGTCATAATGTTGTGAGTAGTTTGGGGTTGCTGTCTCATCTTATCAATATAATCCCGACCCTAAGCATACTGATATTATAGGCTTGGTCCCCTCCAAGCAAGCATATCTACTGGGCTTGAATTGACACGTGGCAATGTCTTATCAAATAATAATAGCATATCTTAAGCTTTTTTTTTATAACTTGACGTGACTAGACCGGTGTTGGTTGAGTGATATACCACATTCTGACATAAATGAAGAGTCAGGAAACGATATTTTATTCCCTTAAAATCTTAAATATTCAGAATGTCACAATGATTTCCCTGACCTGACATTTTTACATTTCAAGAGGCAGTTAAAATAAATTATTTTCTTCCCACGAAGTGAAGGCATGGTAATTGACGTGTCATTCACAGCATGTGGTTATAGGCAGAGTTGTAAAATTAGACTATAATTATGCATACAGTACCTAAAGTAGTTTGACTTATTTATTTTGATTACAGTCATTAGAATACAGAAAACAATGATTAACCATTCCCCCAAACAGAGATGTTTAACTTTCAATTGAAACCTGTGTTGTTCTTCTATGTCAATCAGTTACATAAAGGATGTCAGGATGACATTCACCTGATGTTAGAGTGAATGTCAAGTTGTGCTGTGCAGATTAGACTGTGGCAATTTTCTGCAATAACTACAGTATGAATCACCCACTTCACTGGTGGTTGAGTGGAGAGATTTAACCCATTAAGGCCAGGAACGTGTCTTTGTCACTTTAGAACCACTGCTATACAGTATGTGGTGTATGGATGTTTCAAACATATAGACACAGATGTCTTCAAGAGCAGCATCAACTTATTGCCACTGCATGACCCTTTGGGCCCCGATTGGATATAGTGGCACCTTATTTTTACAACGATTAAAAGCTACCAACTCACCTACTGCCATATGACAAGTTTGACGAGTTTTGGAGCAGTGACGAGTTTGACGACCATTTAATTAATTAGATTAACTCTAAAACAATCCAACTTTGATCGCCGCTCCGCGGTTCCCATTTCACCTTATAAAATGCACTTCCAGTCTGGGACCGGAAACGGATCCTTTTCTGAATCCGGGAGGCGGGACATAACTGCTTCTCAACGACCGCATACGGTTTTCATTTGTTTACAGAGAAAACATGGAGGCTCATAGCTTCAATGGCGGCTGCATGGATTTCGTTGTTTTTTTAATTTTTGTAACGGCGAATGCGTGTGATACACGATCCGTGGGCCAGCGTGCACGATCTACACGCACGCGTGGTGCGTAAAAGATAAGAAAACCTTGGCAGTGAAGCGGAAAATACTATTTTTATCGCCACAGTCAGTGAGTTCAAAGTGAGAAATAAGTCAGGCGAACTTCATTGACGCCGTGTGAAACCAGGTCGATGTGACCTCCAGTGTCAATAGAATAAAAAAGTCAAAATTGAAGTATGTTTTGGGGGTATTTAAACTGTCTGGGGCTGTTAATTATCTCATCCTTTGCTTCAAGGAGTGAAGTGTTTATGAAAGACTTAGCGGGGGATGAAGGTTTAGTGGAACATGATTAGAACGGGCCACAGAGGGATCTGTTTATAGGAGGACATGACGGTATTTATCTGAAGCAGAAGCAGGAGAAGGGAGGCCTTCAGAATGAGACATCTGTCTCGCCCTTTCAGCATGAATATTATTAAATGGACCACACATACTGTATTAACACTGCATATTAATGTATATTCAATATATACTGTGAACATACTCCCCCGCTAGTGGCTTTACTGGCCGGGGACCCAGTCATCCAAAATATGAGATGACCTGTGATGTCATGCCGTACTTTTTATTTCTGTTTCATCTATTAGTTTGGTTTTCCACAGAATGAGAGGCCTGCTCAGCCGGAAACATTGCGAAAAAAGAAGTTATGGCCATTTGTATATATTCACTGTCTCATTGAAAAATATAAAAATAAATCTGCTTTAAGCAGCTTGTGAGGGGTCAAACTAGGGGTTCTTCATGATTCTGAATCCATTGCCAGTATTTGTTTTGCATGAAAAACATTCCTTGGGCCCACAAAACTGTGAAAAGTGATGAGTCATCACTTTTTTCACTTTTTTTTATGACAGTGAATATACAAATGGCCATATTTTTTTTGAGCAGACCTCTCATTCTGTGGACCTTAATGACCAAACTAATAGACAAAACAGAAATAAAAAGTACGGCATGACATCACAGGTTCAACCCTATTCCTTGAGCTTTTGGGCCTATGGGTCCCTGACTATAAAGGTCCTTACTCCAGTCCTTACACACTGGGAGCATTTATTCTGTGAGTTTGGTTTGTGCAAAAACCTGCATTTTTTTAAACTCAAATCTTTGCTTCTGGGAGGTCCCTGGAACAAAATCTATTTTGAGGTGGGGAGTCCACGGCTGAATTGGCTACATCTTATTTTGGGGGTTCTTGACATGAAAACGTTTGAGAACCAGTTTTAGAAGACATTTTAGAATCGATCTCAAGTCTTAATGGGTTAAAATGTGCATGGCACGCTAGCTATTGTGAAGGTCCGACATAGCAGTGAACGGAGGACAGGAACATTTGGGACCAGGGGTGGTCCATGTGTTCAGTCTGGGTCAAAACGGGGATTAGAAAGGTCATCAGACAAGACAGACAGATTATGATTATCATCATGATCCATGTTAAAAAGGTTACATTTCAGATTAAGATCCGAAGATTTGTGATGTCAGATTATGAATATACTGTAGTGTTGATTGTAACGATGACCTTTCACATAATAACAGCTTGAGGAAATGATTGCTTAACCCCAAAGTCTTATGCCTCATTCACACTACAGATATATAGTTGAATGTTTTGCTTGGTAATTCAATGTAATCTCAATGGAAACCAGCTTTAAAGGCTGGATTCCAAGGACAGCCGACACGCCCAGCCTTTAACCCTCTAAGGCCCACTGTTGTATTATTACAACGTTTGTATTTTATCCAAAAAAAGGTTTAAATCATTTTATTTTAGCTCCCCCTACCACCTAAACATCACCATTGGATTCTATTGTTTAGTATTACAATGCCATTGGCCACGATATTTGCATATACATACCCCCCACAGGGGCTGACATTCACACCCGCCACACCCGCTGACATTCCAGAGTTTTGACGAACAACATCTCACTTTTTCATGGAAGCTATTCCTCACAAAAACATAAGTAAAATGCCTGTACTATTTTTTTGGTGATCATTAGAATGTCTAGAACATGTACATATGTTATTATTGTGAAAAATATCCCCCATATGTAAATTAGAGCATGATTTATGATTTATGATTTATGGCTATAAAATATTACAAAAACATTTTTTTGAAAAAAACATTACATTTTCCTCTTATTAGGACTCCTACAACACCATCTGATCTTTTTCAATTTTTTATTTCAAGTATTTCTATATTTGGGCCTTAGAGGGTTAAAGCTGGTTTCCATTGAGATTACATTGAACTACCAAGCAAAACGTTCAACTATATATCTGTAGTGTGAATGAGGCATTAGGCTTATTTTATTTGTCAGAATTAAGGACCAAATGCCCCTTCCTCTCATAATGGCATCACTTGGTTTCTGGTCATAAATATAATGTAAATAAAGTGACTAAATCTGTCTTACATTTCTGTTTTACCTTCATCGGAGCTACCTGTTGTAGAATGGACCTTGATTATGAAACCCGAGTGAGAACAGCAGCATCACAATAGCTCTGATTTAGTGTGGTGTGATTTTAAGGGGTTTAAGTCTTTCGTTTTGACAGGCATCAGACTTCAATAACAATGGATGAATAGGCCGCCTTATCTCCTTAATTGAAAAAATAATAAAAAAAATGGTTTTGAGGAATGAACTCCAAGCAATAGTATTATGATCAGAGTAAGAGTGACAAAGGACCCACGTGTCAAAATAGGCTGCTGTGGTCTTTTAATCCCGACAGGAACCCTAGTATTGTAGTTCACGCAGGAAACTAATGACTACATCTCTGTGTGGTACAGACGATATCCCTGTCAGAGGCTTTCATCTTTCTTAAAGCTATACTGTGTAAGTTGCTCAACTGGTGGTCTGTAGCAGTATAGCAAACCGCGGTCGCGTTTGCTTTTTTCGTCCGTTTTTCGCTCGCGGACCGGGCCGTCAGACCACCGCGTCCGCCTCGCCTCGCCGAGACGCTTTCAATGAGGTCTCCCGTGTCCTTCTACGAGCAGCGGTTGGGGAGTTACATGCTAGACTCCTCCAGTGTAAACACTGCAGTGTACTTCCTGAAGGCATGTTTCCTAAACCCACCAGAGAGCCCGGCAGTGTATGTTCTGCGCTGTGATTGGCCGGCAGTGTATAACCCTCGCTGTGATTGGCCGGTAGTGTGATGACGCAATTTTTCCGCGAAAACCGGTCCCGGGCAGGGATCATAGAAAACATATAAAGAGAAGGCTTTAGAAGCTGAAAATAACGGAGTGGGGGTTCTAAAACTTTAGCGATTTAACAGCTGGGACCATTTTAAGATTTGTTTTATAAAAAAAGTTACATGGTATAACTTTAAGTTCAGTTTTTGAGCGGTGGTCACACCGTCTCCATAGCGTGGCCGTGTGTGTATCCGTGTGTGTCTGTCTGTCTGTCTGTCTGTCTGTAGCCTGAGGTGTATGTAGCCTCAGTACCTCTGGGTGACCAGAGAGGTGCTGTTGAGTCTAGCTTACCCTGAGCATCAACTGCAACCAGTTGGGGCCTGAGTGAGCAAGTATGGCTCACACTCTCTCTCACGCACACGCACACACCCCCCCCCCCCCCCACACACACACACACACACTCCAGCTGGGTGAGCAACGCACACACGCACGCGCACACACACACACCTCTGTGAGCAACACACACACACACACACACACACACACACACACACACACACACACACACACACATGCACGCACGCACGCACACACACCCCCACCCCCACACACGTGCAGGCACCACCGCTCACTTCAAACTTGGGTTTGATTTTTTTTGTAACCGGCCTCCGGAGTTATTGTCAATGCTAATGGGGGAAACATCTGACTGTTCTAGCACTAGATATGTCTGATTTAGAAACGTGTTTTATGTGTGAATCCTAAGCCTGGGATCTGTCAGACTGCAGAATGACTGTGTGTGAATATACATGATGTGAGAAGTGAAACAGTGGAGGGAATTGAAGTGGTGTGTGTGTGTGTGTGTGTGGGGGGGGGGGGGGGGGGGGGGGGGGGGGGGGGAGAGACTAGATCTATTGTATGTTAAGACCAGTGGTGTAAAGTAACTAAGTACATTTACTCAAGTGCTGCACTTAAGTACAACGTTGATGTATTTTTACTTTGAGTATTTCCAATTTTCAGAACTTTCACTTCTACTCCACTAATACATCTCAGAGGCAAATATTGTACTTTTACTCCCTTACAATTATTTGAAAACTTTAGTTTCTAGTTACTTTTAGATTTTTATTATGATTACAAATCACACAAATCACTTAAACCCTATTTTGGCCATTTGAAAATGGACGATCTATAAGCTCACAATACGTCACAATGCGACGTAATGTGAGCTTGTAGATCTGCTTTTTTCAAAAGATCTTTATGTATTGCATATACATTTGAAAAGTTGATAAGTGAAAGTGAAATGGGACATTCTGCATAATGATTACCTACTTTTGGTACTTTACGTACATTTGGATACCAATACTTTTGTACTTTTACTCAAGCACATTTTGAATTCCAGACCTTTACTTGTAAGCGCACGGTCGGTCACACCGCACATTTATTCTACCTATAGTGGGGCGGATTCTGCCAATGCATTTCAATGGGAATGGAACGGTTTTGCTGCCATATGCGGATTTCTGCAAAACATGCCTTTACAGAGTATTTCTGCATTGCAGTATTGCTACTTTTACTTCAGTAAAACTAAATATAGTACTTTTCCCACCACTGGCAGAATCACTGAAACGCAGTGGAGTCATTTATGTTCCCTGGGGGGCAGAGGGCTCAGCAGAGGATGGGGACACCATTGAAGTATGCTGCCCCCAGGCCACGCTCTCACAGGTCCCAGCTGGGACTCGCTCAGACAGAATGAATAATTATGTGCAAGCTATTTTCATAATTAGGACCCATAGCGTGCATAGTTTCATGGGAAAAATGCCTGGCCTGCCCTGCAACATTAGAAATAAAACATAGAAAAATAACTGGAGAAACAATCTTTCCAAATGATTTCGTCATATTCAGCTTTTCTTTATTTCAAGGATCAAGACTATCTCTAGGAATATATTCCGCTTGTTTTCATAGACACTGCATTATGGGTTTAAGTCCTTGTTTTCGCGTTAATTGAGTAGCGCCGCCGTCTGGGATCAGAAACCTCGTATCTCCAAATTTCAACTTTGTCGTTCTTGGTGGAAACCTTGCATGTCCGAAACCGTTCGTTTTGCATTCATCATTTTAAAAATTATTTAAAATAGTGAAAATAGATGATCTACAACAACACTTGTGTGTGTGCTTGTAGATCTGCTATGTTCACGAGTTTTGTGCGACAGTCTTATGATGTTGTATGATGAAGCCGGGCTTTACGAAAGAAACGTACAAATTAGAAACTTGGAGATATACGAGCGAGGTTTATGCCCGACGGTGACGGTTTGTTTTCGTCATGAATGATGAATATCGTCTGTGTCTGCGATCAGAAACCTCGTATCTCCAAATTCCAACTTTGTATTTCGTCATTGTCGGGTGGAAACCTTGCATGTCTGAAACCTTTCGTTTTGCATTCATCATTTTAAAAATGATTTAAGATAGTGAACATAGCCGATCTACAAGCACAGAACGCCTCACACCGCGAGGCGTTGTGTGCTTGTAGATCTGCTATGTTCACTAGTTTTGTGCGACAGTCTTGTATGATGAAGCCAGGCTTTACGAAAGAAACATGCAAATTTGAAACTTGGAGATATACGAGCAAGGTTTATGCCTGACGGTGACGGTTTGTTTTCGTCATTTAATGCCCTACTAAATCATTCAAGAGTGTCAAGCTGAAGTAGTGAAAACAGCAATTACTGGTATCACCATTTCTGAAAAAAACGCCTTCCCATTTCCTGAAAAGCCGTGGACACCAACCATACAGTATACATCCACTCATTCCATCCGTCCACTGTTGTAATGTTCTACAGTAGGCTCTGGTCAGAGTGCCCGTTCGTTTCCACTGTCGAGCAGGACAGCGATGGCCCTCTGTGAGCAGGGGAAGGGGGGGGGCTTAGCTGTCAACTCCTGGCCTGCTCTGCTCTCTTCAGTCTCTGGAGGAATAATTGGCACATTAAATTATTTAAAAACAGGCAGGGCACATTATCATAAATATTCACTTGACGTTCTGCTTAGATCAACAGTCAGGACTCGGGGCGCTGTGTGACAGCCACTCTGAGTGTGTGCGTGTGTGCGTGTGTGCGTGCGTGTGTGTGTGTGTGTGTGTGTGTGTGTGTGTGTGTGTGTGTGTGTGTGTGTGTGTGTGTGTGTGTCTGTGCATGCATATCAACGTTGGTTGTGTTTATTTGGTGGATTCAGAATTCGATTGATGGACGGTGTTTACCAAATAAGCTCTCGCTGTCAGTCAACATGACATTGATGCAGATGGCGTGAAAATGTCAGCATAAACACACACTCTCACACGTGCACACGCACGCACACACACACACACGCATGATTAAATCCGTACTGAATTGTAGGCATTTCAAAATTAGACACAGGGTGGACTTAAGTTGGCAATGCCGTGATCTCGGTCAGTCTGCTGTTCTAAGCATCTCTTAACGAACCTGACTAGACGTTTAAGTGTCCGCTAACGATGCGCTAACGAGGTAAAGCTGCTGATAACGAGCCCATTAGCAGTCATTAAATGCCGTCGGCGTCCGCACAGATAAGTGAAGGGTGTCCTCTACTGAACCCGGTGGCTCCTTTTGTCATGCAGACAGACGCACCGCCGGCTGACACACCAGTGTCACATAGCTTTATTTGTATGCGCGAGCGTGGAGGACTGTGCAAATATTTTTTTAGGGATTATCCGCTTTTGTGGCATCATTTCACGTACCGAACCTGTTGTGTTTTTCCCCTCAAAACACGCTCTGTGTGTCAGCCGGGGTCAGGGTCAGACTGAAACAGTGGCCCACGTGTAAATACAGTTTATTGTCTCATTATCTGTTATTTGACAGGATTTAAAATATTAATCCTACTTTAAATGTGCAAAATCTCTGTCTGTGTGTCTGTGTCAGGGGTCATCAATATGGCCGTACTCGGACAAATGTGCGGCGTGGCAAAGACTTGGTCTTGTCATTGGCAAATTTTAGATTTGCTTTTTTTACACACCATTATAATGCTCTTATTTTGACCCAATTACTGAATGTCAAGTCTGCAGATTTTCTTCAGAATATACATGACACTGATTTACTATGACACTATGTATGGCACATTAGGAGCCCAACTAGGTTCTCAAACATTTTATTTGCAAGGACCCCCTTAACTCTGAGAGTGTACAATCCTCCAGAAGAAAAGAGAGCCCAATTCCACCTACAAACACACAGGAGGATGACGATGGGGCCACGGTGGACAATGCTAACGTGTTTGCTAATGCTAACCAAGCTAGCGTTGCTCAAAACCGCAACAGAGACGACAAAGTTCTCGCCGCAATTCATTCACTGAGAGCAGAAGTTAATAGTGTACAATTGGAACCAAATTGGAACAGACCTGTTACGGTAATTTAGGGCTAGCTCTTTATGTGTTTCTGGTAACCATCTGTCCGACTGATTTACCAAACATCCAAGAGAGAGCCTACTGTTGTATCGGTCATATAGGCCGTTGTCCAGAACCGCCGATCCACCGATATGCCCATGTATTGGCAAATTTGGCATAGCCTATATGGAGATCCAGTTGTCCAGAACCACCGATCCGATCGATATCCCCATATATGGACATATACTGATGACATCAGGGAACTCAATATACTCTATGATCATAAAAGTGACACAGGTAGACAGACTATTTATGAGTACATTTCATCAAGTGTCCCGCAAAGCTTGGCCAAATAATGTGCGATGGGGAGGGACATGCTTACAAACAGGCTAATATATCGATAAAATTACCCTACGCAAATACCCTGTTGTCATCATTATTTATTACATCTATAATACTGCCGTCATAGACTGGCCTGGACTTGGGCATGACTGACACGGAACCCCATATACCAGGGGTCTTCAACGTTTTCAGCCCAAGGACCCCTTAGTTGAGAGAGAGATGAAGCAGGGACCCCCACGACCTTATCATAGATTCCATGTAGTTTTATTGTTTGACAGCACAATCGTCAGTATATTTTGGATTCACGTTAATGTGGGTTTTCAGATATTTAACCACTTGAACCGTCAATACTTAATAAACTTGACCTTTCACTGTCTGCTCTATTCCCCCTCCAAAGCTCTTTGCCAAAAATAGCTGATCTACAAGCTCACAACGCCTCGCAGCGCGAGGCGTTGTGAGCTTGTAGATCTGCTATTTTTGGCTAAAGTTCTCAGAATATGGACGCTAGCTTTCAAATGGTTAACATAAAAAAGGGGAAAAAACAAGCTTCTATCACACAAAGATTTGGAGGACCCCCTGTAGTAACTCTGAGGACCCCCTTGGGGTCCCGGACCCCCTGTTGAAGACCCCTGCCATATACAGTATAGTAGGCATAAAAGGGACACAGGCTGGGTAATGCATAACTGGGTGGGTCAATAATAATAATAAGAATAAGAAGAAATCGCAAAGTGCGAAGTGAGCGGTTTGCATGGTATCAAACACGACACACTTGCATATCTCCTTGTATGGGCCGTACTACTGGCATAGGGACATAGGGACATAGGGACGTAGGACCGCTTAGCTCTGCTCAAAACTTGAAAAATGTAAACGAGACTTCCACCATTTGAAAAGTTTGAAACCAACCCTAACAAAATTGGAATGTGCTACCCTGAAATCTGTCCAGCTATAATGTCCAGGAATCTCTATATGTACGTACTGCATGTCTGTCTGTCTGTCTGTCTGTCTGTCTGTCTGTCTGTCTGTCTGTCTGTCTGTCTGTCTTCTGCATACAGTATCTCGAGAACTGTTCATCCGTTCACACTTGGCAGGTGTATTGCTGAGGACCCAGCAGAGTAGTATGAGTTTGAGCGGTATGAGAATCAGTTCAGAAAAAGCTCTGCACGGGCGAGCATTCAGGATGATGGCCACGCCCGAATGGGCACTGCACTGCTATCGTTATTACAGAGAAATTGAAAACATGCAGCAAGATTCCTGGCTCAGAAATGGATTTAAATGAAACATGTACCGGGCGTGTGATCAAGGTAAACAGTATTTTCCCTAGCCACCTAGCACTAAGAATAGAACAAAAAATGGATATACTTTATTGATCCCCGAAGGGAATTAAGAAGACACAATTAATAGTTTCAAAAAGGGGGTGGGGGGGATAGGGGTTTGAATCCCCAGTGCATCTGGCTTGGCTGGGCGCTCTTACACACCTGTGTGTGTGCGTGTGTGCGTGTGTGCGTGTGTGTGTGTGTGTGTGTGTGTGTGCGTGCGTGCGTGCGTGCGTGCGTGCGTGCGTGTATGGCGGCTTTTCCGTGCCAGCTAAGCGAAGCGACGCATGTGTGCCAAATGGCTTTTTGTTTACATATGCGTGCGTGCATGCATGCGTTAGTTGTGCTCCAGTGGCACTCCAGGGCACACGATTGCGCTGGACGCATCGCGTCTTTGGTACGCGTCACGCGTCCTGTAACGATGCCATGCGCGTCTTTGGTACGCGTCACTCGATGCCATGCAGCCAACGAGGTACACGTCTCGTGTCATGTAAAAAAAATAATAATAATAAAAAAAATCTGTAAATGTACTGTGATTCTTATATCATTTTTTTCATTGTATTTGTTTTAAGCAGTAACTCATTCCAGTTCAAATACAGACCAAACCATTCAATTCTATGCCATTGCCATCCACTATTGTTGCCTGTTCCGTTGCATTTAACAATGCAGATCTAATAGTTTAAATATATTTTACTCTGTTGTGAGTAAAAATGAATCTGATTATTATAGAAGAGGGCTTTGCACATAAAGAGTGCTGCTGCATTATATCCTATATTAATTATATGAAGAAGTAATCCATTATTTGGGGTGACGACAACCAGAATGCAGAATAGACTATCATTAGTTGGCTGAGAATAATGCCACAATGGTTTAAATGATCTAATGTAACTTTGAGAAGCGCAGAGCTGGTCAGAGTCCAATCAGACCAGCTGCGGGAGCGCTAATTGGGTTGACTCGTTGACCTAGGCCTACTTAATTGCGCTATTCGGTGTATAATTGAAAAATGGAAATGCAATGACAGTAGGCCTATTAATTCATTTATCAAAATATCAAAATTCATTCAATTTGTCCACACATCCAGTGTGGAAGGAAGACAGACAGACAGACAGACAGACAGACAGACAGACAGACAGACAGACAGACAGACAGACAGACAGTGATTTATCCAGATGCTTTGCCATTAGGCTACTCACACGGAGTAATGTAATGAATATGCTGACAGACAGACAGAATAAAAAGAGTCCACGAATAGGCCCGCACACTGCTCATAATGCAAAAAAAAAAAAAAAAAAAAATCCTCCTCGGCTGCGCGATCCCGCCAGCAGCGTCAGTTCTGCAAATGCTAAGGTATGGTAACATGGCTGTTGTTTTGCAACAAGCATGATGAATTCATTTTAAGAAGTAGGCCTACATTTTATTATTTTCTCCTGTAATCAAGGTACGGTAGCTACCATACCCATGTGCGCCTCTGTAGTCTACTGCACTCGCTGCCTCACTCGCATCCATTGGTGCGTTATGCGTTTTTTCCGACTTTATATCGCCCATCCCCATGTCCAGATTTTTTTTTTCGGTGATATGCACGGCAGCACGTCATTACTTTCTTTCTGACAGTGGATTTCTCTCTCTCTGTCTGTCTGTCTGTCTGTCTGTCTGTCTGTCTGTCTGTCTGTCTGTCTGTCTGTCTGTCTGTCTGTCTGTCTATATAAAGATATTGGCGAAGCATACGTTGTGCCATTGACCGTTAAAATGTTTAATTGGCCGGTAATTATAAAGTCCACCGGACACTGTGACCGGCTGGGAAAATGTCTCCCTTATATCATTTGGCTCCCTTTAGGCTATTTTATCAGATGTAATCCTATTATTCTTATTATTATTTGGTTAAAGTAGTAGGCTACAACCATTAAAACAACATCATCATTTTTGTATCATGATCTGTCAGCATGGTTTAAATCCCGAAGGATGTGCGCTGTTAAAATCAGCCTATTCCTTCGTCGTACGATGGTGACGCGCGTTGAAAATATCAGAGCTACAAGCTCACAACTCGTCGCAATTCGCCACGCTATGAGCTTGTATATCTGCTATAGATACGCAACACGAAGCACTCATCAAGCTTCATAGCTGCGCTGGAGACCCTGGAGTCGGGATTTACTGTTACAGAACCGTACGGATTCCGTGGCTATAATCGTGGATAATCTATGGATTCCGTGACACCATACGTAGATTAATTCGTAGGCTATTGTGTGGCGGCGGTGGCGCACAGGCAGTTCACTTGCACCCACTTTATTCACTTATTTTTTGGTGAATAAATACAGTAAACAAACATTCCTATTCCTATCCTATCCTAGACAGTAGGCCTATTAATTTCATCAAAATATCAAAATTCATTCAATTTGTCCACACATCCAGTGTGGAAGGAAGACAGACAGACAGACAGACAGACGGACAGACAGACAGATGGACAGACGGACAGACAGACTGATTGATTTCATTTTCCCATTGCACATGCATATAGAGAACGTCAAGTCAGTCAGTTCAGCACCACAGCCCCTCATCACACAGATAGACAGCTGTTAAAAGTGGTTGCACTTATATGAAACAGAAATAGGCCTCTAATATTTGACAATTTGGCCAATGTTTAATTTGTCACGGTTACTGTTGAGTGAGAAAATGGTGTCGTGTTAATCATCTGGGGACAAAATAATTTGGGTCCCAACTCCCAACCCACAGGTTGAGAAACACTTCACACTTGTATAGCTCTCAGTTACCAATGAATCAATTAGCGCGGTCATTATTTGCTTTCAAGGAAAAACAAACAATAGATGTGTGAATTAGCCAGTCATTAGCTCCTGCAGCTGTGACGAATATGGTGGACTGATCACCAATCAAGTGATCAAAGCAAAGGCAATTCATGGTGGTAATCGAGGGTTGTGAGTCTCACAGCTGAAACAGGGAACTGCATGACATAACAGTGAGAGAAGGTTGCAAATAGGAAAAAGTAGGCTAGGCCTAGTTTCATGACACAGAGAGAGAGAGCGTCGGTGCAGTCATTCAGTCAGTCAGACAGACAGACAGACAGACAGACAGACAGACAGACAGACAGACAGACAGACAGACAGACAGACAGACAGACAGACAGACAGACAGTTGCACTGGGTGCACCGCCACCTAAATCTTCTCCCCCACAATCTCTTTAACGGAATTCATCAATGACGAGGGCTTTCCAACTGTTCCCTGCAAATAAGCCGCTATGCCTAATATAATAGGCTATAGCCATGGGCCGATTTGTGGGTCTTACTTATTATTGTTATTTAATTATTATTGTTATTTAAAACTGATGTCATCATTGAAATAAATATGCCTTTTACAGAACACTTAATGCCTGGGCTTTAATTTATCGCAAGAAAGTTCTAATTTGGTTTGAAAAGTATAGGCTATGAATGAAGAATGAATGAGCTTTATTACCGGTATCATTGTTGCATAAAACAAGTTCAAGAACAACGAAAGTGGAGCAAACCTTTATTGTTAAGACAAAACAATAAGTTAAATTTATAAAAAAAAAAAGTATAGATATAGCCTACGAAGTAAAAAAAAAAAAAAAAAAAAAAAAAGTCCCGTCTCACAGCTAATAGTGCATGAGCGCAGCTATATAAAAAGCTGTTTTTTAAGCCTGTGGATCTTTTAAAAAGGCAGCAGTTCAAACAATGGGATAGGTCTTTGATGATGCTGCGGGTCTTTGGCAGTGGTGGAAAAGGTATACAGCCTACTCAACTGTTTTACTTTTTAATGTAAAAGTATCAATTATGCAATGCAATGTAGAACGGCGAGCTCCATTTGTGTTGAACACCACGGAGCGACCGTCTGTCTAGTCGCCCCGGTTCTAACGAGGGGTCGCGGCGATCCAACGGCCAGCCATTCTGGAGCTCTACGGTCGTTTATAGTTTCAGCCAAAGTAGCCGATCTACAAGCAGCGCGCGCCGGGCAACAGAGTGCGAGCGAGGAGGTGGACCAGAACTATAGACAGTTCCTGCACTGCTAATTATTTCAAATAATAAACAAACAATTAGGTGTGGAAGGGCTTCAGTCAATGAATCAAAGAGAGTCCGAACATCGGTTTACTCCCCTGGGAGATCAATGATATAGGCCAAGGCTGTTGATGGGCCAATTAAGTTGTGTGCTGCTGTTTAAATAAACGTCCACTCTCGTCTGTCTCTCTCTCTCTCTCTCTCTCTCTCTCTCTCTCTCTCTCTCTCTCTCTCTCTCTCTCTGTGTGTCTCTGCGCTCCGCGCATGAAGCGTCTCCATTTGGACATGATTTGGAACAGAGCGAGAGAGAGATGGAGAGAGAAAGCGAGGGAGCAAAAAAAATCCTGCCTACAGGATTACGTTTTGTTCTTCTGGTTTAAGTTCATCATGGCTCGGTCAATTATGAAGCGATTAAAACAAATAAAACGTCACCTCTTCCTTGGAAAGCCCCACTTCCATGGACTGTATTGTGTCCCTATTACATCTAAAGATGTATAGGCCTAACGTTGGCTGATCTACCAGTGCGCCATGCAGTGCGCTCCCAAAATGGACATTTCCCGACATTGATTTGCTATACCTATAAAACCATATTTGATAGATATAACTATCATCTACAATTACTTATTGTAGAGAACGTTATAGGCTATATAGGGTATTTTAGCCTAGTGCGCAATGCCACCCTGGCAATGCCGATACGAAATTAATATGGCATTCATATTATTCAAGTTATTATACAGCCTACCAAAAGCTGTATGGTTTAAAGTAGGCCTAATTAATATACGTATAGGATATACTGCAGCACTCGTGTGTAAAGCCCTGTGTTGGTTCTACTGTTCGCTTCACAATCACTTTTGTAGAATGCAACACAAACTCGAAGCACTGCGCTGTCAGCGCCGACTGCCGCCGAGTCGCCGACTGCGCCCAATGAATGCGTTTCTTGTGGGGAGATAACAGAAGCGGAATATACCAAGTTAATCAGGGGGAACTTGATAAATATAGGGGAGTAAACACGTATGAAAAATATCAAAAGAAAACATTTTTTTAATACAAAATTCAACAAATTAAAGTTGCATGGACCCCCCCTCCAGCCAAAATAAAAAAGTCATGGTCCCCCCTGACAATCAAATTATTATTTGAGAACCCCCCCTCGCTATGGACTATACCCACCTTAAGTATTAGACGAACACTCCCTAAATGGTTCGAGTTTTAGTTTGCGCCGACACTAGAAAGACTGTACCGACGCAGGCAGTGCGGCACAAATGCGGGGCCCTGAGCGGGGGGGCGGGGGGCGAGGCCTTTTTTTTTTTTTTTTTCGTTTTTTTTTGGGTACTTTTACTTGAGTAAAAGTATTTATACTTTTACTTAAGTAAAAGTAAAAGTACTCAAAGTACTCTGACGCTGTAACTTAGTGAGTGAGTAGGCTAAGTGAGAGAGAGTGTGATTCCTTCCAGTAGGTCTAAGTTCCACACAAAACAAAATCGCCCCATTATAACTATAACTTAAACATAATGCACAAAGCATTTCCCATTCCCAAATAACAGCGGGACTGCGGGGCGGGGCGGGCACACTTTTACTGCAGTCTGCATGGGGGAACCAGAGGCGTCAATTGGGTATGGCAAGCTATGGCAGCTGCCATACCTTGGCTACAGGGGGAAATAATAAAATGTTCTTTTCATCGTGCCTATTGCAGGTATGTAAGTAAGGTATGGCAACCACCAGTCATGTTGCCATACCTTAGCTTTTTCTGAACTGACGCCACTGCCCCAGGCAGACAGTGACGTAGATATAGCGTAGGGATACCACTTCAAAGAATTGACAAGTTAACAATAACAATAAGCACACAGGCAGCAGCTATTATAATAGGCTATACTCACACAAGTTGACACAACAAGCAGAGAATCATGCTAAGATTTGCCTCCTGGCGTTCCTTGCAGCAAATTCTGCAATAACGTCTTTATAATCCAGTGTAGATACAGCATCCTGTTCTATTGCGATGATGGCAAGTCCACAAAGTCTCTCCTGGGACATGGTTGTGCGTAAATAGTTTTTTATCAGTTTTAACTTGGAGAAACTGCGCTCCCCAGATGCAACTGTGACGGGATTGTCAGTAAAATCCGAAGGGCAATTTCACTGTTAGGGAATGTCCCTTTCCTCTTTTTGAGATAACGCAGTGTTTCCAGCGCAGTCTTGGCTTCCTTGGGCACTGTTACGCACAATACGCGCAGCTCAGTGAACAGGTCCTCTGCATTGATGTCAATTCAATTCAATTCAAAGGAGCTTTATTGGCATGAGAAAACATACGTTTACATTGCCAAAGCAAGTATCACAAATACAATAAAAAACAGTTGAAAATGGGGAACATATATACAGTTGGAGGGGGGTACAGCATTGAGTAAACAGAGCTATGTTGCATTGTGACATTTTATATAGGCCTACAGGGTACAAATAGCAGCATTTTTTTTCCTCAAAATGCATTTAAAGGTATCAGCTCTGTTTCATACTGTATGTGCAGTAGGTCTAGATGTCAATCCATGGTTTGTAGTCCTTAGGGTCACTAGACTGGGTTCCATCTGTTAATGTTGCTGTCAGAGACAAGCTCAAAGCCTCACACTTTCTCTTCAGTTCAATGTCATCTATTTCACAAAGTTTGGACAGGTTAAAAAGAAATCCAAACGTGCCCTCGAATTGTTTTATTTGTTTGAATCGATCGCGTAGAGCGGAGAGGGCCTGGTCCACTATTGGAATGAAATATTCCGTTTCGAAAAGCCGCTCTCCAGATAGAGGGATGTCTGCGTCTCTTCTCCGTTTCCCCGTCACGCGCGACTCTGTGAATAATGGCCTGACACCCATCTCCTCAGCAATCTCTTTTGCTGTTATTTTTGAAGACGTAAATCCAGTTTCTCTGTAGTTCTCCATGAAATTAACCAGTCCCTTAATATCAGACAAAGCCACATCCAGCTGCATATCCTTAGACTGCAAATCTTTGCTCACAGTGTTAACAGCAAACAAAATGTCATACCATAACCATAGCCAGAATGAATTCAAAATTTTCCAGCTCAAAGTTGACCAGGGAAAGAGACTCGCTTTTAATTTTAGCGTCTTTAGTTTTCTCTGATACTTCCAGCAAAGCATCTTTAACATTTTTAATGTCGTGGCGTAGTACTTTGACACTCTCTACCCTACATTCCCACCTCGTTTCGGACAGTGGTTTAACGTTGAGAGAAACATGCGCTGTCAATATATCCCAACGATTAGTGGAAGGGGCAAATATTGTGTATATGCGTTGTACAACGCCAAAGAATGTCATTGCTTTTGTGCAACATTTTGCCATGTCTCCTAGGATCAAATTAAGGCTGTGACAACCGCATGGCATGAAATAGGCACGGGGATTTAGACGGAGTATGTGAGCCTGAACACCGTTATGCTGTCCTTTCATATTCGACACTAATGATTTCGTTTTGTATTCTGGATCCCAAATAATGTTGGTGAGTTTCCTTGTCTTGAATTCGCCTGACATGCTCTTGCATTATTGGGTCACATTTGGCAATCATTTCTATGAGGCCTAAAAATCCACTTCAACTTGCAACTCAACACAGGTGCCAATGATGCGCTATAATTGCGCTTGATGATCTGTTGCGCATAAAAGTAATTAAAATTAGGCCTACTACTAGCCTATTCTGCTTTATGCAAATCTGACTGTCTAATGTGAAATCATGTAAGGACATTTGTATTTTTGGTCTGTAAATGGAAGGTGATTATGTTAATCACGACCGCACCGTTCGCTCTACCTTTGGATCGGCCCTGCAGCGCCAGGCCGTGCTCAGAGCTGAAGTTAACAACTGAACAAAACAAACAAATAACGAAATAAAGGTCTAAACACAACATAACTGAACAGAACTAAACAAATAATAAATAAAGCAATTTAACTGACAACTTAACCAGAAGGCAGCCATTCCGAAGGGCTCAACTTAGGAACACCAAACAAAACAAAAACAGTTAAATAAATAAATAAATAAATAAATAAATAAATAAATATAAATAAATTAACGAAATATGTATAGTCTCAATCAGTCAAGGATTAAAACATTTGGTTAAAATGCAAATATAAAAATGGGCAAAACAAATAAAATAACCAGCATCTGTTATTTTAGTCCATAAACACAACACACTTCTACTTAATATATTAGTCCCAACCAGCAGGGCGCAAGGCCGTGACTCATGCATGCGCTGATCTGAAAGTTACATTTCAACATCACATCATCGCCCAAATAATAATAAATAATATATTCGGAATGGCGGGGTGTTTCCAGAAAATGAAACGAAATCTATTTGGTTTCACTTTATACTCTAAAGATTTAAAAGATCCATTTGGTTAACAACTCTCCATAATTTAGCTGTGGACCACTTGGAACTTCCCCCAAGGACCAACGGTGGTCCTTGGCCAACGGTGGTCCTTGGGGGGGGGGGCCACCAGGACCACCAACTCACCAAAGGACCACCGGTGGTCCTTGAGGGTCTGTATTTTATCCCAATTCAAATAGGCCTATATAAAGCAAATTTGCTACGTCAGCCAAGGAGCACAGAGAGCATGCAGCCCACAGTGGAGACAGACCAACGCATGCTCGCATGAACGTCTGGATGTTTTATTTGATATACACGTCTACACACACACACGCAGGTTTAGCGCTGAGAATCAAATGGGTGGCACACATCTCACACGTGCGTTCCAGAGCAGAGCAACAAGTCAATCACGCGTACAGTTCATGGCGGCGCTGCATTTGACCGTGTCGTCTCACGCATGAGGGCCACATGGCCATTAGATGTATGCGTGCGTTAACACATGCGTTCGCCACAAACGCCTGACACTACGCGACCTCGCGTTCCCCTGTGAGGCACAAAAGAGAAGGCACACGGGGACGCGTGCCGGCGACGTTTGCGCGTAATGATTCAAAAGCCATTTGAAAATTACAGGAGACGTTCATGCGTTCAGTACAACACAGATAAAATCGAATGCGTGCGCGCGAGTGTAGCAACGTCCATGTGGCACGATAAAGCCGCCATAGTGCGTGCGTGCGTGCGTGCGTGCGTGCGTGCGTGCGTGCGTGCGTGCGTGCGTGTGTTAGTGTACTGTATATGTTTAGAGGTTCGGGCCGCTATGCGGCCATCACATCGAGTAGCCTACAGTTTCTGAAACAGGCCATGAGAGGGGAGAATGGGAGGGAGAGGGACAACAGCATGAGGAGAGGGCGGTGTCATTTGTGGTCTTTATTTGGTGCTTTATCGGAGTATGAGGTTATGAGGCCACACACACACACACACACACACACACACACAAAGACGCACATCGTTGTGTCGCGGCTAACACATACACACACAGGTCCGTCAAACTGCGTTGTACCCATGTAAGACCTCCAACAGTGGCGGTCCAACAGTGTGAAGGTCTCTGGCCGGAAATGGTGAAACAGCTGATCGCTACATGGGTTGAAATGCATTCACTCCCATGAGAGTTATGCCAGTAACTTCTGAGGGAGAAATAACAGAGAATTAAGCCCAAGTGCAGAACACAGAGACACAGACAGAATTCAGGATGCGTATTGTATTCAGTATTCTGATACTGTATGCAGGCCAGGGGGCAATCTGGGGAAGCGGAAAGCCAGAACGAAGCAACCAGAGTGAAGGTAGATCGAGCAGATGAGCCGAAGCTGATACAGGCAGGCTGAGATCCAAGTTAAATGAGGCAGATTACAGAGACGAGGGAGCATGGCTGGCTGGTAACTGCAAGCACAGGGGACAACAGTAAGTAGGCCTCTACAGGTTTACTGGAAGAGAGAAACTACTACGTCGGGGTGGAAACGTGACTGCTTGGGGCAACAGAATTAATATGATTTGCTTAGTGAGCGCATAAATACACACTGGTATCATCCTCCCTTCTATGTTTTATCATTAGTTGCGACCGCAGGTCGCAGTTTACTATTAGAACCGTCACAGCTTGACCGTATCCGTCCGTCCGTACAGACGGGTAACACCTGACACCGTGGTTCCCCTGACACATCTCTGTGACATCACAGGTGAAATCATAGTGATGTCAAATACTCAGAGCAGGCATCTCCATATATGGGCATAAACAGGTGACATCACAGTGATGTCAGATACTCAGAGCAGGGATCTCCATATATGGGCATGAAAGGGATTCTGTTAGGGATCTCTCATATATGGGCATAAAAGGGATTGTATCCCAGATGATGCCCTGTTAGGAAAACCACACTAACAGAATCCATATGGCCAAGACAGATGGCGCGAGGTCACTTTTCACCGTCTTACTGGTGTTATATGTACTGTAAAATGCAGCACCATGCCTCACCGTCAAGGTGTTTCCCCAACACCATAATCAACATGGCGAACCGTAATGCCTAATGTCAAATATGCTTATTATTATTGATGTTCAGCAGCCATTTTGGTTTTATGACGTTTAAGTAACCATATACAATGTATTTCTACTGTGCAGTTTTGTGAAAAACACAAACAGGTGTGGAAATATAGAAGATCAAAACAGGGTCTAATGACACGTGGCTTCATGGGATTCTAAGACATCATTCATCTATGGCCTTCTGACATCAAGCAAAGAAATGATGTCCATCGTGCATGCAGTACATAGCAGCACATGCATTGATTTACATGGGACAATATTGAAAGCAGATATGCTCGGCTTGGGCTCAAAATAAACGTCAGTGTGCAGACGATCGTTGATTTCATGGGAGCTTATTGAAAGCGGATACGCTCTGCTGTGCTGTGCTGTGAAGGGCAAAGCTCCTCGTTACACCTTGGAGGTGTTCTGGGAAGAATTTGCACCAGTGTCCTAACACAAGCAGAGGCAACAGGGGTGGGAGGGATCAGCTTCTTTGAAAGACTTAAAATGGTGAGATTATTAGGAAATGGAATTTGTCACTTACACTACTGTATACTTACAATATATACTTATACACTTGAAATACTTACAAAATGATGAAATTGAAATTAAATATACATATTTCATTTCAATTTCATCATTTTGTAAGTATACGCACACGCACAAGCACACACACACGCGCGCGCGCGCGCACACACACACACACACACACACACACACACACACACACACACACACACACACACACACACACACACACACACACACACACACACACATTTTAATTCCTTTATTGGATTACGATTAGAGACATAAATCCTCAAAATCCAATAGTAATAAGAGGCAATGCAGTACAGTGCAAAAGATCATGTTCACAAATAATGTCCTTGATTCCCTAGGCTATAGGGCAGAGCATGAAACACATAACTATGGATATAGATGGCACCGTCTTTTCCAAATAAAGTGACTGCCAATGATGGCAGACACAGAGCAGAACTTGGCCAATTGTTTTGCTGCTTTTTTTGCCAGTCCACACACACACACACACACACACACACACACACACACACACACACACACACACACACACACACACACACACACACACACACACACACACACACACACACACACACACACACACACACACACACACATACACACAATACCAACTTTGATGAGGCTGTATTGCCTTGTTTAAAAAATGTAAGGTTTCTTCATTTCCTGAAAAACTTATATTTAGTTTTTTCATTTTCTGATAAATGAAAATGTATTGAGTTATCTGGCTTCTACCCGACAGCAGAGGGCCGAAGTGGTTACGAGAAAAACAGAAAAACTGTCACAAACGGACACAGGCTGTTAAGCGAGGTGGAGTTTTGTGGCACAGAAGCAAGGGAGGGAGTAACTTGAGGAAATGACAGCAATCTGCAGTAATTACTAGTGATGTTTTTGAACTGTTCAACTGTTAGAGATTAATAGCCAAGAAAGCAGGCTCATGAATGGCTATTTTGGCACATGACACATCAAACAGTAGGCCTTTTTGAAACCTGGCCAAATATTCATTCCTTTTTTCCCCCTTTTTTTTGCCAGAGGACAATCTCACTTAATCTCACTTAACAAGATAAGCAGCATGGTGTGCTCACTATGTGAGCGGAATGAACAGTAATTGGCAGTAATTATATGACAATTAGGCTATTATGATAGTGTTGGTGAAAGCAGTTATGAGAAAGCAGTTATGAGAAAATGAAACAAAAAGGAGAGAGAAGACCTGATTAATGGGGGTGGGGATGTGACGAGACATTCCGTCTGTCTTAAAATGTGGAAATATGACGTGATATTAGTTCTGATCATTTAGAAACACAAGAAAACCTTGTGCCTGATATAATGAACAGGGTTATTGTTGTGTAACTGAAACTGCATTGGGTGTTTATAACAAACTATAACTATTATCATAGAGAAAACGAATACAAACTGAACTAAAACTGAGTCTTTTTCACAAAATAAAATAATACAATCTAGCACACTTTGAAAACAAATCAAATTGAACTAAAATAGAAAACAAAAAGAAAAACCAATGAAACTATAATAACCTTGAGCATACATCATGTTTACAAGGACGTCTAGTCCTACAGCGGCTGTTTTTTCATGCAGTCTTGTAATCAGAAACACTTCAAATGAAATACAGTACAAAAACTTTAAAAGGAAACTAGGTAACTTTGAGACTATTAAAGGTCTCAGAGTCACACTCTTAGCACGTAAGTGAACACAAACACTGTGGATTCTGCCTATAATGCATGAGTCCTGGTCCTTAATGTGGGGAAACTGAATTCATAGTATGTGTACCCTTTGATGAAAGGTACACATTATAACACATACATCAGTCTAACACAAATGACGACGATGCCAATAGTTGAAACAGTCAGGAAAAATGTGTGCGTGTGCGTGCGTGTGTGTGTGTGTGTCCTGCCAGACTGGCAGGGATATATGTGTGAGAGAGATTCTTTGGCAATATGTCACACCAGGGAACGCAACCGGCTATCTGTCTGGATCTACAGAAGAATTCAGTGACTGTTCGTTGTTGACACAAGTACTGCAAATGGTGTATTTGAGGGATACTGGCAATCAGCTGTCTACAGTGCAGTCTGAAGTTTATCCCAAGACCTGATGTGGGCTGAGAGACAGAAAGAGCTTGGTATGAGTCAACAGAAGAACATCCAGCAGAGAGTCCAGGAGAGAGACAATTCACCAGAAGATCGCTTCTATCAATTTCTGTGCATGTTTTTCGACTTTGGTCCTTCCCTGCCATGCTTTTTAGTTTTTCTTGACTTTTAAAAGTAGCCACAGCATATCCATCTAAGATCCAGTAGATCATGCACGATCCACACGCACGCCACGCCATGCCACGGCGTCGCCAAAAAAAGATGTACGTTAAACTGTCAAACCGTTCCAAAGATACAAGCTAGTATGTTAGCATTGTTTACACTTGGAGACGCATCGCCGCACAGGAAACAGAGATATGGGCGTTTTCCTGCAAAATTTAACAAGGGAGCCAATGGAGATCCTTTTTTTTTATCATGCTTACTTCCTGTTTCCTGTTGGAAACTGGAAGTACTGTTGGAAACTTGACTGGAGTCGATTCTTTTACAGCAGATGTGCGCCATCGCGATTATTAATTAAATGAAATAAAACTCATCAGTGGCGGCCTGGAACATTGATCCTTTTTTTTTATCATGCTTACTTCCTGTTTCCTGTTGGAAACTGGAAGTACTGTTGGAAACTTGACTGGAGTCGATTCTTTTACAGCAGATGTGCGCCATCGCGATTATTAATTAAATGAAATAAAACTCATCAGTGGCGGCCTGGAACATTGATTATAACTCGTCATAGCAGTCAATGAGTAAGGAGTCAAGGACAATGATGCCATCTTTTAAAGAAATGATCGCTTCCATTGAGACAAGATGAATTGAAGTGAAGGTTCTGATCAAAGGCCAGCAGAAACGTGAGGTGCATCGAACAAAGGGGCGGAGCGTGTGGAGTAAAAGATTACTCAACTGAGAAGGAGACATGCTGAGCTCGAGTAACTCTCACACACAGAGGATCACAGCCATTTTCTACACTGTCACACCTTCCTGTCAACCATCAGTGAATCTCCACGCCAGCAGCAGCTCACATCACGTGAGCTTCTTTGAATGTGTGACTGCGGCTGTGCCAAAGCTATGGGTGGAAAAAACTCGAGGGCATTCTTAACGAGGCAGTGAACTGAGTGGATGTTTTACTGTCAGAAGCAGAACCCAAAAGCCAGAGTTCTTTCAATATTCATGTCCAATCACACTTGGTCCAAACACAGCAAATCGATAGCTGTCTCTGTCTAAAGGAAAACAAACTGTTCTATCTTATTCCCCTGACAAAGAGATGCCATAGCATGCAATAATGTCAGGTTTTGAGTAGAGAGGGTCTGACTGGATGCTGTCACTGGGAGGTGCTGTAGAATGGATATGATGAGATTTGGTAAAGCAACAGGTTACTCTGATGAGTGTGTATTTTGGTCTCAGTGACATACAAGTATAGGTCTTTACAGTTTTCCAAAATAAGTTGTGTTTTCAGACACAGATGCATTGCACTCGGGAATCCCAGGTTGTGTACCCCCATTTGAGAAACACTGCCCCAGAGGATAATACAGCTGATGTTACAGGCCTCCCCCAGAGGATAATACAGCTGGTGTTACAGGCCTCCCCCAGAGGATAATACAGCTGGTGTTACAGGCCTCTCCCAGAGGATATTGGATAATCCAGACAGGTACTGTAGAAGCCGGCTTGTTGCATACAGTACATTTACTGTAGTGTCCTGTTTAATCATGTGTGTGCTCTCAGGAAACTTTACAGTAGGTGTCCATGCACCATCTCCATCTCCTCCCCTCGGAGTTAAATGGTAAATGGTTTATTTATATAGCGCCGTTATCCAAAGCGCTTTACAGAGATTGTGGCCAGGGTGGGGGGAAGAACACCTTGCTCTGTCCCTTCCTGTAGTGTCCCGTTTAATCATGTGTGCGCTCTCAGGACACTTGTAGGTGTCCATGCACCATCTCCATCTCCTCCCCTCATAGTTGGAAGGCCTTTGCTTGCTCTGCCGGTATTCCACCTCCACATCCCTGGTCTTTCCAGTTTAGAGCCGGAGGCGATTATTGTCACACCATCAGTGGTGGAAAAAGTTCTCACATTTTATACGTAGGCTAAGTAAAAGTATCAAATACTCTCTTACGAGTAAAAGTCCGGAAATCAAAATGTGCTTAAAGTACCAAAAGTAAAAGTACTCATTGTGCATAATGTCCCAATTCAAGTTTTCAAATGTGTGCAAATATTGGCCGAAATGTGTAGGATATAGAGCTGAAGTGGTTAATGTAGGTTTTGTTATAATAATCCAATTCTACAAAGTAATTAGTAACTAAACCTTTCAAATAATTGTAGTGGAGTAAAAGTACTGGATCTGAGATGTAGTGGAGTAGAAGTAAGAGTATTGGAAATTGGAAATACTCAAGTGAAGTACAAATACCACAAAAATACCCAAAAAGATTTACAGTACTTAAGTAAATCTACGTACGGTAGTTACTTTACACTACTGCACACCATCATACAAAGCTCTGCAGCAGGGCTCGGTCTGTACTCCTCCTCGCTATCATCCGTGTTGCAGCCGACAGCGGAGGAGCCACATCTGACCACGTGTGTAGGTGGCACACATACCCCAGTTGAAGCGGAAGTTGGAGGTGTGCAGTTTGAACAGGAAAGGTGACAGCGGCGGTTCCTTGGCAGCAGCGGCAGCCTTGCTGTATATCTCTCATGTTAGATTCTCTTTCACTGCACCTTGTTTGTTTGGATCAGGTGAAGCTGAAGGTGTGTGTGTGTGTGTGTGTGTGTGTGTGTGTGTGTGTGTGTGTGTGTGTGTGTGTGTGTGTGTGTGTGTGTGTGTGTGTGTGTGTGTGTGTGTGTGTGTGTGGGTGTGTGTGTGTGTGTGCGCAGTGGTGGAAAAAGTACTCAAATGTTTTACTTAAGTAAAAGTATCAATACTGCAATATAGAAATACTCTGTTACAAGTAGAAGCACGGAATTCAAAATTGACTTGAGTAAAAGTGCAACAGTATTGACATCAATAAGTATTTAAAGTGACAAAAGTAGAAATGACAAAATGTTTGAAAATAGCAGATCTACAAGCCCACAACACGTCGCATCGCGACGCGTCGCATCGGCTATTTTGAAATAGCAAATGTATAAAATAGGGCTAAAGTGGTTTATGCATGTTTTAGAATAATATAATTTTTATCTGCAAAGTAACTTGTAACTAAAGTGTTCAAATAAATGTAGTGGAGTAAAATATTTCCAATATTTGGATCTGAGATGTAGTGGAGTAGAAGTAAAAGTAATGGAGATTGGAAGTACTCAAGTAAAGTACAAGTACAAGTACGTGTGTGTGTGTGTGTGTGTGTGTGTGTGTGTGTGTGTGTGTGTGTGTGTGTGTGTGTGTGTGTGTGTGTGTGTGTGTGTGTGTGTGTGTGTGTGTGTGTGTGTGTTTCTGCTCAGACCAGCGGCTCCCGCCTTTTTTAAATGCCATGGCACACTTACACAAGACCCCAAAATTCCAAGGCACGCCTAATTATTGATTGCTTTGAAATGCCATATCAATCCTTTCTTGCCAAGGTTACGGCTGTCACGATTATGACATTTTACATGACGATTAATTGTCACTCAAATAATTGCGATTAAAGATTTAATTGTGTTTTTGTCGTTGACAATTACATTTCTGTTTGGCTTTTTTGGCTTTGAAGTTGCACATGGTAGATATGACACATAACGTGCGTGGTGGTCCAACCTCGTCCTCCGGAAAACAACGCCGTAATCTCCTGAAAGCAGCCGTCCAACGCCGGGCGGATAGTTCTGTTCCCCAACCGCTACTGCGGGTCCGTGTAGCCCCCCCACAGATACATCCTAGCGGTGGTCCATCTGAGCCGCCTCGCGCGGCGCCCTCTGCCGTGGCAGCTTCTCTGCCCCCATGTCTTCCATCCACAGCAATAATAGGAGATTCCATTATAAAACGTGTCCAAATAAAAAATGCCATCGTATATTGTTTTCCAGGAATAACCACGGCCAAACTTGTCGAAAAAGTCCCCGATATCCTGGCCTCTCTCCCGTCATCTGTTACAAAAATAGTTTTCCACTCAGGGGCCAATGATCGCTACTCAGAAGTAGCAAGGATGAATTTCAAACTCTCTTTGATATCCTAAATAGCTGTGGGATAACCGTTTATATCTCCGGTCCCCTGCCCACTATGCCATATCACGGAAGTGTCCGCTTCAGCCGCCTACTTTCCCTGCATTATTGGCTGCAATCCACATGTCATTCTCACAACATACATTACATTCCAAACTTCTTTTTATTTTGGGACCGCTCCACTTATTATATGTCCGACGGCCTGCACCCAAGCAACCATGGGTCAAAAATACTCGCATTTAATATGCGACGTGCTGTTGCTGAACAGCCACGGCCACCACTACATTGACTGCCCATAACCGATGAATCTGTTTACATTATCGATGCGAATACATCCTGTCATTCCCGAATTGCTTCCGGTTCATGGCAAATTCTAACCCCAACCCCTGTTTGCGCCCCCTCGTGGCATGGTGGTCTTATGAAACCTGTTATTTTTAAAATGCACTCCACAACCACTCCTCTGATCCATAATATTGAAACTATATTAACTATTAACTATATAACTACCAGAAACCCTACTACTAGTATTACTAAAAGGTTGAGGAGACTAGGACAGTTCCTGGTTCCCATTCCTCACTGTGACCCATGTTCAAAGCTGCCTGAGCATCACAAAAATATTAGAATGGCCCTGTTCAACATCCATGCCCTCACAAAGGAGAAGACATTTTTCATAAATGATCTTATTAGCAAAAACAAACTTGAGTTTATTTTCCTTACAGAAACATGGTTGAAGTCAGATGGAGCATTCTTTCTCATTGAAACCGCACCCCCAAACTATAAATTTATTTATTCTGTCCGTGAAGGGAGGACAGGAGGAGGGCTCGCCGCTATCTTCTCAGACACATTTAAATGCAAACCTCAGAATCTTGGAACCTTTAGTTCATTTGAATATATAGCCATAAAAATTGAGACCACAATTCCCACGCTATTGATCACAATCTATAGACCACCAAAGTACTCAACCTCCTTTCTAGCAGAAATCTCAGATTTAATTTCAATTAGTGTGACTAATCATGATAACATCCTCCTAACTGGGGACGTAAACCTCCATATTGATAACACCCAGGACCGCAGGGCCTTGGATTTCTTACAAGCCCTACACTCCTTCGACCTAGAACAACATGTTGTTGGGCCAACCCACGAACATGGTCACACCTTAGACCTAGTCATTTCTAGAGGGCTGACTACTGTGGTCGATAGGATTATTGAATTTCCTGTGTCAGACCACCACTGTGTATTTTTCAATGTCACTATCCCAGGCATAGAAAAAATGTTAACCAAATGCCCCATAAAAAGGCGCTTTATTGGTCCCTCTTCAGCTGGTATGTTCTCAGACCACCTGTCCAGCCTGGCTCAGGCCCTTCCTGATATTAATGGATCAATCCATGAAAAGGTTAACAACTTTAACCATAAATTAAGGTTAGCCATAGATACAGTAGCTCCGGAGAAAATTAAAAGGGAACCAAAAACAAAGCCCACTCCCTGGAAAAATGACCAAACTGGCCTGTTAAAGAGAGAATGCCGCCGAGCTGAGCGTGCTTGGAGGAAAAGTAAGTTAAGGTAATAGCCCATCGTGAAATACTCCTAAATTGCATCCACACATACAACAAAGCTCTGCGTCACGAAAGGCAGGCTTATTTCTCGAAAATCATTAGCAATAATAGCAATAACCCCAGAATATTATTTTCCACCATTGATCGCCTTCTAAACCCCCCCCCCCCCCCCCCCCACAACAATGAGCTTCTACATCAACCCTCACAGTCAAAATGTGAGGAGTTTGCGTCGTTCTTAGAAGAGAACGACAAGATTGTTAACATTAGAAATACCATCATAACACATAATAGTATTAACATACACCTCACCGATACTAGAGAAAATGTTAACCATCTAAATCATTTCATGGAAATTAATGAAGGGGAACTCCGGAAAATTATCTCGGAGCTGAAATCATCCACATGCTCACTTGACGCCATACCAACTTTCTTTTTTAAAGAGACAGACTGTTTCATACATGAACTACTGGACATTGTAAACTGCTCCCTAGCATCAGGCATCTTCCCAGACCCCCTTAAAACTGCTTTAGTTAGGCCTCTGCTGAAAAAACCCACTTTATTATTCATCATGAATAATTACAGGCCAATTTCCAACCTGCCCTTCCTGGGTAAAATCCTGGAAAAAGCAGTGCTGAAACAGCTTGAGGTGTTCCTACGGGACAATGACTTGCATGAAAAATTCCAGTCCGGTTTTAGAGCCGGACATAGTACAGAGACAGCACTAACTAAAGTAACAAATGAAATAAGATTGAGCGCAGACATGAAAAAGGTCTCTGTCCTTGTCCTACTCGACTTGAGCGCTGCGTTTGACACGATCAATCATGGAACACTCCTGAATAGACTCGAAACACGGATTGGCCTAACAGGACCCACATTGAACTGGTTCCGCACCTACCTCACTGGCCGGAGCTATTCGGTGAGTCTTGGGGACTATGTCTCGGAGAGGCGAGGGTCCAGCTTTGGTGTTCCACAGGGCTCGATCCTTGGCCCATTGTTGTTCTCACTCTACATGCTCCCACTTGGAGAAATTATACGTAGCCATGGTGTCCATTTCTATAGCTATGCCGATTATACTCAACTGTATCTATCTGTAGACCCAGACAGCAATAACCCACTTCAGCCCCTTCTAAACTGCCTTTCCAGCATAGAACAATGGATGAACTGCAACTCCCTTAAACTTAACCAAGAAAAAACGGAAATACTCATTATTGGCACAGACGCTCAGAGACTTGCAATAACCAACAACCTTGGAAATTTGTCATTACATGTGAAAACAACTGTCAGAAACCTGGGTGTAATCTTTGACCCGGTCCTCAATTTTGAAAAACACATTAGTAATGTCACAAAAATATCTTTTTATCATTTGCGAAATATTGCCAGAGTCAGATCATTCCTCTGTTTAGAGGATGCCAAGAAACTGACCCATGCCTTTGTTTTATCTAGATTAGATTATTGCAATGCACTTTATACAGGCCTGCCAAAGAAAACAATAGACTGGTTACAACTCATCCAAAATGCAGCTGCTAGAATACTAACAAATACCAGGAAAAGGGACCACATCACCCCGGTACTTGCATCTTTGCACTGGCTCCCTGTTAAGTTTAGGATAGATTTTAAAGTTCTTTTACTTGTTTTTAAAGCCTTAATGGGCTTAGCTCCCTCATATTTGAAAGACTCTTTAGTGACATATGTCCCAGCCCGCCCCCTTAGGTCACTTGGTGCTGGACTTCTCGGAGCCATCAATAAATGGCAAGAAACATGGCGAGGCCGCCTTTGGCAGCTATGGACCAAAGATTTGGAACCTACTCCCCCTACAAATTAAAATGATAACCTCAGTCGATGACTTTAAGAGGCAGCTAAAAACCCACTTTTATAACCTTGCTTTTAACTGATTTAATTTTAATTACTACTTTTTTTTCTTTTAACTTCCTAAAATGTCTTAAAGTGTTTATTGTCTCGATTGCTTTGTTTTTTAACCTGAATGTAAAACACTTTGAAATGCATTTATGTCTGAAATGTGCTCTATAAATCAAGATTATTATTATTATTATATAACCTAAATCTACAAAGAAATTACTGACATATTTGACAACTTTATACTTAAAAAACAACATTGATAGTGGCGATAGCCGATCTACAAACTCACAACGTGTCGCATCAAGCTTGTAGATCTGCTATTTCCACTATTTTTGACTTAAATATACAGTATGAACATTTTTCAACATGGAAACGACAATGACAAAATGTCAAATAATCGCGATTAGATGAATATGTAATAATTGTGACAGCCCTAGCCAAGGTTACTTTTATTACTGGAGTAAAAAGAAAATCTCAGACAGTGTGTTGATTTTATCCCCACTGTACAAATTGATATCATCATTACAGAATGAGCTCTGTCTATGTCGAACCAGGCTAGTGTCGGATTGAAACCATGTACAGTGTAAATCCAAAATCCACTGTAAATGGATCCAATGTAGTTATTATTTTGTCACAAGCTCTTGTTATTAGGCTACTTTTCATTTGTGCATATTTATCAAATCCACCGACAGAATGAAGCACTTTCACTTTCAAAATGTTAAACAAATTGTGAAAATAGCTGATCTACAAACTCACAACGCAATGCGACACATCACGAGCTTGTGGAACGCTACTTTTGTGCAACACTTTGTATTCATTTATGAAAACATATCTGATAAAAAAGATATAAAGTTTAAATATTGAGATTTGTTTTAACAACTCTATGCTTGTTCTCACATTTTTTAGAATAACTTGCCAAGAGCAGGTAATCATTCAAAATGTATCTATGCCTGGGAATTACTCGCTCTGGACCCTGATTTCCATTAAAACATCATTATTCACTAGTCATGTAGGGACTGATAAGATACAGGCTTGCATTTTTGGGGGGCCATAACCTCAATAAATGATACAAAGGACAGTCCTCTCTTCTACCTTGGTGTTCTAATCTCCCATTGGACACTCCACTATCAAACTGAGAAAAAAAAATAAGTACTGCTAATGATGCTTTAAAAAAAAAAAAAAAGACCCATTTGTGCACTTTGAAGCCAACGTACTAGCCGGCTTGATTTCAGCTTTTCAGCTATTAGTGATTTGTGCTGCCATGTACAGTGCCTCTCACGTCCTTGTAGTTAGCACACAGTGTGATCTTTCAAATGGCGTGTCCCCGTTTAACTGGGAAAAAAGGAAATCAGCAATTATCCATTTAAACTCACTTGTATCACAAAACAATCTCATGCTTGTTTTCCTGAAAGGATTCTGCTCTCACGTATGCAAATGCACACTCAATCAGCCAAGCGTGAAAGTCTCTGTGATGAAATAATGGCTCACACGTACAGTACATTCCCCCCCCACCCCCCAAAAAACGAAAGCTTTGTTTTTTCATGTTGGTATGCTAATTTAATTTCATATTCATAAAGCCATATGCCATAATCCCCTCATAGACAGTTTGATTCCCTGTTTTTTTAGTTTTTAGTATTTTTGTTTTTGTTTTGCAATGCCTGCGTGTTCATTGTGTTCAATGCTGCTCACGTGTCAGTACTTTTGGAGAACCACTGAACCGATGGACTTAAAACTCGGCACTGCACTTCCTTGGTTTCTCATGGAACAGACCAGCCAAGTAAAGAATGCATACGTGTGTGTGTGTGTGTGTGTGTGTGTGTGTGTGTGTGTGTGTGTGTGTGTGTGTGTGTGTGTGTGTGTGTGTGTGTGTGCGCGCGCATGCGAGAGAATGTCGTACATGCTGCATCAGATTCTCAGATTCTTCCACTATTAAAACAAGACATAATTATGGCGTGGCCTCGGGTCCAGTCTTTAGCCATCAGCATGAAAGTTACTGCAGTTGCTCAATGAATTGCTAGCTTGGATAACTACTACTGGAGCCTCTTTTCTGCTGCAGTGAGTTCAACAGCGTTCAGGGATGCAACAAATCGATAACACGTGTTCTGCAATAGTCAGAGTGGAGCAGGTGCTGGTTGGAAGGCTGTGTGCGTGTGTGCGTGCGTGTGTGTGTGTGTGTGTGTGTGTACATGTGCACGCGTACGTGCGTGCATGTGTGTTTCAGGTTGGGAAATCGAACGGGGACTGATTTATATGTGGTTCGCGCTTTGTCGTGCATCAGAAAACAGCCGACCTACAAGCTTACAATGCTTTGCGAGGCGACACGCTATGCTCTTGTAGAATGTAGATCGTCTCCGGCATGCAACTGAAGATGAATCGCCCTCTCCTATAAACACACTACTGCTGAAGTGCCCTTGAGTTTTGTCTCCTACAGTACCTCCAACAGCTCCAGAGCTGCTCAGAGGTGAGCAGTACAGCAGACCGTGGTTGCACTGGGTTAGCTCCCGGGTGTGAACGTGTGTAACTGCACAAGTGTGAGGCAGTGGGTGTTGCTGGGAAAGAGCCGTCGTGCTCCACTAGCCTACCTAGAATACATAAATAAAGGTTACAAAAAAAGGAAACCTTCAATGAAGCCACTCTCATCGTGCCTTGCAAGTATAGCAATGTGTGAGCTGTGATTGGTCAGCTTTTGTGGGGACCTAGTGCTGTGGTTCTCAACCTTTTCAGGCTGTGACGCCCTTCAAAATATTCATATTTGAACTGGGGAACCCCCGCCCTGACAAGCACTTGGAATTGTAGGAGTTGAGGCATTACATTAGTGTAGCCTGGGATCCCTTCACTTTTCGGGGTTTGATCCGGTCGGGAGCGGAAACCACTCTACGTCATGTTGTAGTCGTCAAAGGACTACAATTTGGCCGGAAAGATCAAACCGGATTCAGTTTTAACCCAAAATAATTCCCCTGCGCTCAAGGACATTCTTTTAGGGACTGCCTAATAAACCCCTTGATGCGACGTATAGTTTTGCTTTTGGAAAATCCTTTTGGTTTATGCTTCTTTTAGTCCAACTCGCAGCGACTGGCAAGACAACACTAGGCTACTCGAGCATTTTAATAGGGATTAATAATAATCTTTATTGTCGCTGAAGGGAAATTTGGCTTCACAGTCTGTTCAAACGAGAAACAACGCATAACCAAATAACAACACAAACATATCACATGGACAGATCATCAGTACCCCACTATACACAGAAAAAAAAAACCTCTGGGCGGCGGGGGCGATTGGGGAAACAAGCGGCGGGAACCAAAACAAAGCGACGCCGCTTCTTCTGCTTGTGGTTCTGCCTAGACCAGATCAAACGGCCCGTTGTAAACGAATACCATGCTTTCCCCCGAGAAAGCCTGGTAACGCGAGGTTACATTTAGTGTGACTTGGTCCCACAGATAAATATTGTGAAACTATAGCCGATCGGCTATTTTCACAATGTTTGCCTCTTTCTTATATTATTCAACGATTTCGCCTATGTTTGACACCATTGCTTTCCTTATACAGTACCGCTACCTTCACTCTTTTGCAATTTCTCTCAAATGGTACCTTGTTACACTATTTCTTGGTCATCTGATGATTTTATTTTATTTTGAATAATACCACAATACTCATCTGGATCTCTCAATATTATTTGCTACCACCATAAGAGAGATCTCTATATCTTTCTATAGAGTATAGTACATTCAGAAAATCCATTCTCATGAATAGCACCTGTCAGCTAACTTGACACAATGTGTCTGTGATTGATTGATAGGTTGATGTAAGATGCGACAACCTCCCCATTCATTAGTGAAGTTCAAGTTTCACTTGACAGGCAATTTACTGGATGTTGCAAAAAATAAAAATAAACAAAGATGAAATCCACATTACTGTCATTATCGGGGACATGCAGAGATTGTTAGAGAGGCAGGGGTTGAAATGCCAAAAAGGCCTTATAAAGGGCCTATCGAAAATAGCAGAACTCCAAGCTCATTGTGAGCATTGTGAGCTTGGAGGTCAGCTATTTTCGATGCTTGATTTCTACACATAGAGAGGACAATTCTTCCAACATACAATTCTCCTTTTGCACAAAGTAGTACAATGCAAGATAGAGGGCGCCAGATCCCTTTGAGTCACACCCTACCACTACTTTGATTGATTGATTGAAGACTTTATTAGAAGTTTGCATAGGAAAAGGTACAGTTTCATGACGGTACAGTTCACTGGTACAAGGTCTACTAAAAGGAGATCCATGAAAAGACTAAGCTTATTTCCACTGGAAACCATTGAAGTATCTCATATAACATTGAATGACAGACAAATAGAACACAGTACTATGCAGTAGATATGTAAAGAAAAACAAAAAAGAAGACAGTAAGTCTAAAACAAGCAGTATGTGGGTCAGTGACGTGACGCCCCAAAAAATGTGTTTTTAAAAAAACTTTAAATTGCAGGCATAAAAGTTATTTACTTTTGTTCTACTCACTCTCAACCTTATGGAAATACATTTTGTTTTTAGATATTTTATTGGAATCAGACTTTATTCAGCAGTTTGTTGTACTTGTGCCTAAAATCGTCATATGGTGTGACATGAAAATAATTGTTCATAAAATGAAAATGGAGTACATCTTTCTTAAGTTACTCACTTTATCAAAGTCCTTTATCATAACTAACCAGTGATCCACTATAGTTTTTTGAAAATTAATTATATCTGTATATTTTTTTCATAATCGACACTCTGTGTGAGGCCCATGTTCATGATCTTACAACATATTTTAAATGTATTCTGTCAAAACTTTCTCTAAAATTACACAAATATTTGTGACTCTTCCTGATAATATTCTCTATGTAATCCATAAACATTTTTTTGGTTTAATCATTAATAAAGGTATGATTTTTCACTATTTGGAATGTCACACCAAATGATTTAGTGTCACACCGTATGATCATATCTTCATGTGTCAAAGCAAACTGTGTTTTAACCTACCTATTAGTGAGTACTGAACTTTACTGATTGATTAAACAATTACCCAGGATAACATGGCCTTAATATTTCTGAACAGGATATTATTGTAGGGCTTTAACATGGGATAAGAAAGAATTGTAGTAGTAGATGGATGATGAGGATGTGCACAGGAATGCTACGCACACCTAAGTCTTCTGCCGGCCCACGGCAGAAGGATCCTAAAGAGACAATAAGGCGCATAGCCACACTTGGAGCCAAGGCAACATTTTATTAACACCAATTAGTGGAAACAGAACTCAGCATTCAGGTAAATTGCTTTTTTCCGAAGTCTCCTGAACTTGAACACAGCATTTTGTGTTGAACAAATGTAATTAGGAATCATGACATTACACCACATCTCCACTAGCTAAAGAGTGCTGGGTTGCGCAACTCCGAAAATAGCTGATCTACAAGCTCTCGCAGCACAACGTGTTGAGAGCTTGTAGATCAGCTATTTTCGCTAGTTTTGTCTCGGGTCCTACCTTAACACTGTCCACTGTCCAGTCCAGTGAGTAAAGTACAAAAGTATTAGATCAGATTAGATTATACATTTAGACTGTATTGTACATCAGCCAGTCGTATTTGGTGAGGGTAGCAAACCGGCTGCCTTGTTGCGGTTCTGCTATGCCACAGACAACCTCCTGCTCTTCGTAGAAAATGCAGTCTCGCCCCTTTGGCTCCTCTCTCCTTGCTGGGTCATTGTTTAGTTTATCCCTGTACTTTCTCGTTCTCTCAGCACTTGTCATTTTCCAGCTGACAAAAGAAAATGGAATGTATAGTTTAAGACAAAGAGAACATATTGTTTAGATTGAAACAATATGTTAAGGTTTCTGTGAAGGGGTTTCTGCTCTGTCTGATGAATTTGAAGTATCACTGAATGAAGCAAAATTACATTTTATGTAAAAATGTTTAAAACAAATGTTTAAATGTACAAAAGAAACATGGAACTTTGTTATTTATTGTTATATCTGTAGTTAAATACAGTATAAATCATATGGTGTGACAATCAAGTCATATGGCGTGACAAGCAGACATGTCACACCATTATGATTAAGTGTCACACCATATTACGTTTTCTGCATTTAGGTTTACCTTGAGGCTACTATGTACACATTAGCATGCTAACAGCATGCTAGCTATAACAAAGCAACCTAGATCTACATGGAAATATGACCAAAACTTCAAATAACTTAAGCTTTTTTTAATGAAAAGGTGTCACACCAACAGACATCCAAAGTGGTGAGTTTGTCAAAGTTTCAACAAGATGGCATTTCATGAAAATGTTAAAATCATAACTCACCTCAGACACCTGTCTTGCAGTTGTGCTGGGAGTGCTGAATAGCCTTACAGAAGAAGGACCTCTCTAGCCAATAGGTGTCCAAATAATTGCCTGTTTAATTTGTCCAAACTAGTGTCACACCAAATGATTTTGGTTTGGGGGACAAAATGTTTTTGATCAGAAATGACTGAAAACATTATGCTTTGACTTTGAAAAGATATAGGCTCACAAATAGACATTTTTTTAGCCTAAATTCATTTTCAAATGATTTTTAGCAATTCTTTTTCTTAGTTTTATTCAAGTTCCCACTTTGAGAAACAAGGT
>NC_137817.1:44221191-44488691 GCF_963921795.1 Nannobrachium achirus
GAATGTTCATTGTTCATTCCCTTTCTATCCTACTGTTACTGTGCCCACGCACGGCCTTAACCTCACGGCCTTAACCTCTCCTCTCGTCTCCATTGTGCAGGATGATCCCATCGAGCAGCAACGACTTCCTGGTGCGCGACCTAGCGGCGGGCCGCTCCTACGACCTCTGCGTGCTGGCCGTGTTTGACGACGCCGTCACCTCGCTGACCGCCACGCGGCCCCTGGGCTGCCTGTCCTTCACCACTGACACCGAGTTCAGCCAGTGCCAGGCCCTGCACGGCCACTTCCTGGGCGGCACCATGATCATCATCATCGGCGGCATCATCGTTGCCTCGGTGCTGGTGTTCATCATCATCCTGATGATACGCTACAAGGTACGTTGTCGTCGTTGTCGGGGTGGAAACCTTGTATGTCCAAACAAAACCATTTGTTTTTGTATTTATCATTTTCAAAATGATTTAAGATTAGCGGGGGAAAAAAAAGAAACTTGTTTTGTGCGACAGTCTAGTGTGATGAAGCAGGGATTTACTTTGCGAAAAAAAAAATCATACAATCTGAAGATACAAGGTTTCTTGTTTTGTATTTATAATTTAAAAAATGATTTAGGATAGTGAAAATAGCCGATCTACAAGCACACAACGCCTTGCATCGCAAGGCGTTGTGTGTGCATTTAGATTGGCTATTTTCACTCGTTTTGTATGACAGTCTTGTATGATGAAGCAGGGCTTTACTTTGCGAAAAAAACATACAAATCTGAAACTTGGAGCTTTTGGAGGTTTGGAGGTTTCTGCCCAACAGTGACACTATTCAACCTGTTCTGTTGTATTGCTCAGCATGTTTCTTCACTATACCGTCCATCCGTGCCTAACAGAAACAAACTTTACAGTATTACACGGATTGCTTCCAAGATCATCGGACTTCCCACACCCACACTTGCCGATATGATCAATAAGGCCATCACACGCTTAGCACTTTCAATAACAAATTAACACTGATCATCCTCTGTGTCGCTACTTCGACCTCATGCCATCGGGGCAAAGGTACAGAACCTTGAAGTGGCACAAGGATCGTTTTAGCAGGTGTTTTGTCCCCTCTGCCATCGCTGCACTAAACCAACTGCCTCGCCCCTGTCGATCTTCTGTGTACAGTGGGGACCTCATGATCTGTCTTTGTGATATGTTGTTATGTGTTATATGTTGATGTGTTGTTGTTGTAATTGTTTTTGAACAGACTTGTGAAGACAAATATCCCTTCAACCAGCTATCCCCGACTAAGGATTTGTATAGTCGACTATGATTTTAGTCATTGTGTTGATAGTCGAATATTAGTCGAATGGCCCGTTTTTTTTTTTTTTTTTTTTTTTTACCCCTTTCTTTTACAATGGCGTATAAACAACAGAGGTGAAACACTCATTTAAATAGCATGTCTTTTTGACTTTTGTTTTAATAGATAACTCATTCATTATTTAAGCCAAGGTTTATTATCATGGCCTTATAAGAATAGTAATACAGCAATAACAACAACGAAATAATATCTCTAAAATAAATAAAGTAACTAAATAATATAAGGCGAATTAAATAACAAAATACTAAAATAAGTAGGCCTATAGCAGGTGTAAAGTTGATTCACTTAGAAGCTAAAGCCCCAGACTCCGATGTCTGTGTGTAACAGCCATGCAACTACTGTATAAGGCGATGCGGTCGCCGGTCACACATTTCTATAGGCTCTGCCCGACACCAATATCTGTGTAACATCCATACGTGCATCTATCCACGAGACGCTGCACAGCCTGCGCTGAGCCTGACAGAGAGACAGCGATTGGATTTTACAAAACAGACCCCGTAACTCGTCGGGGAGAAAGAGGAAAGGAGAGCTTAAAACACAACTCTAGTGCTGTTATGTTGATGGCATAGGTTTATTGCCGATCTGCAAGCTCAAAACGTGACCGTTCGCGTCGCTTTTGGGAGTATGGACATTACATAAGGGACTTAAGCCAACTTACTTTTATCAAGTGATCTGACATGTTGCTCGCTGTAGAGTGGTAGGTCATAGCCAGATCCTGCATCTTAATTTAGTTTTGTCCTCTACTTGTTCAAAGTGACGGAGCCTGATGAGTGTTGTTAACACAGCACAGCTGTGCAGGTTCTGTGGATTCTACGCAATGCACACACACAGACAGGGCTGTGCCTCATTGATTGATTGAAAGCAGCCAGTAGGCTATGCATGTTTTATTGCGAGAAACCAAAGTATATGTTAAATCATCGGACATTAACACATCTGGTGCCAACCCCGAGTTTCCCGAGTTTGTAAAGGTACTACCGCTGTGCCAACCCCGAGTTTCCCGAGTTTGGGCCGTTTTTGAAAAAAAAATTAGGCATGATCGTGATCGCGAAATTGCATGTTTAACCCCCATACCAACCCATTCTTTCAAACATTGCAGCCATGTTTGTTTACATCTGAAGAAAACATAATGGCTGATAAATCATGAATGCCTGAACGGATTTCCAAGCGGATTATTTTGTTTGAAAGCTGTGAACAGTGTGCACACCAGGCGCGGTTCTAGCCCTGAGCAGTAGGGGGTGCTATAGGGAGCTCGGTCCACGTGCACGTGCACAGCGCGTGCACGTGCACGTGGAGCGCACGTGGAGCGCACGTGGAGCGCAGCGCGCACGCGAAAATTGGCGGTTTTTCGCGGATTTGATCGCATTTTATTCGGGTTTCCGCGGTTTATTTCTTTGCTAAACAATCGGGAACGGCACACTACACTTTCCCTTTGCCTCTCCACATGCACCAGCCAGCAAGATAGTCTATAGTAGATGGAATTCTTGGTACCAACACTCCAACAGACAGACAACACCAGTGTCATATAATCATTCAGTTCCAAAAGCTTTTCAGTTAATCTACTTAATTTTACACCACTTTGTCTACTACAGCAAGCATGATGGTATTGCTTCCCAAACGTTTTAGCCCGTGAACCAAGAGAAACTAAACCCAAACAAGTAGAAGTGAAAATAGCCAATCTACAAGCTCACAACGAGTCGCTTCGCGCTGCGTTGTGAACTTCTAGATCTGCTATTTTCGATTTAATTAACATTTGTCTCAGCGGACAACTTTTGACATCAAGAAAAGAGTTCGGCATAGGCAAGCTGCAGCAGCAGTCAAGTGTAGGCCTACTCACCATCCAGAAGAATTAGATTCCAAAACCAGTTGACAACAATCAACAGCAGAGCAGCATATGTTTATCCATTTATCCATCATAATCCATGTTTGGTGGTGATCTTGTACAGTTTCCATAACATCTCCTCATAAAGAACTTCAATTGAGTGTATAATGTTTCTTTTATATGGGTTGTAAGTTGTCCTCCTGCGTGCCTTCGAGGCGTTGTGAGCATGTAGATCGGCTATTTTCATACTTCCCATGGACCAGTCAGTGCGCATTGCAAGATGACGCTGAAATGGACTGCAGACTGTCTTCTCTCTCTCTCCCCCCAGCGCCCCCGTTCGCAAATTAATGTGTAGGCTAAACTGTTCTGATAATACAAATTGTTTTGGCTGTCCATTCATTCATCATGTATAACTTAAACTGCGCGCTAGTAGGCTATTCCAAACCAATGCAGCTTAACATAACAAACCGACAACTAGGGCCAACCCAGCAACAACTATCGTTTCCTGTCTTACTTTCACAATAAAGTGTCTCCCGCTTACTTCCCAATGCAGCTTATTTCACGCAGGTTATTATTAACAGGAAACAGTGTAGCTTAACCCGTGTGTTTTTGTGCAACCAAGCGTGCATGGGAGAGAGAGTGATGAGGGTGAGAGAGAGAGAGACATTGAGAAACAGAGAGAGAGAGAGAACTCAGAGAAGTGCCGTTTTTTCTCCGTCTGACCGTCTCTCTCCCGATTTTGCTAGCCCCGAAAACTACTGGTGCTAGTCAGGAAAATAGTGGTGCTTAAGCACCAAAAGCCTCCGCCTAAATCCGTGCCTGGTGCACACACGTGGTGCATCAGCTAGGCATGGGCGTGCACTTTTTACACAATTGCGCAATTACATGGAAGTCTATGGTAACCATGGCAACGTGGGACATTGAAGAGAAAAAATCATAGCAACATAAGTGTTAAGCACCCCAACGGATATATACAGCGATCATACTTTTAATCGTTTCATAATGATTAAAGCTAATTAAATTTCCGGGAACGACAGGCATCGCAGAGAGGTACAGCGGGAAATCCCCGGTTTCGACGGGGATCGCAGAGTATGAGTTAAGAGCTTCTGGGGGGTCCCTAGAACAACATTGAGATGGGGGTCCGCGGCCAAATACATGTCCTTGACATGAAAAAGTTTGAGAACCACTGATTTAGAAGAAGGATTTAGAAGACATTTATAGAATCTGTTCCGAAATATTCAAAGAATATTCAAAGATTTTCATGATCTTTATAGTTAAAGCATAACATAATGGGTAAAGTAATAATGTATAATAATGTGTTCCAGGTCTTAATGCGTATTATGATTATATTATCAGGTCTACAACCACCACGGCGGAGGAGCGGGCCAGGGGAAAGGCGGCGGCGGCATCGCGCCGTCGGCGTCCATGCCGAGGCCACAGAGCAACGGACAGGGCGGGGGAGGGGGAGGGGGAGGAGGACAGGCCCACCACGCCCTCCCTCGCTCCGCCTCCAAAGTGACTGACGGCCCGGACGACCAGCCGTGCGGGGCCATGTCGCCGTGCGGCACCCAGAGGGACACCGTGGCGCTGGTGCAGCAGGAGGAGGGGGAGAGCGGCGGCGGCGGCAGGCGCTTTGGCGCCGGCATTCTGGCGAGGACTGACTCGCTGGCTGGCGAGGAGCTGCTGTCGCCCAGCTCCAAGGCCCAACGCCTCGCCTCCAGGGTCGCCATCGAGATGAAGAGCAGAGGCTCCTCCTCCCCCGTCGCCAAAGAGCCCACCTCTCCCAAAGAACTGGCAGGTAAACAGGGAGAGAGGAAGGGAAAGGGGGGGCAGGTGCATTGTTTTTTCCTCGATACAATTTAGATAGTATAAGAAAAAATAAAGACTCAGATGCAAATGTATGTACGCACGCACACACACACACACACACACACACACACACACACACACACACACACACACACACACACACACACACACACACACACATTGTATGAGCGGAGGGAGTCATGCTGAACAGTCAACATTAGCCTACTAACAGCACTGTAGGATCGCTCCGGTGCTTCCAGTCGATTAGACAGCAGAACATAGCTGGGAAAAATGTCCAGAGCACGGGAGGAGAAAGTTAGACACCTGAATTCTAATCTCTGGTGGCTTGTTTGTTTTCGACTTGTACATTTTTTGCGGAAAATATGCCATGAAGTTGCTGAATCTTTATAAGGTTTATGCCTGCAACTGCTAGATTTATTTATTTTCGCGCATATAACATACAGTATGCATGTATTTAATTCAATTTGACCAGAAGCAGGGATAAAACCTATCCCGCACTGGCCATTAAAATGCGCAACGTGGAAAGGGACCTTCTGGCGTAGAACAGACGGCTGCTATGGCAGCAGGTTGATCTATCGAGCACTGATCATTTCCGGTTGCCATTGTCATCTGCCGTCGCCATAGCGTTGCTTAAATTCGCTATTCTCTGCACGTCTCTGAAGAGGTCAGTTCAAACGAGGCCGAGGTGAAAGGAGGTGACGGAGAGGAAGCGATGAGAAGGTTGAGGGAGAATAATGATAGAAGGGGAGGTTAGCGGTGAGAACAGTCCAGCAGAGGGAAAAAAAGGTATACGGTGGGGGGGAAAGTGACAAAGGCACAATTGAGGGGTGTGAAATTGAGCAAGATGACAGGGCTCACTCGGGCTGCCTGAGAGCCAGAGTGAGTGTGAAAGACTGAATAGAATGAAGAACAGTCTAGGAAGGGTGGGGGGGAGGGGAGAGAGAGAGAGAGAGAGAGAGAGAGAGAGAGAGAGAGAGAGAGAGAGAGAGGATGACACTGCTGCTAGGGTGCCGATTCTAAAATTAAAGCACTTAGTGTGTCTGTGTCTGTGTGTGCGTGTGCGTGTGCGTGTGCGTGCGTGTGTGTGTGTGTGTGTGTGTGTGTGTGTGTGTGTGTGTGTGTGTGTTTGTTTCTTTCAGTAGACTACATTGCTTGCATGGGCAGACATTCAGAGGACAGTCATTAGAGGTCATGTTAGACCACAGTCATCTCTGACTATTACAATGGGGTTTTTGTTTGGTTTGGACTCGCCAGCAAAAACCCAGCTTTCCCTGTTGTAGTTGTGCTGTGGGTCTTTTAGATAGATCTAGACAGAAATCCCACAACACACACACACACACACACACACACACACACACACACACACACACACACGCGCACACACACACACACACACACACACACACACACACACACACACACACACACACACACACACACACACACACACAGTGTGGATCAGAGCTTCTTAAACAATTTACTTGCACAGTAAATTACAGTACAGTAAGGTACAGTACAGTGGGGACTGCCCCATAGGTTGGGTTGAACTGAGGTTAGGGTTAGGTTTAGGCATAGTTTTACTTAGGTTAGGGTTAGGGTTAAGGTTAGGTTTAGGTGGTCGGACCAAAGGGTGTTCGACCTAAGGACATGTTACCCAGTACAGTAAGGTACAGTACAGTACAGTAAGGTACAGTAAGGTACAGTACAGTACAGTACAGTAATGTACAGTATGGTACAGTAAGGTACAGTACATACAGTAAGGTACAGTACAGTATGGTACGGTACAGTAAGGTACATTACAGTACAGTAAGGTACAGTACTGTAAGGTAGAGTAAGGTACAGTACAGTACAGTAAGTTACAGTGCAGTAAGGTACAGTACAGTAAGGTACAGTACAGTACAGTACAGTACAGTACAGTACAGTACAGTATAGTACAGTAAGGTACAGTACAGTACAGTGTGGTACAGTACAGTAAGGTACTAAAAGATGACATACGGAGATGACAAGGCTTCTGCCCAACAGTGACAATATACAAAGTGTAATATAATAAGCAATACAGAATGGATAATATAATAGTGACATTGTACAATATCAAAAATGCACCTCAATTTTAGAGATATAGGTTTTCAACAGGCATTTGAAAGGCACTGTCCATGCTGTTTCTCATTTATAAAGGAAGATCGTGGGAGAGTCTAGAGGCTGGTACTGAGAAGCATCCTTTGAATGTGAATTTCATTCTAGACTCTGAAAGAGAACTTTATTGCTGGGTCTATAAGCTCAAGCCTCTCTGTTGCGTAAGGAGTTCTGAGACCACTAATATAGCTGGGGAGCAAGATCTCAGCAAGAACGGTGGTCTCACCTCCCACCATCTGACCAGCACACAAATATTACATCCGTCTTCCCCTTTATTTGAAAAGCCACCTACACTGGACAGTGGATAGGGAGCACAGACCTAAAATAAATAAGGTTATATTAAATGCAATAAAAGTCAATGTTCTTCTGACGAGTTGTTCCATTTCATTAGGAACACCTATTTAGTCCCTTATCCCAAGACCCGAGGCCGATTCTAAATCCTAACATTTATCTGACGTTGCTATATCAATGGTTTCATTCCAAAATTCATATGTATTTGGCCACCGACCCAAGATCTTTCAAAAATAGCAGATCTACAAGCTTATATGCACACCACAAAGTGACGTGCTATTAGCTTGTATACCTGCTATTTTTTAATGTGGTTCTCATGGGTTAACACCAGCTGTACTGGTTCCACATGTGTGTGTTGCACTTAGGAACTCGTCAATTGCGCTGCTGATAAACTTTAACAAGGCTGCCCCCAAAAGCCAAAGGACAAAACAATAGGACAAAGCAATATCTTTTCAAAAAACGATTTCCCTCAGCGTCTTGGAAATTGAATAACCCAGCCACCCCCATACCCCCAATTAACCTTACTTTCTCCTTGGACTCTTTCTCTGGATTTTTGTTATTATATCATACTCTGTGGGGGAAAAGTCCTTCATGAGGTGTTTCTGAGTAATCAATAAGATGTCCTTGGGTCACCCGAGTGTTGCAACATCATTAAAAAGTTGAGGCAAAGCAGGGCACATTTATTTGTATGGTACATTTCGACAGCAGAAGGCAATTCAAAGTGCTTTACCCAAAATATTCAGCATTTAAACACATTATAAAAGGACATTTGATTCCATAGTGCTCAGCAACAACAATCCCAAAAGGGGTTCCCGTTTTGCAGTGTTGTAAAGTAACTAAGTACATTTACTTAAGTACTGCACTTAAAGGAGTAGTTCACCACTTTTCAACCTGTCTTCAAAATAGGTCCTCACTAATGTTCATGATAAAATATCACAATTTTTTTCTACTCAGTCCAAGTCTCATAGGAGAGTTGTGGGAAGTTCAGAATCCATCGTCTTGTGACATCATCATTTTCCAAAAAAAAATGTAATCAATATTTTTGAAAAAATATTTCGATTTTTATTATCACGAGAACAATGGCTTCCACTTTAAAATTGCAACTTTTCAGGAATATAAAGCCTGCAGTTTCTATAAGCTGGATTGGCAATCGATGATGTCACAAGACGATGGGTTTCTGACCTGCCCACAGCCCAAAAAGAAAAATCTATTTTTGAGTGAGGACCAATTATATGAACATAGGTTGAAAAGTGTTGGAGTGCCCCTTTAAGTACATTTTGAGGTATTTGTACTTGACTTGAGTATTTCCAATTTCCAATACCTATACTTCTACTCCACTACATCTCAGATCGAAATATAGTATTTTTACTCCACTACATTTATTTGAAAACTTTAGTTACAAGTTACTTTTCAGATATAAGTTATAATATTTTAAAACATACATTAACCACTTTAGCCATGTTGGATACCTAGGCTGTTCTACAAGCTCACAACACGTCGCATCGCGGCGCGTTGTGAGCTTGTAGATCTGCTATTTTCAAACATTATTGTACTTTTACTTTTGCCACTTTAAGTACATTTTGATGCCAATACTTTCGTACTTTTACTCAGGTACATTTTGAATTACAGATTTTTACTTGTAACGGAGCATTTCTATATAGCAGTATTGATACTTTTACTAAGTAAGGAATATGAGTACTTTTTCCACCACTGCCGTTTGATATTTACAAATAGGGTTTCCTGTCTTAAATGGGATAAAGCAACAGTATCGCTTGCCTGAGGTTAAGTCAAAGTGATGTACAATAGGCTATATGGCATATATTTACAGCAGAAGATAATCTGCAATGATGTTTGAGCATATATTTTCAGACTGAAGACATTCTACTACAACTCTGAAGAATATTATAGGCTTAAAATGTTATATCGTTTGGATGAGCTACAGTGTGAAGATTGTCTTTGTATCTTCTATGACGGTTTTCTGTGTGCAGTTTTCTGGGCTACTGTGCACTGTTTTATATGTTTAAACTAGATCACAACTAGGAAGGAAAATATTTTTCAAATCTGTGTCCATAAGCCAATATTGGCACGAGTTACTTGAAGTTGACTAGATAAAAGTTGGAAAATATCTGTTGAGTGATATTGAAATATTGAATGCAAGCGGATGTGTTTTGGCTGGTAAGCCTTCATCAACGTTGACGTTTGCTTAAATTCCATTTTTTGTTTGCAGGAGAAAATATGGAAATCTGCACATGTTTTCAGACTGAGCTCATTATTTAATGATTTTAAAAGAAAGAAAAGAAGGCAGAGCTTCCTTTTGGGATGTTAAGCAGACCTTGACGGCCCGCTTGTTTGCCTGGAGCGGAGCTGAACAAAGCTCCGTAAAAGCACATGGAGCAGCTTTTTACAGATTACCTTGTGTGCATTAAACAGATACAAAATTGAGTTGTCAAGTCCTGTATATCACAATTTCTAAATCTGACATGACTTTGAGTTGAGGTTCTTTGAATTCTTCTTGCAGTCTTCCATTAGAAGATTTGGCGCTGTGGTTATAGTGCAGGGTCTCTCGAAGTAGGTGCCGTGTGACACAAGTCCAGGGGTGCCACAGGATATTTTGATAATATTTGCAATTGATCATCTCTTCAGTTTAACCACTTACTGTATACTTAGTAAAACAGACCTAACAGAGTTGCACTGTACTTGGTGCATTGTTTTTCAGCCTATATACACCAAGTGTTTTTACCAGCAGATCTACAAGCTCACAATGTGTCACAACGTGATGCGTTGTGAGCTTGTAGATCGGCTGTTTTTGGTGAATGTTACCCCCAGAATAGGGATGCTGGGGTTTAAGTAGCCTGCCCTAACACAGGCAGATTTTGGTCTAGAGGGGCAGATTCGTTCACGGCTGAAAACAGCCGGCGGGATCCTATTGGTTCACCGATCTGTGCACCCGCCCCGTGGCCCGCTCCGCTCCCCATAGCAGACAGCTTAGAGCCCTGATGTAACAACATTTAGAGCGACGCCCCCTGCACTCTGGTTGGTTGGGGGAAATTTCCACTTCCTATGCCAGACATTTCAACAGGTTAGCCCAGGCTTTTCTTTTTGAGCTGAACGCGAATGAAAATAAAAGCCTGTGCACCAAGGCTAGGGTTCAAGTGTTTAAAAGTCAAGTGTTTAAATTCAATCTGTCCTACAAACAAACGGATACTCTCTCAAGTTTTCCTTGTGACATACTGTATCTTAGGGGAAAGATTTAAATATACGTACTGTACCATATGACATGAATGTAAGATGCTAGTATCAATGTAATTCAGGGGTGCCATGGACTAAAACGTCATTTACAGGGATGACCTGAGCCAAACAGGTGGAAAACTTCTATTATAGTGTATGAACAACATGAATCCCAGCAGCATCCTCTGTTGGGGAAGCCACAGCTGAGTGGGTAGAGAGGCCGTCTGGGAGTTGGATGGTCCCTATGGCCCCCCTGTTTGACCAGTCTATGTGTTGAAGTGTACCTGAGCTAGTCCCTAGTAGGTGCTCCCCCAGCACCCAATGCTCCTAATAGGATGGGGACATGCAGAGGATGTATTTAATGTACATGCAGTGGTGGGAAAAGTACTCAATTGTTTTACTTAAGTAAAAGTATCAGTACTGCAACATAGAAATACTCTGTTAAGTAAAAGTCTGGTATTCAAAAAGTACTCATTCTGCAGAAGGTCCCATTTCAAGTTTTCAAATGTATAAAAATCTTTTGAAAATAGCAGATCTGCAAGCTCACAATGCTCATTGTGAGCTTGTAGATCGGCTATTTTCAAATGGCAAAAATAGGCTATATAGGGCTGAATTAGTTACTTTATGTTTGTAATAATTATCACAATCTACAAAGTAACTAGTAACTAAGGTTTCAATTAATTCTAGTACAATGTTTGCCTCTGAGATGTAGTGGAGTAGAAGTAAAAGTACTGAAAACTGGAAATACTCCAGTAAAGTAAAACATACCTAAAAATGGTACAGTACAGTGCTTGAGCACATGTACTAAGTTACTTTCCACCACTGCGTATGTAGGCTACAGTGATAAAGGAGAGAAAATAAGACAATTATGTTGTGTCAAAAAATACAATCTAGAATTTGCCACAGACAAAACCAAGTCTTGACACAGACGCATTTGTCCCTGAACGGATATGCTGATGACCTCAACACTGAAGACCTGTGTTGCAAGTCACCTCTCTCCCTTTGCGTCCCTGTCTACCCACACGATACACTGACAAAAAAAGAATGGTTCTACCGGTATGCTTGAGAGGAAAACTTGAGATGATAAGGTTAAGTTCCTTTCCTTTGTATAAACATAAATAAATGCTGAATACTTCAGGAGAACTTAATGAAATATTAAAAATCAAAGAGGCTTTATTTCAACATGGCTTGAGAGAAACACAAGATGACCAACATGTTTCAGCTGGTCGAGGTCCACTGGCAATTGTGGAGATGTGACAGCAAATGGCAGAATTATCTTGGGGATTCATGTTTTGTTCAAGGCAGTGAACACATGAAACATGAAACATGAAATAAATATGACATGCCATTTTGGATAAAAGGCAAGTAGAGCCAGGCTGCTGAGCAAGAGCGGGATCTTTTGTCTGTAAAAATCTGCACAATGTCTGTAAAAATCTCAAACCCTGTCAGTCTATAAAGGTCACATACTGTAGTTGGCAGTGTTGGGAAAGTTCACTTAAAACATGAACTAGTTCAAGTTCATAGTTCATAATTCCACATTTTGAACTAAAGTCCTTGGTTTCCCCAAATTAACTAACTTAGTTATTTTTTCTTTTTTTAACCATATATTTTTTATATACTTTTGGCTATTGATATATATATATATATATATATATATATATATATATATATATATATATATATATATATATATATATATATATATTTCATATATATTTCATCAAACTTTATATTGAGGTGCCCACAATATTACGTGCCCAGTCTTCCTGCACCCTTTTGTGAAGGCAGAAGAGTTCATGAACGATCGTTCATTGAACGTGTTCGGGTACAACACTGGTAGTTGGTATGTTCTGTAGTTCTGGAGATATCTTATTACAGGATTGTACATGTTCACAAGGACCCCCCCCTCCCCCTCCCCTCCACCCAGGAATAACCGTACTTTTCCTTTTACCTCACTCAGTCCTGTGCCCTTCCCCTTTAAGTCCACTCAGGAAATGGAGGTTTCATTACAGGAGATAAATGGAGAAACCACTTCACACAAGAAGCTTAAACAGCTCAATAGGCCTCCCTTATCAGTGGCTGATAGGTCGCTCAATTGCCCTCTTTGAACGGGCTGAAATGAGATATCAATTGAGCCTAACGCTTATTATACAGATAATAATAAACAGAAATACAGCAACTATCAGCTAGTTAGTGCAGGGGACGTTTTAAGCTCTATGAACTGCAAGGTTTTAAATAATCACACCGGCATGAGTTTTTGATGATGTTGCGCTTCGTGTTAAGTTGCGAGGAAGTATGGATATTCATGATATTTAGACATACAGTAAGGTAAATACATTCCCCCAAAATCAATGTTCTCAGTTGATTTCCAATGGTTTAAAATCATCAGAAAGCTACTTTTATTCCAGATAAAGGTTTTGACAGCCAAGGATGGACTTTTACTATAATACTTTGCAACATCAGACACCCCCTATAGGCTTACGTAATTAACAGTTCCATCCCAATAATCCCCAAAGAGCTTAAGTCAGGCTATATTAACTCTTAGCCAGCCAAAACGCCAAAAATCGCCATTTTGGGGAGGGCTGAGGCAGCCAGATCGCCAAACGTCGCCTTGCTGATCATTTTCTGATTTTTTTGGTATTTTTTGACATTTTTAGAGCTATAAATGACCATTCTAGCTTCATATAAGCTTCAGCAATGATATTCCGATGGAAATGACGTCATCGCCGGAAACCGGAAATCGAGCGTGTCTCCCATGTACACAAGCATATTTTTTTACATTGGAAGCCATTACAGCAACTCCGCTCTATCTCACGTTCAAAACGTCGGATTTTGATCCGGTTTGAAGTCTCTGTGCGTCTATTGGGCATCTAAGGCACATAGTCGATAATTTTTTAAGACAGTCGGGCGCGCGTATGGCGTGCACGGGTCCCGCGCCGTTCCATGCTAACGCTAATGCTATGTGGATGGACTGGTTGCTAATTTGAGGCCTTCTAGCAATCGCCAGAGACCTTAATCGTTGGCGACATCTAGTGTACACTATATAGACTACAGCCTACCAAAATGTCATGCATATAAGGGAGATCTACTGTGACTCTGAAAAATGTATAATATTCCTGGCAGTATAGGCGCAAAAGCATATTGTAAATGGCTGTGTATGTTAAAGATAGACAAAACAGAACAGTGATTAGTGTTGTTTTATTTATATATATTTAAGTTATTTTTTACTCCATTCCCCCTAAACCTGGTACAGTAAGAGGTTCTGTTGTTGTTTCCTAACATCGCTGAGAATTTACGCATGCATTTGAGTATTGAGGATACAGTAACCTGTGGGGAATCCCATCTGTTATTATGATTAATGCAATATGCATCATGCATACAGCACTCACATTTAGAATACTTTTACAACATACATTAATTCAACCACATTACCCGTTTTGAACAAATCACCCACTGCCAAGATTAATTTGTGATTTAGCAAATACTTTCCAATACTGTCAGCTCCTACAGCCAAGAACTGATTCCCTATAGTCTCACGTTGCCAGGCGATTGCTAGTTGCTAGAACAGTGGCGAGAACAGAAGCTAGCAAACCTCATCGCCCTGATATGAATGACAGGCCCACAAATGCAGTTTCCTTTTTTTTTAATTCTCTAATTGTTTCCGCACAGTTTTTGCAACAAAGGCTGTGAGATAAGAGATTGTCCTCTGTCTCTATCGAGTGAAGTGCTTAAAGACGGTCTCATGAGTCTGCTAACCCGCCCAGAGGGTAAATGCCTCACTCAAGCCAATGAGCTGTGGAAGACAGAGATGGAATATCTGACACTGACCTTTTGTTCTAGCTACCAGGTATTCATCAGAGCATTGAAGACAGACACCCTAGATTAGGAATGCTGTGAAAATGTCTTGTGAGATGTGCAAGTCAAGCGTGACAAACATCTGCACAAGTTCCATACATTTTGTTTAGAGTAAATGATAATTCGGTACGCTGTCTATTCACTCCTTAAACTTTTTTTGTATGCCTTTATTGAGAGCCATAGACAGTAGGCTAACATGAAATGGGGGAGAGAGATGGGGAGTGAAATGCAGCCATTGGGATCGGGACTCAAACCTGCAACACACTGTCAGACTACACTGAACCTATAGGTGCCTGGACCACTGCGCCACCGGCCCAGGCCACAACATAGGCCTTTTACTTGGGCTTTTTAGCTTTGTTTACAACCCTGCAGGTGTCTAGGAGTTAGGGAAGCGACAAGCTGCCGGTGTAGTCATCACTGCTGTTCATTGTTTGGTTGGTTAATTAAACAGGAGTTAAAGATAGCCAGCACAACAATTAAACCCATAACAATCCCCCGTTAAACCCAGTAAACTACACTATTACACTTGTAGCACTAACAAGATAATGGCTGTACAAATAACACAACAGCCCACAGCCCAAGTCCCCCAACTGCTCTAATCTCTGGATGCTGCTATATTTGTGCTGGCTGGTCTCAGTGGAAGGGCTCTGCTACACTAAATGGAAAGGAGACAACATGTTCCCAGTGTTTTAAAGGTTTTGTAAGAATTAAGAAATTGCCAAACTAGCCATAATAATACAATAAAAAGGTCTACACAACATTTTGACATCACAATACAGGTGGGAAACATATTTTCTCCATCATAGTGTTCACTATGTTGACTTTTTTTCCCCTACTGTATTTCCAAATTCCTTTCAAAGCTTGTCTACTCGCATCCTAAAGGATTCATATACAAAACGTGGTTCTTTTAAAACTTTGTAAAAGTGTAGTCACCAGCTGTTCATGTATTCACATCTTCTCAGGAATGGTGGTTGTCTCTCACTCTTCAAATTTAGTTTTGTCTTAAAAAACGCTGCCGCTTGGCCCACAAACGAGCCCACAAACGAGGATATTGCCTATTGTGAGTTTGTTTGGGGCCACGGAGAGAGAGAATCACAGGCTGTGGACGGAGCGCGGTGTGTTTTACAGCCTGCTGCATTGCAGAGAAAGCCAGCATTGATCTGATCACAGTGGAAGCTGCAGTGAGTCAGAACGCCTCAGGACCTTTACGACTGACACACACGCATACGCTTTAACTCTAGTCAAATATTATGAGACAAACAACCAAACATATGTTTGGTTATAACCCCGGGGATAGATTTTTTGGTAGCGTTCGACGGGAGGCAGAAAGAGGTTTACGGTGTTTACTGAAAATGCGGAAGAGTTAGATTACAGTACCAGTACCTCACAAGACAAATGATCAATACTCTAAATTATGGGAATAATAATGATAATAATAACCTGGCTTCATTGCAAGCACTGTTCCTGTCCTCTGGAGCTTGCAATCCAGTATCTAGTTCTATTGTGTGCCAGGCTTTGCAAGAGTCTGTTATTAACTTGTAAGAGTGGGTCGTGTGAAATTAATTATTTAGACTGTTCAAGGCTTAATCCGGGATTGTTTTGAATATACTGTATGCATTATGGTTGTATAATTAACATGCGCCCCCCACCGCCCCCTTTTTTTTTAATCCAATTCAGTTATGCCTTTTTTGCAATTTACCGCCCCAATCACTGATTGTGCCTCCTTCACAGACAGAGATGAGAAGCCCAACCAACCATGGTATAGTTATCACAGAATCCACAGCACTATTACAATAAGATTAGGATCAGAGTTGAAGTGCAATGTAAAACTGAAATTTAAGAATTGTGTGTGTGTGTGTGTGTGTGTGTGTGTGTGTGTGTGTGTGTGTGTGTGTGTGTGTGTGTGTGTGTGTGTGTGTGTGTGTGTGTGTGTGTGTGTGTGTGTGTGTGTGTGTGTGTGTGTGCGTGCGTGCGTGCGTGCGTGCGTGCGTGCGTGCGTGCGTGCGCGCGCGCGCGCGCGTGCGTGCGTGCGTGCGTGTGCGTGTGCATGTTTTTTTCCCAATGGCCCATACCTGACCCGGTAGCCTGTCCGGCCTCCATGTTGCTCAATCTATCATCCCTCCTGTCTGTGTCATCCCTCGCTCCCCAACTCATTCTTCACCTCTTTCAGATCTCTCCATCCCTCATCCCTTCTTTGTTGTCTACTTTCTGCACTTTCCTCTCTCCCTAAAAATCCCACAATACTGAGTCACTCTTATCACTGTTCACACGCACGCACGCACGCACGCACTCACACACACACACACACACACACACACACACACACACACACACACACACACACACACACACACGTGTGTGTCCTCAGAATTCCAGGTATCAATATTTCTTACTATACCTCCCCTTCTCTCTCTCTTCCCCTCACTCATTCTCATGTGCTTTCAATGTCTCTCTCTCTCTCCGTCCCCCATCCACCCTTTTCTCCCTCAGTCTCACCATCGTGCTCGGCAGCAGGTGACAGGCGGCCTCGCAGTGAATGGAGCGCCTTTCAGATCTGAAGGTCTCTTGGAGAGCAGCAGCGGCGCCACACAGACCCAGAGTAATGGCACGCCCAACTCACTCTGTTTACTGCCTCCCGTTCCCCTCCTAGAGTAACGACACGCCCAATAGGCCAGGGGTTCTCAACCTGTAGGTCGGGACCAAATTATTTTGGGGGGTCCCCAGATGATTAGCTTAGTGTGCGACGTTGTTTTCTCACTCAACAGTAAGCAAACCAACATAAAGTTTAAGTGTATAGAGGGGTATCGGCACATTTCTAAAGTGACAATTTAAGGACCTTTTAATACCTCTAAAATGACAAATTAAACATTGGCCAAATAGTCAAATATTAGAGGCAGAAATTGTGGAAATAGCCGATCTACATGCTTGTAGATCTGCTATTTCACAATAGAACCGTGTTATACAAAATGTAATGCCTCAGCTCTTAGTGCTCGTCAGGGTGGGGGGTCCCCAATTAAAATATGATTATTTTGGGGGTCGCAGCCTGAAAAGGTTGAGAACCACTGCAATAGGCTATATGCACAGCAGCCATTTCGGAGAGAAGTTGGGTCTCTTCTCACTTCCTTCATAGGCGTTACCAATAAAACTAATGAAGGCTCTGTTCCATTCGGTTCTATCTGTTGATATTGTGCACGTTGGCTCACTGGAAACTCTCTGCTACACCAGTGGATCTCAAAGTGTGGTCCAGGGACCCTCATGGTTCCTTGGGGGTTCCAAATGACTCCTTAAAAGGTGTGTAACTCTGAGAGTGTACAAATGGAACCAAATGGACCCGTAAGGGTCAATTTTGGTTCAATTTGTACACTCTCAGAGTTATGGGTACTTGAAATAAAATGTTTGTGAACCACTGTGCAGTCTGTGCTACATGAAATGGAACAGAGCCTTCATTAGTATCATTGGTAACACCTTTGAAGGAAGTGACACGGAAAGAGACCCAACTTCTCTCCAATATGGCTGCTGTGCATATAGCATATTCTCCCCACTCCGTCTCCTGACCCCTCTCTCCATCATTATCATACATACATAGTAATGACACCATATATACCGAGTAATGACACCATATACTGTACCGGTACACGTAGACCAAGACAAAAATAGCAAGACTCACTCTCCGGTTTACTTCCTGTGTCCGCGTGAAGTGGGCTGACACTTCACGCGGTATGTATGTATGATAATGATATGGGCTTAATATTAATATGTCATCAATATTAAGGGAGCTCCATATATGGGCATAAAAGGGATTATGTTAGTGTGGTTGCATGCTGAAAATAGCCTTTTAAGAGACGGAAAGCAGGTTGGAGTCTACTGTATATTGGAGAGTGAACGTGAACACAGCTTCTGAACATTTCTTTAACACATTGACCGCCATTTTAACATACCTCCGTACTCCCACCTGCCATTCGTCTCCATAGACTTCCATGTAATTGGGTGTGCACGGATCATGCACACCCATGCCTAGATAATGCACCACGTGTGTTCACATTGCTCACAGCTTTCAAACAAAAAAATCCGAATGGAAATCCGTTCAGGCATTCATGAGATAACAGCCACTATGTTTAACAAAGATGGCTGCCAAAATGGCTGCCATGCTTGAAAGATGGGGTTGCTATGGGGGTTAAACATGCAATTTCGCGATTGCTATCATGCCTACTCCATTTTTGGGGGTCAAAAAAAAAATTGAATTTTTTTTTTTTTTTTTTTTTTTTTAAATTCTCGGGACTATCGGGCCTGGCGGGGAAAGACATTGGAATAATCTCGGGACTATCGGGCCTGGCAGGGAATGAGTTAACTCATTGACTGCCAAGGCACGAGTTTCACGAGTTATTACAGTACTCCCAGGCTGCCACAGCCCGAGTTTCCCGAGTTGGAAGCCATTTTGAAAAAAAAAAAAAAATTTTTTTTTTTTTTTTTCAATTTTTTTTTTTATAAAAACATTTCTAAAAATGCCTCAAATGTATTAGGCATGATCGCAATTGCGAAATTGCATGTTTAGCCCCATAACAAACACATCTTTCAAAATGTCAAAAATGGCTGTTTTGTCTGACTTTGAAGGCTTGTATCTCATGAATGCCTGAACGGATTTCCAAGCGGATTTTTTTGTTTGAAAGCTGTTAAAAAGTACTACACATATGGTGCATGATCTAGGCATGGGCGTGCACGATCCGTGCACTAAAAATTGATCCGTGCACTAGAAATTTGGAAGGTGGCAGTGTTTGTTTTGTCTGACTTTGAAGGCTTCTATCTCATGAATGCCTGAACGGATTTCCAAGCGGATTTTTTTGTTTGAAAGCTGTTAAAAAGTACTACACATATGATGCATATATGGTGCATGGGCGTGCACGATCCGTGCACTAAAAATTGATCCGTGCACTAGAAATCTAGGATAGTGGCAGTCTGGTACTTGGGGGCCATCTTGAAATGGCATTCAATGAGTTAATGACATAGTTCAATATTGAAAATGGGTGGTCTTCCCCTTTAATATACCTTAGAGGAGTTGTGTGGAAATAAATAAAAAAAATCCCCCCCTTCTGTGTTGCCGAGAACTGGAGGATTGATTTTGGGGTTTGTATTGTAAAGTACAATGTGTACTTCAGATCTGAAATGTCAAGTTGTAATTTGCAATACAAACCCCAAAATCAATCCTCCAGTTCTCTGCAACACAGAAGAGGGGGAACTTTTTTTTATTATTTCCACACAACTCCTCTAAGGTATATTAATGACATAGTTCAATACTGAAAATGGGTGGTCTTCCCCTTTAAACCATACATGAGCAACTGACGGCCCGGGGCCACATGCGGTCCCCACCTTCATTTAATGCGGCCCGCAGGTTAATATCGGAATGCTGATATATTATTGATTTCAGCTGTTACAATTCCAACCATGCAACATGACCCGCATTAATTACTTCAGTCCAATTTATGTCCAATGTATTTGTATTTTAAGTTCAGGTCAGGTACATGCATACATACATATACATATACACCCACACACTGTAGAGCCACTCCTCATTATTTCGCTCACCTCTCCCTACTTTATCACCCCATCTGTGCATTCATCAGCCTGGTAGAAAGGAAAGGAGGAGAGAGGAGAGACGGATGATGCAGGAAGAGACAGCGGAGGGAGGGGTGGAAGGCATGTGATGGATGAGTGGAGACGGGGACATTAAGAACACTGTGCTTCATTCTTTTAACTCTCTGACACCAGCGGTTGTGACAGTGGCTGTATATAAATACACTTGTTTCTGACAAACACAGTTAAAGAACTTTTATTTTCTACTGACACTTAAAAAAAAAAAAAACATTTGCTGACAAACACACACACATTACAAATGGCTGCGGTGTGAATATAGTGCTACGGTAAGCACAACTCCCTCACCCATCACGCTGCACTTCCTTGGTTTCCGTCATCTCTGAAGTTTGCTTGTGCTGAGACTGTGCAGGGACAACTTTGTACTGCGTGTCAGCTGAGGTCGGATGCGCAAACATTTTCTACAAAAAATCTTTGAATTAACTTAAAGCGACACTATAGTCAGGGGATATCTTTAAAAGTCCTGGAATAAATTCCTTACCAAAACATTTCTTCACCAATGTGTTTGTAAAGGTGTCTAGTAACACATCCCACAAAGACTGAAATTCAGTTTCCCTAGGAGAATCCGTTACAGCTGATGAAAGTTTGGGGTCCCATTAAATTAACTATACAGGATAAAACACACCAAAATACATATGCTTTAAGTAGCATGTGAGGGGTCAAACTAGGGGTTTTCCATGATTCTGAATCCATTGCAAGCATTTGCTTTGCACGAAAAACATTCCTTGGTGTAAAGGCGGCTCCCCCAAAACTGTGAAAAGTGGAATGGAATGATTGTGAATGGATTCAGAATCATGGAAAACCCCTAGTTTGACCCCTCACATGCTACTTAAATCATATGTATTTTGGTGTGTTTTATCCTGTATACCGTAGTTAATTTAATGGGACTCCAACTTTAATCAGCTGTAACGGATTCTCCTAGGGAAACTGAATTTCAGTCTTTGTGAGATGTGTTACTAGACACCTTTACAAACACATTGGTGAAGAAATGTTTTGGTAAGGAATTTATTCCAGGATTTGACACTATTTCTGAAGATATCACCTGACTATATGGAGTTTGTGAGTTTGGCTCAGCAGAGACTGTTGCTGAGAGGAGGAAGTGCTAAGGCTAAATTCAGGGCAAGAACGTTGCTTAAAAGGAACCCTGGCTAACACATTATAATTAACCTCTATAACTAAAATTTTAAATTAAACACACCTTAAATATACTTAAAACATTTATTTTAGAAATAGTTAATCTTTTACTGAACTCGGACAACACCCGGAATGTATATGCTAATTAAACGTATTTAATTTATTTTTCGATATTCATATTAACCTTAGGAAGTATTATGTTGTTTTTACTGTACATTTTAGTTTTAGAGGGCAATTATAATGTATGTATTTGGCTTGTAATCAGGGATCCTATTATAACAGGCAAAAAAACCTTTTAGAGCATATCCACGGTCATACTGGGAACATAGTTAACAATAAATGCCAAAGAAAATGAAGACATCCGATGTTTGTGTATATTTATGACAAAAGTCCAATCTTAATTATTTCCTGTCAATCTAAAAAACGTCATGCGTGATTACATCAGCAGTTACTAACCATTTTAACTAATAATATTGTGACCCGCTCCTGTCAATCAATCTTCCATCCAGCTATGATTCATTACACTACTGGGCAGTGCTGCTACAGTATCTTGAATGTAAACAGACATTATATTTTTTGAAGCTATACAGTACATAGTCATATGTTTCTGAAGACATTTGAGGCAGGAATTAGGCAGTGCACTAACAGAAACTTGATTCAGCACTGCATTGTTTGATATTCGCCAGGGTTATATGCCCACTTCACACCAGCAGCAGTATTCCGCTTATACTTTCTGAGAAAGCAAGCGGCGAGGACGTTCGGTGTACAGTAGAGAAAAGTTAAACTTTGCAAAAAGGTTTGGGAACCCGGCCTGCATTTAGCAAATAGACAATGAACAACTTTGAATAATGACAACCATATAATTAACAGGCAAACAAAGATTACCCTTTATTTTGAGAACTTTTTAAGGGTACACAGACCAATAATAAAATAGCAAAATAAAATGCAACAGACCTTGTCTGTGGAATTGCGTTGCTAGGGAACAGCTTCGGTCCAAGTTTTTTTTCCTATCGAGTGTTTATGATTATTATCGCGGGATATGGCAGGAAATAAAATTGGACCCATTTAGAATGTTTATGTTCTCAAGTGTGAAAAGGGCTTTAAATGCCAGTATTCTTATGGTGGGCTGTCCCTTTTCAGTATAAGTGACACCTGTTACCACCAGCTGTACCCATTCTGTTTAGTTGCTGTGTTAAACTCCAACACTTGAATTGCACTGTTGATAGACGTTACCGTTACTATTCTCAAAGGACAAATGAGTTTGACAGCTAAGCTTTGTTGTTGTTTCCTGTTATATACTTCATTGACTCTGGTGGTCCCCCAATGGGTCTGTACTTGAACACCTCATTTTTCCAGGCTCACAAATGTGACATTGTGAGATCTGCTATTCTCCCTGAATGTTTAATTTTTTTTTGCCTAGTATTGCCAAATGTTTGTCTATTATGATAGAGGGTGTGACCGTGTGGTTAAGATAAATGAACATAAAATGAGTCAGTACAGTTTACACAATATAATCCACATTAAAACAAGGAAAGTAAGTAGCATTGCAAGATTGTAGATCTGCTATTTTAACTAGTCTGGGACCCGGGCAAAAGTCTAATTTCTCCTTTGGGTCTTGAGCGTGAAAGTTTGGGAACCACAGACATAGATGTGAGCACGATTTCACATTGTCATCGATCAGAGACTGAATTCGTGACCATTTAGTTGTTTCTGTTTTGTTTCTTTGTGCTTTGTTTACTCATCTACACTTTTTCTTAGACTATATAATTATACTAAACCAATTATATAAGCAATCAAAGAATGTTCCCTTATTTCTCATGTGTATTGTGTGAATCTATTGCAGTTGAACTCAACTGTAGACGCCAAATTATGTCAATGGAAGCTACTAATTGCTGCAGTACGATTGAGTTCCCCCAAGTCATCAGTGTGACTTTTCTTTGGTTATACGTTTAGTTTGTTATAATATTTTTGGGATTACCATGATTTTGTGTACTTTTCTTCTGGCATACAATACAGTACTGTGTTGTGAACATTAGATAAAACTTAAATTAGAACAATAGTGGTCTAAATGTATTGCTATCCTAAATGTTAAAATGTTTGGGTTGAAATCATTTTATTTTTCAATGCTGCTACTGTATGCTTTGTCCCATTTACCCTTCCTGTTCTATAACGTCTTATTTTAGAACACTGATGATGCACATGTTCTTTTTCAGAATCCCACTGTTCCCATATCCCAGATTCTCCTTCAGTATTTTTTCCCTAATTCAGGGGTCTTCAATAGGTGGTCCTCAGAGTTGCTACAGGCCAAAAGTGTGATAGGATTATTATTGCGACCATAGGTCGCAAGTTTACTATGAGAAACGTCACAGCTTGTCGGTGTCCATCTGTCTGTCTGTATGTCTGGACGAGTAGACGTGTGCACATTTTTACGGTCTTTGGGTTTGCCGCTCTGACATCATGCTCTGATGTCACTGTGATGTCCGGCACATCTTGTCCACGTATCTGTGTATCTCTGAAGGTCACGCCTGACACTGTGGTTCCCCTGACACATCACTGTGACATCACAGGTGATATCACAGGTGACAACGCCTGTATAAAAGTCCATATATGGGTATTCCCCAGAATCCCTTTTATGCCCATATATGAAGATCCCTGATGTCATCGATATATATCACTGGCCAGATGGCCAAGACATGGCCCATATCTGTGTGGCTGCGGATAGGGATCTCATGTATGGGCATAACATATATTGTATGTTGTGATGTCATGGGAACCACTCTAACAGAATCCCTTTTATGCCTATATATGGAGATCCCTGATGTCATCAATATTAAGCCCATATCTAACAGGACTTCACATGGGAATGCCCTTATATGGAGGAAGACAGCCCATAACTGTGTGGCTGGTTCAGACAGGGATCTCCATGTATGGTCATAAAAGGGATGTTCTAAATTATATACAGTACATGGAGCTTTTAGATTTTTTGATACATTTGAAAACTTGGAAATATGACATTGTGCATGATGAGTACTTTTCCTTTTTGTACTTCATTTTGATACCAATACTGTTCAATACAAGTCCATTTTTAACTCCAGACTTGTTGTACTTGTACTGCTTTGTCCACCACTGTCTAAAATGTCCCACTTCAGACCAGTGATGTGTTTGTTCTCCTCTCTTTCCTGCAGAACCCTGATGCTGTTGTTCTGAGGGGGGAGGAAACCACAGAGATTGGACCACCGCACCACCAAGGACAGCTGGTTTAAACCCTGAGGAACTAAATCCCCCCCCTGTTTACTCCCCCACCCCCTTCACCCCCCACCCATTGTTTCTGTGGAATACCGGGGAGCTAACAGTGCTGACCTGGACCTTATGCGGTGGAGCTAACCCGGGGAGGTGGCCTAGTTTACTATTTTAAATCGTTTCCATCCGGGGTTCTGTCGTTATCGGATAAGGATAACTGTCTATCCCCCGTCCGGTGTCAGTCTGGCTGTTCATTATCCAGTTGCGACCCATTTGCCATTTTTTTCGCTCACTTTGAACAGTGTGACAGAACTGTACAAGACTTAAACAGTAAATAAATGCTCCCCCTTTAAAACAGCATTGAATGGATGCCCTGTGGCTGGAAAAAATATGTACGAAAAAAATATTATAATGCTGCAGAGGCGTCTGGATGTGTCGCAGAATTAATCGAGATGGGAAATATGGAATATGAATAATGCTTTTACACCATCTGGAGAAGCATCGACATAAAATGATTGAAAATGATTGGTGATAAAACTAAAGGAGATAGACAGCTAATAACATTGATGGATAGTAAAGGCACGATGGATTGACAGTAAAACTCGGCCTGGATATAAGGACCATAAAAAAAGTAATAAAATCACTCCCCAAAGCATCTGGTCGGGCCTGGTCTTGGCAATGGATTATATTTACCACACACAAACAAGAAGGCACCGGAGTGTTTCTGGATCACTTACTACTAATACTAATACATTACAACTGTTGGTTCCCTGCTCTGCTGAACCAATGTGTATCTGCTGAAATGAGATGAACTCAACTGGCCTCAGTTTAACTAAGCTGAGCTTATCCTTGACTAAACTGAAAATGGAACAAAACCAGACCTTGGAATTTTCACCATCTGAACTTTTTTCCTTTTTTATTTTATTTTATTTTACACAAACCATACCTCCCCACACCTGGCCTGAACTGGTTTGAACTGGATAGTAGTGAACATGATGGGACCATGTGGAGCCTGGGATGTATTCTTTTGAAACTGGACCCAGAACTGGTTTAGACCTGAATTGGTCTGACCTGGACCAACGTGAACTAAACCCGGTCTCATCTTCTGTGATCTGCCATCTTCTGGTTTTGGTCCGGTATCTATACTACGCTGGAATGGATCAGATCGGACCAGTCTGGCTTGGCTCTTTTGGATCTTAACCAGTTTCTCTCTCAATTAGTCCAGGCCCACTTAAACAGGTGAGTAATGACTGACTGTGTTATCCTATTAACCTTTAATTAAAGGCATTAATACCGCAGGACAGGGTTTCTTTCACCTTTCTCAGCCAAAAGAAAAGTTCTATGACCCCAGGACCATGGCGTATTAATTAATACAACTTCCCCTGTCATGTTGAGACCCACTTCCAAATGGCCGGCGCCCCTACCCATCCACGTTGGGTCTTGACCCATTGAGCACGCTCACCCCTCCAGTCTGCCCTCCTGCTGCGAGTGTCCTCTATCCTAACGAGACCCTTGGTTTAATGAGCGCCGGCTAATTGCTGTCAGCCAGATGATTAGACAGCCACCCTTCCTGAGCTAACTACCTTGGTACTCATCTCCAATGGCAAGATCACAGCGGGAGGCCCTCCCCCTAATCCTCCCCACTCTCTCTCTGCCTCTCTCTGTCTCTGTCTCTCTGTCTCTGTCTCTCTCTGTCTCTATCTCTCTCTGTGTGTGTGTGTGTCTCTCTCTTTCTCTTTCTCTCGTTAATTGTGTGTCTCTCTCCCTCTCTTCCTCTGCTGTGTCTCCTTAGTTATCCTGGGGTCAGCGCTGAGTAGAATAGGGCTGACAGGGGTCACAATACACACACACACACACACACACACACACACACACGCACACGCACACACGCACGCGCGCTCGTTCACCGTACAACATATTTCAGATCTGTCCAGGCTGAGCAGTGGCGACATCTGAAATGAAGCATATCATTTGCGGAGGCTGGAGGAGGGGGTTGTTGGAGGAGCTAACTTGAAAATGTCATCTATCAAAAGTTTAAGGCCATGGCTACACGGAGCTGGATATTTCTGAAGCTAGACATTTTTTTGTGCTGTTGGGGCTTGCAGCCAAACAAAGCTGGATATTTCGGCTGTGAAACTGGATATTTCTTAAACCGGATAAATAAGTGGAGAGATTGAAAAATATCCGATTCACTGGATCCGTGTAGACAGGGAACCCGGATATCTCCGAAGACTTTACGACCTAGATATCTTTGTCGTGTGGACCTAGATATTTTTCTATGTGGATATCTGAAAAACCGGGATACATGAAATATCCAGCTCCGTGTGGACCTAGATATTTTTCTATGTGGATATCTGAAAAACCGGGATATATGAAATATCCAGCTCCGTTAACATGATGATCAGGTATTATGAATAGACTAGAAGGAAGAGTTTTTCCAAAAAAGTGTACAGAAAGAATTAAAATTATGTTTTTATGTGGCCACACCCACCAGTTCATTAAGTATGCCTGGTTGTCAGGTGGATGTTGACCAAGCTGAAGTTAGCCACACCCACAGATGTTGGGTGTATGCTAAAAGGGGAGGGGCTGATTTTATGATGTCATTAAATCAGTGTTTTCGATCAGGCCTTTTGACGGGAAGGCAAATTTGCTCATTATAACCCCACCCCATGGTCTATTAGAGTATTATGTTAACTCTGTAGACAAATACAAAACAGAAAAAGTACAAAACTATGGCACCACCTCTTGAATGCAAAGGAAACCAGGTTGGGCAACCCATCCCAGTACAGTATTTATACCCGTTGTACCCGTCTGTCTGTGTCCCTTTTATTTTTGCGACTTTTTGTGCAACATAGAATGACGAAGTATTCACCTTACTCCTGGCCCGGCCCCGGCTTCCTGTTCATATCCTGAAAGAGGCTGAAAAACATAATTTGGTTTCCTATGTCCTTGCATTAAAGTCCCATAAATGGCGTTCTGGGCTCTGGGCCCTGAATGAACCGGTGTTGCCATGTCTGCATGTCTGTGACAATTTAAGGACTTTTTAAGCAATTTGTGTCAATAGTGTAGTAGCTTATTGGGCTTACTTTCTAATATTTTTTTAAACCAGTGGTTCCCAAATCTTTTCATATCAAGGACCTCAGATTAACATATTTGTCCACAGTCACATATTTGTCCACGCAGATTTGTGTTGTTAAAATATTTTAGTTTTCTTTCCTCAATATTTCTTTAAATAGCAAATATACAAGGTCACAATGTGTCCGATGTGACACATTGTGAGCTTGCTGATCTGCTATTTTCAAATGTAAAAAAAAGTAGTAAAACTGAGCCTAGTTGCTTCTGTTGGGCTTATTTCTTTGGCATAATCTGGCAACAGACAATTCCCTGTCACTTCCTTACTTGGGAGGAAGTGGAAAGATGTTTTTGAAGCAGCACACAGAGAAACAACTCTGTAGCACCCTCTGTAAAATGCATTGGCAGCCTCCCTAGAGAGGGCCAGGAATAAGGTGAATAGGCATTATGGAAAAAGTTCAAATACGGAGATAAGAGGTTCCTGCCCGACAGTATGCACTGTGGCCCTCTGGAGTGAGAGTGAAAATATAGTGGCCCTCTGGAGTGAGAGTGAAAATATAGTGGCCCTCTGGAGTGAGTGTGAAAATATAGTGGCCCTCTGGAGTGAGTGTGAAAATATAGTGGCCCTCTGGAGTGAGTGTGAAAATATAGTGGCCCTCTGGAGTGAGTGTGAAAATATAGTTGCCCTCTGGAGTGAGAGTGAAAATATAGTGGCCCTCTGGAGTGAGCGCGGTAATATTGTTGCCCTCTCCATCATCAAAGTTGCCCACCCCTGGTCTATGACATCATGTTGATGACATCAGCAGATTTATCGAAAACATTTTGAGATCCGCTGATCGGACCGACCCATGCAGACCTCCCACTTGGCACATTATTACCCTCGCCGCTACTCACGGCGAGTTGGAAACGTGGCGTGCACATCAGGGACATGCTGGGCCCCTGATTCAGCCCGGGAAAAAGAGTTGGAGAGGCCCTCACTGCTACTTTGCCATTTCAGATCATGACAAGTGACAAGCCAGTGGGCCAATTACATGAGTTATATTTCGTCATTGTCGGGTAGAAACCTTGTAGCTATGTCTAAAACCGTTTGTTTTGTATTTATCATTTTAAAAATGATTTAAACTAGTGAAAACAGCCGATCTACAAGCACGATCTACAAGCACACAACGCCTCGCACCGCGAGGCGTTTTGTGCTTGTAGATCTGCTGTTTTCTTGAATGAAGAAGCAGGGCTTTGCTTTGCGAAAAAAAATACTTTGTTGGCCGCCCAGCCCCCAACATGGAACGAAGGCCGAGATTTTATTTTTAATTTTTTCCTAATGGCCGGCCTGGACCGGCTGGGAATGAACCGGCCGTTCGGGAATTGTCCCGCTTTTCCCAATGGCCAGCACGTCCCTGGTGCACATCGATTTGGGTCGATAAACGTACCCAAAATAGGGACACCACCAGAGTTAATGTGGTTAAATTGCAATTGCAGCCAAGATATAGGTTGGTGCTCAAAATGGGTCACAGACTGTTTCTGGAGTAGTCGCCGTCTGACAGGAGCATGGGTTCACTGGATGGGAATAAAACTGAATTTCTTGCTCTGAATCTGACACATTTATAAAACAGCAGGTGTGTGTGTCGACTGAAATACAACTGTTGAGTCAATGAATCATCTATAAAATTCAATATACCTTTTGTAGACACAGCTGTCTCTCAAAAGACAAGGAAAATAACAAGGAGACCCACAGATGTTCTTCATGTTTCCTTGTTAGCTGAAGGTGCCAGTAGCATACTTTATCTTGTTGCTAGCACACTATAGACAGCCACATGAATTATATGTTTGCAAGTTCACAAGAGTTTTCTTGAAAGTGAAGGACACGTCCGGCACTGAAGCACAAAGCGTGTTCAATTCATTATGCAAGTCCTGACTCATGCACTTCTGTTGTGAATTCAATGAGTGCAATCTGGAAACAATTCAATCTGCCTATTTGGCCCTGTAGAAAGGAGCAGGCATAATACTTACCCTGGATGAAAAGGACATTTGCTGACGCCCTGTCATCGAAATCCCCTTCTGTGTGTGTGTGTGTGTGTGTGTGTGTGTGTGTGTGTGTGTGTGTGTGTGTGTGTGTGTGTGTGTGTGTGTGTGTGTGTGTGTGTGTGTGTGTGTGTGTGTGTGTGTGTGTGTGTGTGTGTGTGTGTGTGTGTGCGTGCGTGCGTGCGTGCGTGCGTGCGTGTCAGCGCATGTGATGCATGGAGGCAGAGGACATGTTCAAATAAACAACACGCACATAGCACACACAAGAGATGTGGATATTTTTTCTGGTTTCTGCAATCACATTCATATTGTTTACAGAGTGTGCACACACTGACAAACAAGCACTTCTACAAGGATGGATCCATCCACTAAGGGTTATGTTTGTTCATATAAAGCCATAAGTAAGTACACTCAATAATGTTTGTTAAAGGGATATAAGACTTTATCGTTCTCCTGTCGACATCACGTTCCCCTGCCGTGTTAGTTGTGTTCTTTATTTATGAGTACTTAACTTTAATCATACAGCGTTAGCACTTATTTGCATTATATCGTCGTTGTCGGGTGGAAACATTGTATCTCCAAGTTTCAAATTTGTATGTTCTTTCGCAAAGTAAAGCCCTGCTTCATCGTACAAGGCTGTCGCACAAAAGTAGTGAAAACAGCAGATTTGTGCTTGTAGATCGGCTGTTTCACTAGTTTAAATCATTTTTAAAATGAAAAAATGCAAAACGAACTGTTTTGGACATACAAGGTTTCCGCCCGACAACGATGATATGTATCTTTATAAAGCTCATGCACTTTAGACATGGAATGCATGGAAAGTGTTTCCTGTACTTTTGTGCAGACTCCAGCACAGGAACATAGCCTATCTGATAGTGAATTGAATGAGTTGTTGTTAGGTATATTTGTTTGTTTTTCTTAATTGGATGAATTATTGTAAGACCGAGTTATGACTGCTACTATACTATAGGATGGGTGCAGGTGTGTGTACGGCCTGTAGGCTGATGGAGTGTGTTAATGCTTTAATCTAAACACGACAACAATTATACACCTGCTACCTACTTTATGTATGCATGCACCACACATGATGCACACGCATGATCGCTCGCTCACTCATGCACGCACGCACACTGGAGATGAGTGCTGTACACAAGGTTGCTCAAATACAGGTTTAGAAATACATACTATAAACACACACACAAACTCACTACATCTCTATTTTATGTTTGTGTTCGTCCGTGCATGCGTGTGCGCGCGCGCTCGCGTGTGTGTGTGTGTGTTATATGGATCCCCAATAGCTAGTCTTCCTGGGGACCAGGACATTAATATCGTCACTGTCGGGCAGAAACCTCGTATCTCCAAGTTTCAAATTTGTACGTTTTTTCGGGAAGTAAAGCCTTGCTTCATCAGACAAGATCATTGCACAAAAGTAGTGAAAACAGCAGATCTACAAGCACACAACGCCTTGCGGTGCGAGGCGTTCGGCAGTTTTCACTAGTTTAGTTAATTCTTTTAAATGATACAAATGAACGGTTTTGGACATACAAGGTTTCCACCAGACAACGACGATATACATTAATAACAATAGAAAACATTGCAATCTAGAGAAAGCAGTACAATGTGCGTGCGTGCGTGCGTGCGTGTGCGTGCGTGCGTGCGTGCGTACGTGCGTGCGTGCGCGTGCGTGCGTACGTGCGTGCATGCGAGCGAGCGTGTGAGCGTGCATGAGTGCATTGGAGGTCGGCAAGCCCTGCGGGAGCCCACACTGAGAGTTGATTACCTTGAGTCCTTTCATTGACAATGAAAGCAGAGCAGTTCGATAAGTCTGTATAGGCCTACTCATCTTGTCTCTGAAGCCTGACAATTCGGGAGTGAGAAAGTGTCAGTGGATGCACTGCAAAATAAAGAGTGAAATATGCCTACACAGTTGAATGGATATTTGAATGGATATTTGTTTGTTTTTTGGGGGATATACGATTTGAAACATTGTTCTTCACTTCCAGATCAAAGAAAGGTAGACCGCCATTATTATTTACTTCTGGATCACATAACTTCAAGGGTTGACACTAACGGTTGCCTGTTAAGAAGAGTCGAAAAACATGGCAAAGCGAATGTGTTTTAAAAGTCTGCTGGACATCATCCAGCGCCTCCTCTGTGTGTTTGTGTGTGTGTGTGTGTGTGTGTGTGTGTGTGTGTGTGTGTGTGTGTGTGTGTGTGTGTGTGAGTGAGAGAGAGAGAGAGAAAGAGGGGGAGAGAGAGGGAGAGAGGGAGAGTGGGGGAGGCGGTAAGATCAGTGGGCTGTCGGCAACAACAGTCCCCGTCCCTTGTGTCCGAACAGCGGGGTCAGCGACTGTGCCCGCTGTGCTGTTCCATATCAGTAGCTCTCCAGATAAATATCAAACATTTTTTGAAAAAAGTCGGGGGCGGCCCGACCGCCCTGCGAGCAACTCGGCAGGGTTAAGATTGGATCTTTGAACCCTCACATTAGACGATAGTTATGCCCGCGATTCGCCCCCGATCTAGACGCAGCCACCCCGATACTCGGGAGGGTCGTTAAATGCCCAGATTATCTACTAGTGCAAGGCCACCTTTAGTAGAGTGTGTGACATGTGTGTTCTGTGTTTGCATGTATCAGTGGGCGCAAGAGTGCTGTGTGCATCAGAGGAAGTGCATGTCAGAGAGAGAGAGATTACATTGATTTGGTGTGGGACTGGAGTATAGGGCTCAGCATGATAAATAGAGACCTTTTCATGTTTGTTCCCGGGCCGGATTGAACGGCATGGGCCAGGCTGTGTGTGTGTGTGTGTGTGTGTGTGTGTGTGTGTGTGTGTGTGTGTGTGTGTGTGTGTGTGTGTGTGTGTGTGTGTGTGTGTGTGTGTGTGTGTGTGTGTGTGTGTGTGTGTGTGTGTAGTATACTGTACACTCAGTAACAATATGAACGTGATTGTGGAAACCAGAAGAAACATAAATATGTGTGTGTGTGTGTGTGTGTGTGTGTGTGTGTGTGTGTGTGTGTGTGTGTGTGTGTGTGTGTGTGTGTGTGTGTGTGTGTGCGCGTGCGCGCGCACTTGCACATGAGCACTAATGCAGTGTGTGATGTAACACCAGTGTCCTACAAGAGAATGACAAGGTGAACAGTGCCTGCGGGAAGGAGGGGAGAGAGAGAGAGTGAGAGAGAGAGAGAGAGAGAGAGAGAGAGAGAGAGAGAGAGAGAGAGAGAGAGAGAGAGAGAGAGAGAGAGACAGACAGAGATTGAAAAGGGATCCTCTGAGACAGAGAGGTATAATAAACACAAAATGAGGAGAGGACAGGAGGGCACATAATACGAGGTCGGTGCATTACACTGAAAAGTGACAGTAAATAAAATATTTACGCAGCATGATCTCAAAGATAAACATGTAGAAACTCTACAATATACAGTACAGGAATCTTTGGTCATTGTTCTGGCTAAAGCCGATGTGGAGCCTGCGCTCACATACCGTAGCCTAATACTGTTCTTCTGTACAGCTTGTTTCCCCTTGCGTCAACAAACACATCGATATAAAAAAAATCACACTCGTGTGAACTGAGCGGTGGTGTGTGTGTGTGTGTGTGTGTGTGTGTGTGTGTGTGTGTGTGTGTGTGTGTGTGTGTGTGTGTGTGTGTGTGTGTGTGTGTGTGTGTGTGTGTGTGTGTGTGTGTGCAACAGCGCCCCTCCCTTAACATGTGTGGTCAGAAAAGGTTACTGCAGGCTACAGACCCGGAGACAGACAGACATACAGACAGACAGACAGACAGACAGACAGACAGACAGACAGACAGACAGACAGACCCACACACACGGCCACGTATAGGAGCGTTGTGACCACCGCTCAAAAACACATGTTTCAAGTCACATGTAAGGAACCTAGCGTAGCGATCAGGGCCCATACCCTAGGTGTGGTTGGCAAAAAAGCCTTTTTGTGTGGAGTTTGCATGTTCTCCCTGTGTCCCCTATACCCTCATCAAAAATGCAGTAATCCTGGTCTCTATACTGCCTCCTCTGACCAGCCGGGGCACCTGATGGAGGGGAAATGATCTGGTTGGAATAACGTGTTCCTTCCACACGCTACGTCCAACCGGGGAAACTCTCCCCTGTCAGGCGATAAGAAGCGGCTCGCTCACTCCTCATGCACTGAAGGAAGCATTAGCTCAGTTTGAGGCCCTCCCCAGGTGGGCAGAGGGAGAGTAGCGCCCACGATTACAACTTTGGCAATTGGCATGATTGTAACATGCTGGGTTACAAAATTGTTGGATAATAATAATAATTGTATATATTTTTTTAAAGAAGAGTGTACAAATGGCATGGACCAGTCCAGGCACCTACAGTAGGCTAAACAATCCTGACGGCCTTTGCTGCATGTCACCCGTCATCTCTCTCTCCCATTTCCTGTCTGCCTAAAAAAAGGCATAAAAGCCCAAAAATAAATCTTTAACGAAAAATAAGAGCGTACAAATAAAAGCAAATGGATCCGCAAGAATCCATTTGATGCCATTTGCGCACTCACACCTCCCCCTGCTCTCAGTGTGAGTGTTTGCAGGTCAGCTCCCTGCGGCGGTCGGCCACCGGTTGTGTTGGCATGTATGGTTTGTTTTGTGACTTCTAAAGCATTTATTTTATCAACAAAGGTCACCCAAATATCTATTTATCTCCACTGGAGTTGTTTTTGCTTTGCTTTGGTGGCTGGAAGTCATTGTTACTTCATGAATCGATGTTGGATTTTCAGCATCGCTGAAAGTAGCTTAATTTGTGGGTTGAGGGCTCCCTTTGCTCCACACATTAATTCAACTAGAACTTTTATGCAAAAATGCGTCAAGTAGGTGGTCCCATTCACTGGTTGCGTACTTAGCTGCTGCTAAATTAGACATTAAATTGATGCAGAATTGCCGGCACCAATTGCTTGAAAGGCGCTACGCCTTTCAGGCAGTTCAAGTGCATAAAACCTGTCATAGTTTTTGTGTCTGCCTTTAGTGCCTTATTGTGGAGAGGTTTTGCTCGGATGCTTAAAAACACAAACACTCCCAATCCCATGCAGTCGCAAACACGTGCATGCATGCTGAGGGGAAGTGGAAACGTTTGTTCTTCAGCTGTCAGAGGGCTCTGAGAACACGAAGCCCAGAGGAGAAACATACAGTAAGAAACACATATGGATCGCTTTGAACACAAATGAACCGTAAATGGGTGTGTGTGTGTGTGTGTGTGTGTGTGTGTGTGTGTGTGTGTGTGTGTGTGTGTGTGTGTGTGTGTGTGTGTGTGTGTGTGTGTGTGTGTGTGCGTGTGTGTGTGTGTGTGTGTGTGTGACTTATTTTATTGTTGTACTGTATATCACAGTGCCTCTCAGCTGTATAGCAAATGTTTGTACTGTACTGTATGCATCTTTACTTGTGTGTGTGAGAGAGCTGAGAGAGAGAGAGAGAGAGAGAGAGAGAGAGAGAGAGAGAGAGAGAGAGAGAGAGAGAGAGAGAGCACATGTAACATGGCCATTGCAGCTGTACTGCAGCAGTTGAATGAGCAGTTATCGCCCAAAGGCTGCAACCATTTTCTTCCACTCAGCATTAAGTGCACACACGGTCTGAAACCCTGATCCACTTAACCTTTGCCTGAACTTTGTCAACACTGACAGAGTGACTCTGGAGCTGTCAGAGGATACTGTTCAGTGTTTTGTCGTGCAGATGCAACGCGATACACGTCACAGAAAGACCAGAAGAGTAGCAGAGACAGAGAGAGATGGACGCTTACAGTGCCAAAAATGGAACACACTACTCAGTATTCTGAACTACATGAACCTCAGCTGGGCATGTCATAATAGGCAAATGTTCGGTGAAAACAGGAAAACGTAAACTCATTACAACGCGAGGCATTGTGAGCTTTTAGACCTACTATTTTTGGCTAAGATATTTGTATGATTATTGTAAGTCGCTTTGGATTAAAAGCGTCTGCTAAATGCCTAAACTGTAAACTGTAAACTGTATGTGTAGAGGGGAAAATTAATCAAGTATAGCCCTCTGGGCTGACCCTGCTGGTCAGTGAAGCATATCGGGTTTCAGTGGTTAACTTTTGATCATTGCCCTGAAGTGATATACAATAAGTTACAGTTAATTATCACATCAACCAGCCTTTTGCTCTTGTGTGACGTGAGTGAATAAAGGAACGAAAGGGTGATACAGTAACTGTCCTAGAGTTATACAGCAATATCTGAACAATAAGCACATGCTACAATGTCAGGGTCCGGTACCTGCCTGGTGCGCTCCGGCAAAGTTAGAGGGTGCTCTGTCAACTTAAATGCACATACAATACAATACTTTATTCTAGGTTACTTATTGTTAATTTCAATTTCACATGTTCCCCTCCATGTCCCTTGCTGCAATGGAAAAGAACCATGGATGAAATTAAACTGAGTTACGTTCATAAAATTGACACAATTTAAACTCTTTGTTATTGGCTGTTAGAAAAAGGGTTGCACCCATGAGCCGGGTGATCTGCCCCCTCAAATAATGCAAAGGCCCTGTCTCTTCCATATCAACTTGATGAGAGGACACGTGGAAACATGCAAATTTCAGTTAGATTCATGAGCTGCGGGCTCCGGCACCTATAATAATTTAAAAATTAAGAACTGCAGCGACCTCAACGCTGATATGTGTGAAACATGCCCATAGCCCAATGTCTGGGTGATAATCTATATATGCTGCATATTGTAGTATACTTCAAAAATTTGGGCCTCTTCTTGACATGTTTTAGCAGGTGGATTTTATTTCTGGCCATCAGGGCATAATTATGTTTTACTCGCTTGTAAAACTAACAGCCGCTCTAAATCGTTCGCCCCCTCGGCAATACGACTTTTTAATGCTCTGTATGTTTTTTTTTATTCCTTCTCCTTGTTTTATTTTTTATTGTGACTGTAGTTTTCTCTGTTACTGTTGGGTATGGTTGAGTTCATTTCAGTCCACCTTTAAGCATTTGTTTGTTTTTATGTTGTTGTATTTGACTCTTTTTCCTCTGTTACAAGCTTCGCAAAAACTAATTGCCCCTAGTGGGATTAATAAAGTTGTTTGAAGTTGAAGTGCATTCGGTGGATGAACGGTAAGACTGAGGGATTTGAAGGGGAGACAGAGGTAGAGACGGAGGGATGGCAGAGAAAGGATTAAAAGTTTTTCCACAGGAGAGGAGAGAGGGAGGAATTGAGATAAGGGATTAGGAGGGAAAGGCGTATAACAAGACTGAAAAAGAACAGCCGAAGCGGGTGAAGAGAAGGGAACAGGTGAAGTGTAGAAGTGTTGTGACAAAGGAGAACGGTAAAAAAGAGGTATAGGCAGCAGGTAAAATGGAAGCACACGGGAGGCCGTTGTGGATTTAAACAGGTTTTATGTTCTAGCTGTGGACAAGGCTCATTGGTGTTATATTGGTGTATTGGCATCTCCACCTTGAATCCGCTGACGCGGTATATTTATATTAGGGGAGAATGAGATTATGGCGAGATTCCAGTGTGATAAAATCGGAGGCGCGTGGGTGACTTCCAGGGTGAGAGACAGAAAGCGCTGTGGGTGCGCTATTGTTTTATTGTCGGATCAAGGCTTAATACTACTGGGGTAATATAGATTTGGGGGAAATTGAGACACTATATTTTGTGTAAAAATGTCAGCCTGAATAAAGATTTGTATGTTATAGGAGTTGTGGGTTTAGTGCTATACGGTAGGTTTGCTGAATGTTGTGATAACGTTTTTTTACTGTTTAAATTACAGTTACAGTGTCAACCATTCAAGCCATTAAAGTCTTGGTTTGTGATTCTAGTTTTGGCCCGTCCTTCATTCTGTATAGTGAAGTTCATGGTTAGCTTCGTTCAGCTGAAATGCATTGCCTGAGGTTTGTTTGTAGGCTATGTTGAGAAGTCCTTAGACATTGTAGTTTTGTGTTCAACAGATGATTTGAGTGGAGGATGAAAGAGGATCTCATCTGTCTTGTTCAACAAATCTCATCTTCTTTTAAGATTTGACTTAAAGAGAGTATATTTGATGTGCAAAGAAAAAGAAGGGAGAACATTTTCTGAAGCTGACAGTTATTTATGCCTGGATTATTTGAAAGCTTGATGTTTCATCTTTCAGTTGTAATCATTTCTTGTCAACTTATGTCATTTTTTGGGGTTAAATGTTAAACTTATGCCTTCTCCACCCCTTTCAAAACAGGCTGAGAAATAAGCTTTCTTTTAACTTTTCCCCAAAGTATTTTTGTTCTGTTTTTCTTATTATTATTTATTTTTTTTACCATAAAAACAAAATCCTTAAAACTAAAAACACAGACGGCTCAATATAATAAAGGTGGCCCAGTTAGTTTTTAGTTTTCTTTCCCCAAACAGGAGCGCTTTGAAAGTGACAGCTAATCATTCTAACATGGCCATATGTACTAATGAGACAAGCAGTGGGTGATTTGTTGAGCTTTAACAATGAAAATGGTGGGCAGGTGCATTATTTCCCCTCCCATATTTCCCCATAAATCTATAAACACTTGGGCGGGTGCATCTAATGATTCGTGTTAACAAGGGGAACGACATGATACTTCGTCCAGCGGTGAATGACTTTCCCATCATGGTGCCTATACTCCTGACCAGCCTTGTTATTCCACTATCCAGCATCTAGAATGATTTCAATAGACCATCAACAGATTGATGTTGGAATGTACTGTAAGAACCATCATGTCAAAAAAAGGTCGATTCAATTGGATTTCCACTCACCTTAATCAAAAGCTTTACCACTGTATACAATACATCATTGACCGGGGTGCCTATAGGGGTCTATCCTTGGCTGACTCCTTTTTTTCCCTCTCTCTACACCAAATTAAAAGTATCAATAGGCCTACTGCAATACAGAAATACTCTGTTACAAGTGAAAGTCCGTAATTTAAAATGTACTTGAATAAAAGTACGAAACTATTGGCATCAAAATATACTTAAAGGTGATACACCATGCATTTAAAAAGTATTTATGTCATATTGCTTATGTCCCAAAAACGTTTTTCAAAAGGTTTGAGGCTAAATTACCACTCCTGAATAGAGAGCCTCTCTAATTTTTGAATGGCTCTCAGAGCATTTCAGCTGCAGTACCACTTTTGGCCAAGATTTTTTTTTATGATGACGTCACAATCGGCAGATGACGTCACAATCGGCAGCAAATCTGGATAGCCTGTTTTGAGAACCCGTGGGATACTTTTAACCTTCGCCTTCTCAAAACCAGAGAAAGACACAACGGTCAGAAATGGGACTTTGTGAGGATAGAAGGTGCTAGTGGGACCCCCAAAAAAGGTTTTAAAATAGGAAAAGTGAAATTTCATGGTGTATCACCTTTAAAGCGATGAGACGCGTTGTGAGCCTGTAGATCGGCTATTTTCAAATATAAAATAGGGCTAAATGGGTTAATGTACGTTTTATAATATCTGCAAAGTAACTAGTAACTAAAGTTTTCAATTAATTGTAGTGGAGTAAGAGTATAATATTTGGATCCGAGATGTAGTGGAGTAGAAGTAAAAGTACTGGAAATTGGAAATACTCCAGTAAAGTAAAAATACCTCAAGATTGTACTGAAGTGCATTACTTATGTATATATACTTAGTTACTTTACAACACCGAGAATGAAAGACAATATCGTCGTTGTCGGGTGGAAACCTTGTATCTCCAAGTTTAAAATGTGTCCGTACTTTCGCAAAGTAAAGCCCTGCTTCATCGTACAAGGCCGTCGCACAAAAGTAGTGAAAACAGCAGATCTACAAGCACACAACGCCTCGGGGTGCGAGGCGTTGTGTGCTTGTAGATCAGCTGTTTTCACTAGTTTAAATCGTTTTTAAAATGATAAATACAAAACAAACGGTTTTGGACATACAAGGTTTCCACCCGACAACGACGATATGCTGATCAGATGCTCTCAGGATTTACGCAGGAATATGAAATGTGGTTTGGGGTATTTCAAGCAAATGAAATACACTTCATTTCTCATGCTTTAACAACCTCTGAAGCGAACAGATGATGCGCAAGTTGAGTTGCATCAGGTTTATAATGTAGTCTGCTGCTGACTTGGCCATGAAGGTCTATTCCACACAGATGGAACTGACAGAGAAAACAGCTGGGCAAGTAAATAGTGCTCCTCAAACTGCACACATAAAACGCACAAGCACGCACGCAGACACACGTGCTTGCACGCACACACACACACACGCACACGCACACGCGCACACACACACACACACACACACACACACACACACACGCACGCACGCACAAATAGCACACACAGACGCATACACATGACTTGTGTATCTGTGTGTGCAGTGCATCTGTGACTTTAGGAGCCAAACGTATGTGAAAGTATTTTTTGCCAGTGTCAAATTTATCCTTATCCCAGGGCCCTGTTGTTACTGTAGGCTCTTTTTAACATGGCCCTTGTTGATCACATGGAGTTATTGTGTATTGTGCAGAACAATTGTTTAACTTTTTGTCTTTATCTTTAAGGAACGTTGTGCACAAATAAAAACGAAAACTGTTAATATAAATGTCTTTCTCTTTCTTTCTTTCTTTCTTTCTTTCTTTCTTTCTTTCGTTTCATTTTCCTCTCTCTGCCGTCTGATTCTATCTCTTTGCTCAGGTCCGCTGATGAAGAGGTCCAATACACATCCATGGGACGACCCCTAAAGGCACACAGACGTGGGGAGAGAAGAGGGGGAGGGGGGGCAGATGAGAACGAAACTAGTCCTCAGCTCACAAACAGCACCACACGTACCTTTCTGCATCATTATAATCACTCTCACCATCATCATTAAAACCTTCATGTGACAGGCGGGGTCCATTCAGCGTTTATTGTCGTTAATCACAGTCGTCATCATCGCCGCCAAAGTGCGTTTGCACAAACACAGTTTGAACAGCTACACAAGTAACCCCAGCTACCACTTTAACAAGAAATAACGTCCCGAGTGTTAAATGAAAAGTAATTAAAAGCTGACAGCTGAAGACATAACTGAAATCATTATCGACGACATCAGTGTTAGCGTCACCGTGCCCTCCGCCTTATTGCCATCGCCACAGTCATTAGGTATGCAATTTGTCACGCCCATGGATTATTTCCTGCACATGTTTGAAGCAATCAGGATCACAGCTCTCAGATGATCTGGTTTGAGATAATCCTGTTACTCGAGTTCCCCCTGAAATGAATCACTCCGGCAGAATACGGAATGCCTGAGCCAGAAGTACAAGGGATGAAATGTGAAGATCTCATCTGGGATGTTATATGCTATGCAAGTCAAACAACTTTGGGATTTATTTATTTTTTTCGTTTCAGTAGACAAGTTTAATGAAGATGAATGCATGGACAAACTTTCACCTATACCAGTGGTTCTCAACCTGTGGGTCGGGACCCCCAGGGGGGTCCCCAAATTATTTTGGGGGGTCCCCAGATGATTAACTTAATGTGCAACATTGTTTTCTCACTCAACAGTAAACAAACCAGTATAAAGTTTAAGTGTATATTGGGTATCTGCACATTTCTAAAGTGACAATTTGAGGACTTTTTAATACCTCTGAAATGACAAATTAAACATTGGCTAAATTGTCAAATATTAGAGGCAAAAACTGTGAAAATAGTCGTTGCGAGGCGTTGTGAGCATGTAGATCTGCTATTTTCACAATAGAATTGTGTTGTACAAAATGTAATGCCTCGACTCTTAGTGCTCGTCAGGATGGGTGGGTTGAGGGCCCCCAGTTGAGGTCCAAAGTTTTTGGGAGATAAATTCGAATAAATAAATACTTTAGTGGGAATAACATGAGGCATTCTCCTAGTGCGAGCCCACTAATTAACACAGTGGGTTTTACTGAACACACAAGAGTAAATAAGGTTTACTGTTGCTTACTCTGTGACGTCTGCAAACACATGATTGGAGTTGGAATAGTTGTTGTAGATTCCGGTATGCAGTTGGAAGAACTACAGTATGCCTATATGTATAATGCATACACACAGTGGAATCAGAGGTTTGGCTTACATAGCATATTGATCCTTGATATTTTACTCAATCTTTATTGGGTCCTTGGATATGAGCTTATCCAAGTTGTTCCTTTTTTATTTAATTTTATACTTATTTTTAATATGGAGTTATTCATTCCGTCGCTGTCGGGTGGAAATCTCGTATGTCCAAAAACGTTACATTCCAGAAATAGTGAAAACAACTACAAGCTCACAATGCGCTTGGATGCGACGCATCGCGAGCTTGTATATCAGCTATTTTCACTACTTTTGCTTGACACTCTAGTATGACAAAGCAGGGCATTCAGATAAGAGGCTTCTGCCCAAAAGCGATGATATAATGTTAGTGGGCATGTGAACGTACTACCATCATCACCATCATCACCATCACCACCATCATCATCATTATCATCACCATCATCAACATCCTCATCATCACCATCATCATTGTCGTGGTGTCCTGCTGAGTAATGTGGTACAAGAGAGAACAGACCTCAAACCTCCGACCCATCGCAGCAGAACACACACACACACACACACACACACACGCACACGCACACGCACACGCACACACACACACACACACACACACGTGTCCTGAGCACACACACGCGCACACACTCACAACCGCTTGGTCTGTCACTTTCCTTCTGTGTTACTGTCACTTTTTCTTTGGGCTTTATCTTTTGTATATGTACATAAAGCAATTTCAAATCTTATAGTTTTGTACATGTAATTTTTATGGTGTGTGAATTTTTCTAATAAAATTAAAATGGATGAATCCCTCTGAGATCGTCTTCCTTTTTATTTTGCGTAAACAGTGACAAGGTTGAAAAATACAGATGAGACAAATTGTAAAAGTAAGAGTGTGTGTGTGTGTGTGTGTGCGTGCGTGCGTGCGTGCGTGCGTGCGTGCGTGTGTCCATGCATGCGTGAGGGAGTGAGTGAGGGAGTGAGTGAGTGAGTGAGTCAAAAACAGGACAGTTTTGAAACTATAAGGGTCAATCTTGTACATACAATCAGGGCCGGTTCCTGGCATAAGCAACATAAGCGGTCGCTTAGGGCCACAACCATAAGGGGGCCACATCACAGGGAGAAGACTGCAACACGTTTTGAGCTTGTAGATCAGCTATTTTTCACTTTATGCATTGTGGAGTGAGTGTGAAGTGGCCCTCTCGACATGTGGCCAAGACCCGCAGGTTAATATCGGAATACTGATATATTATTGATTTCAGCTGTTACCCACTTTATTACTTCAGTCTATAGTAGTAGCATAATGACCAGTGCTATAGTCTTTTTTGTCAATGTATTTGCATTTCATAAGGTTAACATACGAACATATAAATGTATTTGAAATTAAATAATAATGTTACTTTTCAGGATTCCAGTTAAAAAAATAGCTAAAAAGAATACAGGATTCCATCGCAATGCTTGTAGATCTATTTTTTTACAATATGCATTGTGGCCCTCTGGAGTGATTGTGAAATATAGTGGCCCTCTCCATCATCTAAGTTGCTCACTCCTACCCTATCCAAATGCTACTTATTATTTTAATGTGCAATAAAATTAAGATCTCACACAAGACACAACAGAATTGAAAATATGCCACATACTGTAGAGTTGAATAGGCCTACAAGTTGCAATTTGAGACCAAAAGAACACAGGATGAAGGTGTCTGATGTTTTGTATGAATCTGATTCAAATCAATTGTTGTTTTTTCTTGTTATAACATTACACTCATGTTTTTGGACAAATTAAACAGTGTCTAGAAATAGATATGTATTATAATAGTTATATCTTGGTTTTGAAATGTTTTTCATTAGAGCATATAGGCCTACATGTTTCTGTTTTAATAGCTTTTAACTAACCAGAGAGAATGATCTAATAATGTTTTACCTCCATTGTAAACTTTATTGTGTGTTATAGGTAGAACTGTCTGATCTGTGCCAAAATGCAGATTTCTATGCATTTCTGGGGTTTTGACCGCCCCTCAAAACCCCCATTTTTTTGGGCCGCCCGCCGGCCAGGATGTATCCCATATTTGGATCTCTGGGAGTTGGCAACCCTATGTGTAGTTAGTAGATACATGCTTGAGTGCTAACAATAGACACCACATGTTCTACTAGATAGAAGAAGAGGTTATTATTTATAACTTTGGTTTTGGCGATTCAAAGACAGTTAATAAGTGCGCACGTCCGTCAGTGGGGGGCCACCTAAAATAATCTTGCTTAGGGCCACCTGAACCCTAGAACCGGCCCTGCATACAATAAAGCAAAAACATATTAAAGACTGAAGGTCTGCCAATAATTGTTTCCGAAGGTGGATGAGTTGATGGGTCATGAATGCAAGCAAGGTGTATGTAAAACCTAAGCTAGTAACTATGGCCAAACCAAGCAAACAGATGAGGTGCTGGAAGAACGGAGAGCCAGGTAGGCCTTTTACAGCCCTTTTACACCCCTGGGAAACTGGCCAGGTGCTCCCAGTTGTACTGATTAACTCCAACCACCTGCGAGCCAACAGATGAGCACACAGCATGCCAGGACAGGCATTCTGATTGAGTGTTGTTGTAAAATACTATAAACACACAACTGGAATGCATGCCAGAATCACTTGTTTACAATATTCACCCCTAATGAACAATGGTGGAAAAAGTACTCAAATGTTTTGCTTAAGTAAAAGTATCAATACAGAAAATATGTGAAATATGTTTTACAATATTCAGCCCTAATCAACAATGAAAACATGGCACTTCATGTCAAACAGGTTGCTTACGTCTGATATACTAGTGGCGAAAAAAATAACTTCTGGGAACTCAGATTACTGATATACAGTACAGTATATGTTTAAGTAACATATCTGCAATCTGCCTGCTTCACTGTCCATCACACTCCTCCTCTTTCTTATTATCTCTTCTCTTACTGACCATCTCCTCTCCTTCCCTAGCCTGCTCTCCTCTCCTAACACCTCTAATCACCCTCCTGTCTTTCACGCTCTCTCTCTCTTATCGTCTCTCCAGCCAACTCCTGTCTTCTCATCTTCTGCAGTTCCTGTGCTGTCGTCAACTCCAGCCAGTCTCTTTTACCTCCTCAGCTCATTACCCAGTACTAATACTCTACACCAGATGTCTCTGCTTAGTCCTTGTTTTTGTTCCTCAGTTCCTGGCAGCCAACCAGTTTTACGACTCAATTTACGCCAACAGCGTCACGACTATGGTGCGACAGTTACTCAAACGCACACGCACACGCACACACACACACACACACACACACACACACACACACAAACAAACAGACCAGCACAAATTGTCATTTGTGCTGGTCATGTGACTGACCTTCATACATTTCATACTGCATATTGTTAATTGACTGTTAAAAAAAAATCAACATTCCAATCACTGGAATTGCATTTTTATTGCATATCTTACAACTCTTTCAGTTCCGCCACAAAACACAAACAGCTGCACCGGCTGTTACAAACTCTTTATTTCCCGCGCAGCTTCCTCGCTTCTGGATGGCTGCACCGTGCATGCAGTAGGTAGCTGACACAGCCCTGGGAAGGAGAGCAGGCCTGGCGGAGATCTGTGCTCCTAATAATCTGACCATGAATACGAAATAATAAAGTTACATAATAGTGTGTGATGACTTATTTTGTCTTGTTAAGATGAAATAAAGATGTTTACTTGTCACTGTATGAAACTACAATGAAATGTTATTTCATTTTGACTATGTATTGTCTTTGTGGTAAAATGTATTAAATGTTACACTGTAGGCTCTATGCATATACGCCATTTTGTTCTACTTCCGGGTGTCTTTCGACTTCCTTCACAGGTGTTACTGATGATACTAATGAAGGGTCTGTTTGATTTATTGTACAGTGGTTCTTTAATTTCAAGGACCCCCATAACTCTGTACAAATGGAATCAACAAATGGAATCAAATGGACCCTTGCAGGTCCATTTCCCTCCATTTGTACTGTCAGAGTTACACACCTGTATGGGGACATTTGAAACCCCCCCAATGACACTTTGAGACCCACTGGTGTAGCAGAGTGTTTCCATAGTGAGCCAACATGCACAATATCAGCACCCTGACTCTGTTTGACCAGAATGGAACAGACCCTTCATTAGTATCATTGGTAACACCTGTGAAGGAAGTCGAAAGACACCCGGAAGTAGAACAAAATGGCGTATATGCATATAGCCTCGCTGAAAAGCGAGACCAGTATGCTATACCAAATCTTTATAGGTCAAGTTTATTCCCCGCAAAAAACATGACCGACAGTACAAAGGCAGGGTCCTTGGCCAGGAGCGTTCTAGGTGACATCATCACCAACAAGTGCGACCTGATATAAATAACAACACGTTGGCTCGAGACCAGTATGTTATATCAGTATGTTATGTTATGCTATACTTTACGCCCCCTCTGTTATACCAAATCTTTATATGTTGAGTTTATTCTTCACAAAAAAAGGAATGGCTGTCATTAAGTAGGCTAGTCATACATCTGATCTCATCATACATAATTGTGACCTCGTCTGAAAGACGAGACCACTCAGACCAGTATGCTATACCAAAACTTTATAGGTCAAGTTTATTATATATTAAAAAATAAAAAATACAGTACAAAGGCATGGCCTTTAGCCAATGAGGGAGCAGCGTTCTTGATCACCACCACTACACTGAAAGCGTATGTTCCAGGCCAGTATGTTCTCCCGAATCTTTATATAGGCCTACTCAGAATATGCTCCTATAAAATACTGTCCGACAGCACAAAGGCAGGGCCTTTAGCCAATGAGGGAGCAGCGAGCCCACACTGTTTCGTAGGAACAGTATTTCTAGTTGTTACTTATTATTCTAAAGTGGGCTTAGTTTAATCTGTGGGTAAGGGTAAGATCCACAAGGGCAATTAGTTTTTCTGTGAATTGAGACACAAAATATTGAAAATAACGTGTTATTGTCCACAGATACTCCCTAGAACTGTGGTCTTCAACAAGGGGTCCGGAAACCCTAGGGCTAGAGTTACTACTTTGGGTCACCAAATCTTGGTAGGAAAACATATATTCAACCCTAGCATCCCTATTCTGAGGGGAACAAAATAGAGCTTATAGATCGGCTATTTTCGGCAAAGATGTTTGGTGTAGGCTACAGGGAAAGAAAGAGCAGTCATTAAGTACAGAGCCAATTACAGGCAAGTTTACCAAGTAGGGATCGTTCATCCAAGTGGCTAAATGTCTGAAAATACACATTAACATGATATGGATCCAACATTAATAGGGAATTTGTAAAAAAAAAAAAATATATATATATATATTGATAGAGATATAAAAAAAAAAGAAAGGTCTGCAACATAAATGTATGTAGTGGGGGTCCCTGCTTCATCTTTCTCTTGGCTAGGGTAAGGGGTCCTTGGACTGAGAAACGTTAAAGATCCCTGCCCTAGAAAGTAGACACTTACTTTTGGTGGACACTCCAGCAGGCTGCATGCCCCGCCCCCTTCCCCCACACCTGCTGAGAGTTCTCCAACATTAGGCTACCGCGCTATACAAACACAAGCTCCGGTTGAGTCCTATGAAATAAATAACGTGTGATGTAACGTTCCACCTTATTCTCAAGGAGGTTGAGTAGAGTTGTATTGTTGTCAGGGAGTCAAAGCGTTTCACATATCTGACAGTTGAATGACAAAACTGCAGTGGAAACAAAATATTTCCAAGTTTTCCAACTGGGTTTATTCTCCAGGTAAATTCGTGCTGTGCACATGTGTGTGCGTGGCTGGACCTACAGTAGGTCTAGATACGGCCTAAATAAATGGATAGCCTACACAGTGTTATTTGGGGGTTTTACAGCGCCAAATATCGAAACTGTTTAATTGAAAAGGATATTGGACTGCCAGGAGAATGTCGTGCTATTGAGCCTGCAGCTATCACAATATAGCATACAACTGGTGATGAAGACTGCTCAAGGTAGGAAAACCTTTTATTGTATTTTATTGCTGCTGCTGCTGCTGCTGCTGCTGCTGCTGCTGCTTGAGCCTACTGTAAATTGCTGTCATTGTGGACCCAATAACTGGGTGTCAATGAAACATGTTCATCGACTCTTTCTGACTGGAATTGAATGTGTACGTGGCTCCACTTCAATTATCATAGGTGTGAGTTTACTATTTCCTTTTAAAGTTCAAGCTAGAGGTTTTGGGCTTTCTTTGACATAACAGCCTTTCTTTCTTTCTTTCTTTCTTTCTTTCTTTCTTTCTTTCTTTCTTTCTCTCTTTCTCTCTTTCTCTCTCTCTCACTCTCTCACTCGTTCTTTCTCTCTCTCTCTCACTCTCTCTCTCTCTCTCTCTCCCTCCCCCTTTCAGGAGGAGCGTGTGATTCAGGCTGTTGCTTTAGTATTGTCATATTGTGTTGTATGCTGTGTACAAATGTGATTCAGGCTTGTCATAGGCCTATAGTGTTTTTAGTTATTTTCAGTCAGTGTTTCTGGCTCTGGAATTGATTATGTAAATGGGTGGGTGACGTGACGTAGCGTTTTCGCTGTCCTCGGTGTCAAACATGTATAAATAAAAAATATATTTGTCAAAAACCTTCTGAATATTGTGCAGGACATTAAGCTTTATGTGAACTTACTCAAGATTAAAACATTTCATTCCTCATTTCTTCAGAATCTTCAACCAAACATGGTAAATGTCATCTGGTGTGACTGTCCCGACCTTGTTTCTCAAAGTGGGAACTTGAATAAAACTAAGAAAAAGAATTGCTAAAATTCATTTAAAAATGAATTTAGGCAAAAAAAAAAGTCTATTTGTGAGCCTATATCTTTTCAAAGTCCAAGCATAATGTTTTCAGTCATTTCTGATCAAAAAGATTTTGTCCCCCAAACCAAAATCATCTGGTGTGACACTAGTTTGGAAAAATTAAACAGGCAATAATTTGGACACCTACTGGGCTAGAGAGGTCCTTCTTCTGTAAGGCTATTCAGCACTCCCAGCACAACTGCAAGACAGGTGTCTGAGGTGAGTTATGATTTTAACATTTTCATGAAATGCCATCTTGTTGAACCTTTGACAAGTGTGGCACTTCTGGATGTCATCTGGTGTGACACCTTTTTCATTAATAAAGCAAAAGTTATTTGAAACTTTGGTCATAATTACATGTAAATCTAGGTTGTTTTGTTATAGCTAGCATGTTGTTAGCATGCTAATGTGTACCTGGTAGCCTCAAGGTAGTCCTAAATGCAGAAAACGTCATCTGGTGTGACACTTCGTCATCTGGTCTGACATATCTGCTTGTCACGCCAGATGACTTGATTGTCACACCAGATGATATATACTGTATTTTCCTACAGACATAACAATAAATAACAAGTCCCATGTTTCTTTTGTCCATTTAAAACATTTTAACATGTTTAAAACAACGTTTTAAACATTTTTACATAATTTAATTTAGCTTCATTCGGTGATACAGCAAATTCATCAGACAGAGCAGAAACCCCTTCACAGAAACCTAAACCTTATATTGTGGTAACACTTTATAATAACTATCCGTTATAAGCAGTTAATATAAGACACTTGACAACAGAAAATGGGTGGTAACCGGAATCGCACAAACTGCTTCCTCATGAGCAGCATTCCTTATACATGGGGATTCAAGAGGGTCACCTGGAACTTTTCAGAGCGTTCCCATGGAAAGGGCGCACCTGATGGTGTGGGAGGGGTGCTGAAGCGTAAGGCAGACATGTATGTCCTCGGAGGCAGTGACCTACAAACACCGAGGGATCTGTGTGAGTATTTACAGAAGTCCTCTGAAAAAGTCACTGTCATGTGGATCGAAGAAGAGAAGATATCCAACATGGATGAAATGGTCCCTCCATCAGTGCGTCCAGTGACTGGCATCAGCACTACGCACCAGGTTCTTTCTATCTTCCCGGGAAAGATAGTTTACAGAGACCTGAGTTGTTTCTGCCAGTTTCCTCAGATCTGCACCTGTCACAACCCACGGAAATTACAGTTCGACCAAGTCTCCAGGGCTGAGGTGCCAGGTGACAAGACAAGTGATGAGTAAGTATAACTAAATCATTCTCTTTGCCAATTTTATGATACCTGTAATTGTACCTGTTTAATGACAATAAAGTAACTTATGTCATCCATTCATTCCTTTTCTTCCTTAACTAAGTGGTGGCCCATCTGCGGAACTGCCCCCTTCCCAGGTCAGCTGCAGGCCCAAAACAGCTTCCGGAGCTCAGTGAGTATAACATACTTGGCAAACTTGAGGACTTGCTAGTAATTACATTTTACTACTAAAAACAATCTACCTGACAAATAAATTACATTTAAATGTCTCCTCCTGAAGGTCTTCTACTCAGGTGCTGGACACAAAGTGCATCTATTGGAGAGGCCCAAGCTGAGGATTCAGACACCTCCTCAGATGAATACACACAAGGACAGTTTGTCATAATCAAATATGAGGGAAAGCCATATGTGGGGCAGATTGTTACCATTAATAAGGAGGGGCTAGAGATAAACTGCATGAATCAACTTGGAAAAATGAAAAATGGTTTTGTCTGGCCAAAGGGGCGAGACTGCATTTTCTACAAAGAGCAGGAAGTTGTCTGTGGCATAGCAGAACCGCAACAGGGCAAACGGTTTGCTACCCTCACCAAATGTGACTGGCTGATGTACAATACAGTCTAAATGTCTATACCCTCACCAAATGTGACTGGCTGATGTACAATGCAGTCTAAATGTCTATTCTAATCTAATCTAATACTTTTGTACTTTCACTCACTGGACTGGACAATGAGGTAAGGTAGGACCCGAGACAAACATAGCGAAAATAGCTGATCTACAAGCTCTCAACGCATTGTGCTGCGAGAGCTTGTAGATCAGCTATTTTCGGAGTTGCACAACCCAGCACTCTTTAGCTAGTGGAGATGTGGTGTAACGACATGATTCATAAATAAATTTGTTCAACTCAAAATGTTGTGTTCAAGTTCAGGAGACTTCGGAAAAAAGTAATACACCTGAATGCTGAGTTGTTTCCAATAATTGGTGTTAATAAAATGTTGCCTTGGCTCCCAGTGTGGCTATGCACCTTATTGTCTCTTTAAGATCCTTCTGCCGTGGGCCGGCAGAAGACTTAGGTGTGCGTAGCATTCCTGTGCACATCCTCATCATCCATCTACTACTACAATTCTTTGTTATCCTATGTTAAGGCCCAACAATACTATCCTGTTCAGAAATATTAAGGCCATGTTATTTAATGTTAAAGCAATTTTACTGTTGCTGTTTTTCCTGGGTAATTGTTTAATCAATCAGTAAAGTTCAGTACTCACTAATAGGTAGGTTAAAACACAGTTTGCTTTGACACATGAAGATATGGTCATCTGGTGTGACACTAAGTCATCTGGTGTGACATTCCAAATAGTGAGAAATCATACCTTTATTAATGATGAAACCGAAAAAATGTGTATGGTTTACATAGAAAATAGTATCAGGAAGAGTCACAAATATTTGTGTAATTTTAAAGAAAGTTTTTGTCAGAATAAAATTAAAATATGTTGAAAGATCGACAACATGGGCCTCACACAGAGTGTTGATTATGAAAAAAATATACAGATTCAATTAATTTTCACAAAACTATAGTGGATCACAGGTTAGTTATGATAAAGGACTTTGATAAAGTGAGTAACTTAAGAAAGGTGTACTCCATTTTCATTTTATGAACAATTATTGTCATGTCACACCAGATGACGGTTTTAGGCACAAGTACAACAAACTGCTCAATAAAGTCTGATTCCAATAAAATATCTAAAAACAAAATGTGTTTCCATAAAGTTGAGAGTGAGTAGAACAAAAGTAAATAATTTTTATGCCTGCTATTTAAAGTTTTTTAAAAAACATGTTTTTTGGGGCGTCACGTCACTGACCCAAATCTACAGGGAGTTGTCCTGCTGTTGATGGTCGTGGGTTGAAACAGGGAACAGTATTATCGCTTGGTGCTGCCGACGCAGCTATTGCTTCGATATTTTCTATGACAGTTGAGAATTCTTTACATTTTGCCCTGCCGTTTGGTGCTGCCATAGACTGTAAAAAATATGGACGGTGGGAACCGTCACGTGACCCGTTGGTTTCTATCAGAGTGAAAATCAAGCTTTTTTTTGCCCTTGGTGTCGCCATCATGGTACCAGAGGAATGCTATTGCTATTAGCTGACACGGTCACATGATACTGCAGGGACACTTGGGACTTTGTCTTGAGCTTGCCGGAAAATAAAGCACACGAAGAAGAATCATCACAATCCTATGATCACAAGCCCCTCCTACAGCATACCCTGCTTTACATCAATTACAACATAAATGGGACCATATTTTTACAAAACGCATATGGTGATTGAAACGAGGCTTTAAACTATCGACAGGAACGATAAAGTATTTATGACAATGTTTATTAAGGTAAGAAATTCAAATGTAAAAGTTCAGGTAAATAAATGGAATCCTATGGAGAACATAGAGAGAACAGCGCAACTAGCGGCCAATCATAGGAACTTTTAGTTCTGTGTTTGCTTAATTTTAAATCCGGACTATTGGCCCCCTGAGTGCTGCAGGCTGCAGCACACTGCTTGGAATACCTGACACGCACGCACGCACGCACGCACGCACGCACGCACGCATGCACTCGCAGAAGATAACATTTTTTATTAATATTCCATTTGGACTTGCCCTTTCTGCCTGCTGAAGAGATGACTGAATAAATGAATGGATAAAAAGCTGATCCATTTTTCCCCCACTGGCACATTGTTTTTCAGATTATCCCACTTTCTACATGCTCACTGTAGAAAGTGCTCCTGCTTAGGAATGTCAAGCAACAGCAACAAATGTTAGCATTATCTCTTGCTGTCTTCAGAAGAACTATAGGCTACTCTATAGGAAACCTCTTTGTGATTTTTATTTGAAGCCTTTGTACTGTTAAACAGAAAACTGAATGGTAAAAGGTATATTACCAAGGTATATTGATCATACTGTAAGTGTCCCTGTATTGCGAGCAGGGGTCATCAATATGTCCGCACATGGACAAATGTGTCTGTAGCAAAGACCTTGTCATTGTCTGTAGCAATCTTTTATTTTTTTACACACATTATGATATAATAAACATTTACAGCTGCTCTCCCTATTGTAACAGATTGTTATAGTGAGATAAAGTCCGATATAATAAGCCAATGGTTCCCAACTTTTCCTTGAGCTGTTTGTCCATGCCGATAGTACTCCTTCACTCGTGTTTTGACGAAAAATGTGTTCTATCATTATCCAGCAATATTAATGGACATACTCTATCATTGATCTGATGGGACACTTTTTTTAAAATAATGGAACTTTCTTGAGTGCATTGGCTTTTTGCTGCTGGACTCCCAAGTGGGAACAGCCACCCTACTGGGCTGTCATCAGATCTCTATCACTTTCTGTGATCTTTGTACAGATGTTGTTGCAGACACAGAGACAGGTCTCGAAGCAAATCTTCTCCTGATTTGTTTGTCTGAAAAATGTCATTTTAGAGTTGGCTTATGAAGAGTGGGTCCAATAATTATGTCTGTGAGTATGGGGCAAAATCATTGGTCCTAATCTGTACTCACAGCCACTGGACTGAATAGTCTTACGGCCTGCTTCTGTTCTCTTAAAGGGACAGGCAGTGGCACCCACTTCACACAGATACAGGAAATGACTAAGTCGGGTTGTCTCGGTTTCATCTATCTCTGTGGCAGTGCAATTGCTGCACAATTGCCACAGGATGCTGTGTTGCCACCGTGAGCATGTGCATTCACCACGTCAAACATGGACAATACTTATTCGACATACACCGTTGCTTTGGACAGTGTGTTAGAACTCTCGGCTGAGCCGGATAATAACAAGGAGCGGAAAACAGTGACCTTTGACAGTTCACAGAATGGCTGCAAGAATGCAGTGAGGCTGGCAGCCAGCAGCGCCTGCCGTGTTTTCACCCAAGTCCCTACACTGTCAGCGGGATGACCTTTTCATTACGTACATGGAATCTTGGCTGGTGTTCAAGTTCTCCTTAAGCCAGTGGTTTTCAACCATTTTCATATAAAGGTACATTATTTATTTGGCATTTGAGCCACAGACCACCATTTGATGAGATGTAGCCTCTCAGACCCAAGAATATTAGAATATTTTGTTATCGTTGGATACAATTTGGTCCACAATTCCACGCTGTATTGATGTGGGTACCATAGGAGGGGGAACAAGAAAACATTGATCAAAATAACAATTCTTCTGAATTCTCTAATTGTGTAGACTTCTTGTAATTTAAGTAATGCAGGTGCTTGAGAGTGTAAAATGAAACCAAATGGCCATACGGGTCCATTTGGTTTAATTTTATACTCTCAAGAGTTAAAGATCTACAGTATAAGGGTCCATTTGCTTACCAATTCTCCATGATTAAGCTGGGGACCCCCTAATCTGAGTTCCCAGAAGTTCCTTTTTTTGCCACTAGTGGGGCGAGAAGAACTTCTGGGCCAAAACTATGATATTCCTGGCCAGGAAGTTGTCCCAGGCTCAGAATCCGAGCTGGGACAATACCGGATGTAGAGCCCTGTGCAACATTCAAAACATTCAGAATAGAAACCAAACAACAACACTGCAACAATCTGCAGCCCATGTTTCGAGGTGAATCCTACCAGACTAGGGACCCCCTGGAACCCCCGCAACCGGACCACTGGTTGAGAACCACTGCCAAGGCCCGCATTAAGAAATACTTGAAATAAAAAATTGAAAAAAATCAGATGGTGTTGTAGGAGTCCTATTAAGAGGAAAATGTAATGTTTTTTTAAAAAAAATGTTTTTGTAAGATTTTATAGCCATAAATCAAAAATCATAAATCATGCTCTAATTTACATATGGGGGATATTTTTCACAATAATAACATATGTACATGTTCTAGACATTCTAATGATCACCAAAAAAAATAGTACAGGCATTTTACTTATGTTTTTGTGAGGTATAGCTTCCATGAAAAAGTGAGATGTTGTTCGTCAAAACTCTGGAATTTCAGCGGGTGTGGCGGGTGTGAATGTCAGCCCCTGTGGGGGGTATTTATATGCAAATATTTTGGCCAATGGCATTGTAATACTAAACAATAGAATCCAATGGTGGTGTTTAGGTGGTAGGGGGAGCTAAAATAAAATGATTTAAACCTTTTTTTGGATAAAATACAAACGTTGTAATATTACAACCGTGGGCCTTAGAGGGTTTTAAGCCACAAAAGCAGACAGAGCGTCGACCCAACTAGGATGACTAATGTTAAACTATATTTATACATGTTTTAATTGTTCAGTAACATTGAATAATAATTATATTACATGACAATAGGCATTAAGACCTCGTTTACATCACATGTGTTGATTAATTAGACCAGATTTGATTAAGTTGATGTAAGCAAAGATGACTCCAGAAGTGGAGTAACACAAGCACTGTTATAAGATTACCATAAGAACTATGTCCTTAATTGTTGACAGTGATATTAAAATGTTAATTCAATTAAATTGTTGATCAAAGGCTGTGTTCTCTTTGTCACTGAATAAATAAGGCCATATGACTGTGACAAACTAATTCTCTTAAATCGCACCCAACGCTTTATTACATTTTTAGCCCTCCAGTGTCATCAGTGTGTAATGTGAACCGTGACGATCAGCAATATACGTACTTGATACAGTCTTTTTTTCACTGAATCAAATGTCTTTGCCAAAAAATAGCCGATCTACAGCGTTGCGACGCTTTGTGAGCTTGTAGATCTGCGATTTTTTTGGAAAATGTTCCGCCCAGGTTAATGGATTTCTGATTATTGCGTTAATATCGTAAATCGCGATTTCTTTTGTCACAATAATCGTGATATGAAATGTTCATATCGACCCATCCCTACAACCAAGCTCACTGCTGCCGGCGCCCCTGACAGCCACACGTTGTGATAGTCAGTCCAAACGTGTGATAACGGTGTAGGCCCAGCAGGACAGCGAAGGCTCATTCTATTGAAACCGGAAGACTGGATTGTAAGTGTAGGATTGTCATAGTTATGTAAGCATGCGTTTGCTAGATGGAGTTCTGACTCACATCACAGCACCAGTCGATGTTGCCTGTGTAAAATGTTGTTTGGCACTGTTTCAGTCAATTCTCTTCTTGCAGGTACAAGGAGGGGGGAGGGGGGGACGACTAGAACACAGTGTGCACATCCTTTCAATCCATGAAACATCCTGTCAAGCTTTGCACCTAGCTTAATGTGTGAAGAGAGATTGTTTTTGCACATACTTGGCTGATAAATGCATTCAATTTTCCTACGTGGGCTAAACCTTTATGCCTGGAGATTTAATGTTTTCAGCTAGCTAAATGCTAAAGCATATCAAAGTATTCAATTTAAGTAAAAAAATAATAATAAATTGGGATTTGGATAAATGTCACAAATCTCACTGTAGCTACCGTAAGTGAAATGTGTATAACATGGAAATTAAGCCATGCAAGAGTTGGATGATGATGTTGTGAAATTTGAACGTGGAGGATTATAAAGTTTCCTTTTATTTTTATATATTTATTTATTTATCTGTGAACATCTTGAAATTGAATTGTGAAGATAACATTTGTGCATGAAATTGAACTTAGATTGGATTCTTTTTTTAAAACATATCAATCTACTCAAGGAAAGATTATATTCAGATGAGAGGTTTAAGCGATCAAACGGTATGCTGCAACATCCACTGTAACTGTGGAAAGAAACGGGCTGAAAGTGCACGTGCATCGTGCCAGTTTGTGTGTGGATATCCCCGGTGTGTGTCCCTGTTTATGAACACACACGCAGCCATGCAGCCACGCACGCACGCACACACACACACACACACATACACACATACACACACTGTGTGTGAGTCTATATGTGCCAAGTGACAGTGGGCATCCAATCTGTTGGCAGGAATTTTGACCTAGATCACAACAAACAATCATGTGCTTTCATCTCTCTCTCTCTCTCTCTCTCTCTCTCTCTCTCTCTCTCTCTCTCTCTCTCTCTCCATATCTCCTGTGTGTTTCAGCTCTTGGTATTCTGTCAATCGTTCTGTCTTCCTCTGTGTTCTCTACGCATCTCCTAACAGCCCTCCTCTTCCGGCCGATAGCTTGTGCTCTCTATTTTCTCTTTACCCATTCTATCACAGCTTCATTCCTGTCCGTCTGTCTGCCAGAGGGCGGCTGGCAAAGGCCATGCAGAAGGGAACGAGGCATGCGATTAGAGAAGGGAAGGAGAGGGGGAAAGGGGAGCGAGGGAGAGGAGAGGAAAGGATTTCTTTTCATGTCAACATGGAAGAACACGTGTGGTCTTCCATGTGACACACACACACACACACACACACACACACACACACACACATACTTGTTTTTGCTACATCGTGGGACAATCAGACAACGGCGTCCCTCCTGGGGACCCCCCTTTCTAGACATGCTACAGCTCTGAAAAAAATCAGGCATGACCAGAAAAAAATCAGGAACAAGATTCTGACTTTAAATTATCAAAATTCAATACTTTTTCTCCCAGATCTGACTGGGTCGTCCCACGTGGGGACGTCAGATACAACCATCTTCGTGGGGACACCATAACACACTTTCAGATATGTCTTCCTGGGGACACCATAACACACTTTCAGATATGTCTTCCTGGGGACACCTTAACACACTTTCAGATATGTCTTCCTGGGGACACCATAACACACTTTCAGATTAATGTCTTCCTGAGGACACCAGGGAGGTCAGGGAACTGCGTTTTAGAGTTTGGAGATCATATCACGAAGTTGGGCCACTGACAGAGAAAGCTGTCTTGCCCAGCTCTGTCTGAGTATGAGGAAGCTTGAGTCTAATAATTGATCATGGTCACTATTGGTTCAACCCCCATAAACAAGTACCAGAGTATCCAGATCAGTTATTCACCCTGACAGACTGCAGAGATAGACTGTGTTGGTCTTGGGACCGCCACAAAGCATGATGGAGGTCAGATCAAATCACTAACTTAGTCATGTGCCGCTGTATTAAAATGGCAACTTACTGACTCGTCGAGCAACACTGGACTGGACTGGACAAAAAGGTTTGTCCATTTCAGAATGAACTACCTGTAGAAAACTTGCTCAGTAAAGCACAGACCAGACAGAGAGTGAAGTTGTCAGTTTGCTTGTATCAAACAATCATTCATTCATGATTCATTATGGTACAGTACCCACAGACAAGTTAATGAGTTATACTTAGTAATGATTCAAGGTAGATATTTCTGCCATCAGGTTGAGGTTGAGACACTCAGCTACACTAGGAACATGCCTACAGGAAGAAATACAAAAAATGTGGGAAGACAGCACAAAAGACTTGTGTACTGTTGCGATAGAAGGCTAGAGAATGGATTACAACCACCCTATGGACTGCTAGCATTGTATATATAAACAGTTCTGCTACCTTTAAATGCATTTTACATCAAATACTTTAAAATCACTGCAGAAAAAAAGCAGCTTTTTGTCCTAAAGCAACTGCAAAAGATGTCTGCCATTTGTTATACCCTGAATGTATATATACGTATATATAATAACAAAATGTGACAGCTGTTTACACTGTGCTGTGCCCCTACAACTCTTTTATGTTCCCCTCTTTCAACTGTATTTATAGTTAGACACTTGCTTTGGCAATTCAAATGTACATTTTCTCCTGCCAATAAAACCCCTTTGATTTGAAAATGAATTCTTATAACTCTCCACATTTTTCTGGGTTCACCATAGCACAGATATACTACTTCACACACTCTTCAGGTATTACTTAAATTTATTTCCAGTCTGAACAGAAGGTACTGTCAAACATTGCAATAAGGGCACTCCAAAACAAAAGTCCATCACAAAAGTGATTTATGCTGCACTCACTGTTAAGTTAAAGCATGCGTCCTGTGCTTCCCCTGCGTGGAGGAAAGCAGTGTCTATTGTCCCCTAATGAAGTCACGGTTTGAATGAAGCTTGCCTCGTGGCTTAAGGCCAGTGACTTGCATAGGGAATGAACAGACACTGGTCTCCCCTCTCCTCCCTACAGTGAAATACAGGATCATGTTTTAACAGGAACACTATAACAGAATAACACCCAGGTACTGTATTAATGAAATGTAGTGCTGCCTGGACAAATACTCGAGGTACTGTCTAAGGCAGTACATCTGGCAGTGCAAATACAGTAGTTCAAATTAGTCATTATGCATCAATAGAACTATAAAATCTGACAGCTCAGAGATTACAACAAAAGCAGTCAAAAACAAAAGACTGTTACGCCAGTAACTTAGAATAGAACTGCCATAGACTGCACTCACTGTTAAAGCATTTGTCCCGCTTGCCCTGCGTGGAGGAAAGCAGTGTCTATTGTCCCCTAATGAAGTCACGGTTTGAATGAAGCTTGCCTTGTGGCTTAAGGACAGTGACTTGCATAGGGAATGAACAGACACTGGTCTCCCCTCTCCTCCCTACAGTGAAATACAGGATCATGTTTTAACAGGAACAGTAAAACAGAATAACACCCAGGTACTGTATTAATGAAATGTAGTGCTGCCTGGACAAATACTCGAGGTACTGTCTAAGGCAGTACATCTGGCAGTGCAAATACAGTAGTTCAAATTAGTCATTATGCATCAATAGAACTATAAAATCTGACAGCTCAGAGATTACAACAAAAGCAGTCAAAAACAAAAGACTGTTACGCCAGTAACTTAGAATAGAACTGCCTTAGGCATAGAACTGCCATAGACTGCACTCACTGTTAAAGCATTTGTCCCGCTTGCCCTGCGTGGAGGAAAGCAGTGTCTATTGTCCCCTAATGAAGTCACGGTTTGAATGAAGCTTGCCTTGTGGCTTAAGGACAGTGACTTGCATAAGGAATGAACAGACACTGGTCTCCCCTCTCCTCCCTACAGTGAAATACAGGATCATGTTTTAACAGGAACAGTAAAACAGAATAACACCCAGGTACTGTATTAATGAAATGTAGTGCTGCCTGGACAAATACTCGAGGTACTGTCTAAGGCAGTACATCTGGCAGTGCAAATACAGTAGTTCAAATTAGTCATTATGCATCAATAGAACTATAAAATCTGACAGCTCAGAGATTACAACAAAAGCAGTCAAAAACAAAAGACTGTTACGCCAGTAACTTAGAATAGAACTGCCTTAGGCATAGAACTGCCATAGACTGCACTCACTGTTAAAGCATTTGTCCCGCTTGCCCTGCGTGGAGGAAAGCAGTGTCTATTGTCCCCTAATGAAGTCACGGTTTGAATGAAGCTTGCCTTGTGGCTTAAGGACAGTGACTTGCATAAGGAATGAACAGACACTGGTCTCCCCTCTCCTCCCTACAGTGAAATACAGGATCATGTTTTAACAGGAACAGTAAAACAGAATAACACCCAGGTACTGTATTAATGAAATGTAGTGCTGCCTGGACAAATACTCGAGGTACTGTCTAAGGCAGTACATCTGGCAGTGCAAATACAGTAGTTCAAATTAGTCATTATGCATCAATAGAACTATAAAATCTGACAGCTCAGAGATTACAACAAAAGCAGTCAAAAACAAAAGACTGTTACGCCAGTAACTTAGAATAGAACTGCCATAGACTGCACTCACTGTTAAAGCATTTGTCCCGCTTGCCCTGCGTGGAGGAAAGCAGTGTCTATTGTCCCCTAATGAAGTCACGGTTTGAATGAAGCTTGCCTCGTGGCTTAAGGACAGTGACTTGCATAAGGAATGAACAGACACTGGTCTCCCCTCTCCTCCCTACAGTGAAATACAGGATCATGTTTTAACAGGAACACTATAACAGAATAACACCCAGGTACTGTATTAATGAAATGTAGTGCTGCCTGGACAAATACTCGAGGTACTGTCTAAGGCAGTACATCTGGCAGTGCAAATACAGTAGTTCAAATTAGTCATTATGCATCAATAGAACTATAAGATCTGACAGCTCAGAGATTACAACAAAAGCAGTCAAAAACAAAAGACTGTTACGCCAGTAACTTAGAATAGAACTGCCTTAGGCATAGAACTGCCATAGACTGCACTCACTGTTAAAGCATTTGTCCCGCTTGCCCTGCGTGGAGGAAAGCAGTGTCTATTGTCCCCTAATGAAGTCACGGTTTGAATGAAGCTTGCCTTGTGGCTTAAGGACAGTGACTTGCATAGGGAATGAACAGACACTGGTCTCCCCTCTCCTCCCTACAGTGAAATACAGGATCATGTTTTAACAGGAACACAATAACATAATAACACTCAGGTACAGGATCATGTTTTAAGAGTGCAGAAGTAGTTTTCTACATCTTCTGCATCCTCCTCTTTAGGGTGGCAATTTTGTTATGGACATAATATTTTACAGATTTCCAATCTCTCTTTATAAGTGCAGGCTCTGCTTTCAGACACTTGTCACATGCACTTTTGTCTGGGACCTTACAAGTATTTATAGCTCTCTTAAAGTTCCTCTCCACGGCCTCTCTCTCTTCTGGTTCCCAATTCTTCCTCTTTTCTTGCCGAGCTAAAACGAAAAAGGAATAACCGATTTGTGTAGTATTATTTTTAACCTAAAAGCTACAATTATTTCTACCACTGGCTATTTCTACACAGATTCAGCATTTGATTGGCCAGTGTAGTTTCATTTTGTAGTGTGTTGTATGTTTTGCACATCACACTTTGTTACTCTGTTTAACAACTGATTTTGTATATAAAGGTAAACAAACAAAAACATGTTAGCCTTTATGCAGCAACAAAGTAACGCTGAACTTTGAAGTCAAGGGAAATCTCACTGTGCTTATACTGTAACACTCCAAATTATCATACCATACATACACATAATGTGTGTGTTAGTCTGCGCAAGACCAACACTAAAAACTACTACAACTAAAAACTAACCAAACGCTATTTCGTGCTCGGACAGAGACAGACGCAGCCAGGAACACACAGAGCTGTCAAAATATCCTTACCTCTTTTTGGCTCCGTCTGTCTGGCTCCTGTCGGTGCTGACCCACTCCGTTTAGCAACTGTTGGAACAACAAGATCATTGTTAATTGCCACGTAGGTCAAGTAAGGCGGAGATTCTCCTACTATGCTACACATTTCCAAACTTGGTCTGGATCAAACTTAAGTCTGGTGGGAAATTACCAGTGTTTGTCAGTAACAAATTACATATTACTGTAATATTATTAGCTTTTCCAGCAAAAGTAGTGTAACGATATTACTGCCAAAACACACCTCATTACTCATTACAAATGAGCTTGTTGTTGCATGATGTGAAAATAGAACATATTTACAAGCTATCAGCAGATAACAGCAGAGATGTGCAGTAGTTTGTAGATCCTAATTACAAATGAGCTTGTTGTTGCATGATGTGAAAATAGAACAGATTTACAAGCTATCAGCAGATAACAACAGAGATGTGCAGGAGTTTGTAGATCCTAATCCACCGCAGCATTCTGCACACGACATACACTACAAGTTGTCTCTAAACAGATTGTGTTGTACATCTCTATAATTTTGCGGGTGGCAGGGGGGAACTGGGGAAAGTAATAAAGTAATGTAACATATTACTCTTTGATTCAAGTAATAAGTAATGTATTAGTAATGTATTACTTTTTCTAAGGGGTCATAAGGAAATAGTACAGCAAGTGTCCAATATCCTTACCTGTTTTTGGCTCCGTCTGTCCGACTCCTGCTGACCCACTCTGTTTAGCAACTGTTGAATGACAAGAACAACATTATTCTGTTAGTGCCACAGATAGGCCAAGTAAAGCTACGGGCATTGATTGCTACACATCTCCAAACTTGGTGAGAATCGACACATGCAACAGACTGGCCGATCGCCCTGAATTGTTGCGCAGGTTCTCCAAGATAGCGCCGCCCATGGCTGCTGTGGTGACTACGTGTTGTGTTCTGTTAGTGTTTTTTGTGTTTGTCTGTTTTTTTGTTTTTGTATGTTATATGTGAAAAAATTGATTTGAATGCAAAAATGTAATATGCCAAAGCAAATTCCTATGTGTATTACACAATGGTTAATAAAGAAATCTGAATCTGAATTTGACAAAGCCACTTAGACCACCCAGCTGACCTGGGTCAGATAAAAAGGAAAACCCTGTCCAATATCCTTACCTCCGGTTGGCACCGCCTCCCCATCTTGCAGCGATCCGCTCAGGCCATCAACAGTTGGCACCGCCTCCCCATCTTGCAGCGATCCGCTCAGGCCATCAACAGTTGGCACCGCCTCCCCATCTTGCAGCGATCCGCTCAGGCCATCAACTATATAATGACAAGTCAAATATTATTTAAGTAAATGTGCAGGAGATAATTGTGTCTGCCATCTCTCCCTGTAATGTCTTTGTGTCAATTACAAATGGCGAGAGCTGTAAAAGGGTGGCCGTCTCCAAGCTGATAACTGTGAGAAGCAAACAACTGGCAAGAACATTGGAACATCAACTGTTCCGTTTTGCATGTGACAGTGAAAAACAACATTATGCTAAAATGTGTTATGTATCTCAACAGTCGAGGGGTGCTATAAAGATGTAACAGAATATGTGCTGCTGTAATGATCAAAGTATATACCTTCCATGACCTCAGGCCCCTCACACATGTTGTTGTCATCACACGTGCCGTCCCCACACCCGTCCTCAAACGCGTCGTCCTCACACACTTCTAAGGATTAAAGGCACATTTTCAAGATTTTTCTAAAAAATGCATATATATATATATAAGCTTGTAGCATGGCACAATGGCACTCGGTGCTGCACTACGAGCTTGCGCATCTGTTAAATTTCAATAGCTAAAGTATAACAATGCATGAAACACCCACCATCTGGATCGATGTGAATTTCATCCAGGTTCTTGCCTTGGAATTCTCCCATTCGTCCCTTCTCCATGGCCAGGAGCACTTTGCTCACCCTGGCGAGCTGCAGGGTGCTCTCCGGAAGCCTATAAAACTTGTCGTGAACTCGGATGCTATGTCCCATAAAATCTGCTAGCTGCCCCCGCTCCGTATCTCTTAGATTCAGAACCGTTGAAAGGGTTGCTAGTTGTTTCCTCAGTTTGGTTCCTGTAATTGCTAGGGGATTCTTGAGGTCACACAGTTTGGTGTACTCTCTGAGAATATCACTGGTGCGAAAGAATGACATACTGGTGGGTATGGCGAATAGATAGGGGTTGTCCTCAAGGACACCACATTCATTTCTGTATTCACAGAGACAGACCACTGATTCCAGCATTAGCGGAGTTAATAGAACGGGTACCTTGTTTTCACACTTTCCCTCAATTTCGATTCTCGCAAAGTGTGTGCACAGCCTTTTCTCGAGGTCAGAGAGAGCATAGTTGATGTCTTCGTGGTTGGACGATTTGTCTCTCGACAAGAAGTCTTGTAGCTTAATCTGGTTCATCTCGCCTTGTCTGCGACGGTTGAAAAGCATAACCTGAACTTGAGTGACCCTGGACAGTTTCCTCCAGTTCTCCATAGACACTGTAGACTTGAGATCCTCAAGGTATTGCTGCTGCTCTTTCTGTAGGTACTTGTGCAATTTTGCGACGTCTTCAGTCAGAGGAAGAAGCAGTGGGGCATTCCACTTGGCTTGAGACAGGGTCTTCCGACATTCATTTGTTACATCCTCAGCCCATCTTGCGTCGTAGATCCTTTGGAAGTTAAGTGCTTCTTCAGCCAACTGTTTGTCTCCGCTGATGAGAGCACGACCCTCCAGAAGAATCGCAAGTTTCTTGAGGCTGTATCCAAGTTTCATTGGAAGACTGTCAGCTCTCTCTTTTCTTGTATGTGTTCGTCCGACATATTTCACTGCCTCCACTGTAAGCTCATAGTTCTTTGGCTGGATGTAATCTCTGATACTCTTCAGTGGCGTGATCTCACTTCCATAAAGGACAAGTCGCCCCAGCTCTCTTAACTTACTCCGGATGTAGTCATGTTTCGCAGCGTTGGATCCGTGCCTCTTGTAGAGGGACTTTGCTAACTCCATAATGCACCAGTCTTTTTCGACTGCATCTGCGATGCGATCCCTTTTCAATTTACTCAAGACATTCCAAACACCTTTGGACACTCCATGGGGGATGGGTTCGGCTAATGCACACAAGGCCTGGACTCTTGTTTTTCCAGGTTTTGGATTAACGACTTGTGGGTTGAATTTGCACTTCTTCATGTGTCTCCACAGTGACCATTTTGTGAAGCAACCTTGGCAGTGGACGCAATGCAGGACATCTTGCCCTGACATATCTTTTTTTGGCTGCTTGCTTGGTACCAGTGTCCCAGAGCCTGTTTCTAAAACTTCAACATTGTGGGCATAGTTGCCTCTGTTGCGGAGCTGATCTAAATGCATTCGCCTTTCTTTAGAATTCTTTGGGAAACTGAATGCTTTTGCAACCTCGATCTCCTTGGGATGAACGTTCTCCAAATGCCTTGCCATCTTTAAGAATGGCAACTCACAATACAAACAGAACTGTTGTTTACTGTATTTACGAGATCCGTCTGCTTTTCTTGTGACGGCAGGAATTATCACAGAGGTTCTCAAGACATTTTGGGTCTTAGTGTGTGTGGTCTTAGAGAGTGTGTGTGTGTCTGTCACATCCTGTTTGTCTCTCCTTAGTTGGACATCTATCTCTGCTGCCACATCATCACGAAGTTCCACCCGTCCCCCGCTGGTCTCCTCAAATTCACTCCCTGCTTTCACTTCCTCAGACGAATCACTGCAATATGCATTCTTATCGGCAGAGGGGGAGTATGTGATGTCTTCTGAGTCTTGTCTGTTTCTCCTTAGTTGGACATCTCTCTCTGCTGCCACATCATCACAAAGTTCCACTTGTCCCTCGCTGAAGTCCTCAAATTCACTCCCTGCTTTCACTTCCTCAGACGAATCACTGCAATATGCATTCTTATCGGCAGAGGGGGAGTATGTTTTGTCGTCTAAGTCTGAAAAGGAAGACCGATCGCTGTCGTCATCAGATAAATCTTGGGGCAGTGAGTTGAAGCCGGGACCTGTACAGGACAAACAAGACAATCTCGGTTATTTTAGTTGCCAAGTATATAAAACCTTGCAAACTAAAGAGGATTCACCAACTTACATAAGGCTACTACTAATAATAGAGGTGTAACAATACATTTTAACAGCGATATGATACGTACAACGATACATGGTTGACTCAACGATGCATGGATATATTGGTTCATTGTGGCAATACGATCTTTTACATAGTATTTCTCTTTAACCCATTTAGGCCTAGAATTATTGAATCAATAATTCTAGAATGCTTTAACCAGTGAAAAATAGCAGATATACAAGCTCACAGCAGCTGCGAGCTTGTAGATCTGCTATTTTTGAAAAAGTTGTGAAAATGTGTTCAAATCTTTGAATATATGTATTTTCAAAGCGAACGTTTGTAACTCAAATTTTGCTTCTGGGTGGTCCCTGGAACTAAATATTTTGAAATGGGGGTCCGTGGCCAAATACATATAATTTTGGGGGTCCTTCACATGAAAAGGTTTGAGAACCACTGACATAGTAGTCTCTCAAGAACAGACTAACTGAGCTCCATTCAAGTGAAAAGGACCTTTTCTTTGACGATGGCTGGTCAGATTGCTGACATAGAAACATAGGTTTTTTCAGAAAATCTTAGAAGGATTCAAAAGACACTTATAGAATCGGGTCAAAATTCAAATTTTCACGATTTTTCAAAAATAGCAGATCTACAAGCTCGCAGCGCGGCGAGCTTGTTTTCTCTTCTCCTAAACAGTTAGTTTTGCCCCAATGACTTGGGCTCAGTCACAATTACTACTGTTACATAAAGTACCTAAAACAGCAGATCAAACAGGTTTTGAGCTTGCAGATCTGCTTCAATTTTGAACAGTATCAACATTTGTCGCCACACACAATCCCTGTTACCTTCGTCGGGAGTACAGGAGTTGCCACAGTTGTAGAGGTCAGGAGGAGGTCTATTGCGCCGTGACAGGTTGTCACGGGAGAAGGGCACAGGCCTGGGGGCCGAAGAGGTGGAGGGCAGGGTGAAGAGACTATTGTAGGCGGGCAAGTGGAGGTGTCGGAGTCTGTCAGCAGCAGCATCCAGGACGTTGAGGGACGACTTGCTGTTCGAATGCTCTAGAGGGGAAACGAGGACGAGAGCAAAGATTAGTATGGGGCTGTTAAGTATGACATCATTTTGTAGGCAGAGGAGAATTTCTGCCCCCAGTTTCCGTGAATCTTTTTACTATTTTTACTATTTACACATTTTTCTTCTCTTTGTTGTTGAAAGGAAAGTGTTAGAATTATACTTTAGTCGTTATTCTTTAGTCGTTGTTTTTTGAAATAGCGAGGGACAGAAAATGCTCTGGGGGCAGATTCTCCTCTGCCTACAAAATTATGTCACGGCTTAAAAGCCCCATAGGGATATACACCATCCCAGTTGTAGACACTAGAGGCGGAATGGTAGATATCTAATGGTAAATCTCACAAATGCCCAATGTTACTGGTATTAGATAACATGAGTGTGGTGCAGAGACTGGTGGTAAAGGTAAAGAATAAATATTTTTGCCTGAAAAAGCCAGTACTCATGCTGACAGGAAACTCACCACCAGTAGCGAGAGACCAATATATCGGGAACCGATTATCGGCCGCCGATATGACCTTATTTGGGCATATCGGTATCGGTGAAATTTCCCGCCGATATAAAAATAAATTAATAAAACTGGCTGCAGTGCCTTAGAGCTGTGTGGAGTCTGTGGACTGCATTTGGAAGTGCAATGAAATACTTTGTCCAGCAGAGCGCGCCATGCACTGTTGCACACAGCTCACATTTCCTTCATAGGTCACTCACTGAGGCTAGACCTACTCTCAACACAACACAAACAGGACACACAGTACCTTTTTTGTGGAGGATGGAGATACATTTGTTCTTCAACATCTGCAGTGTGAAGGGCTGGAGTGTAAGGAGATCAACCTCATCCTCTTCGTGTGCGGAGCCACGGGATGGGTCAGACTGGATAAGTGCTACCACTTGAAAGAGTTGTTCTCCAGGGACCTGGCCAATGTCTTGTGCAAGCTGCCGCAACTCGTCCACAGGCATGGAATTCTCCTTGTTGCTGTAGGCAGGACACACAGGTGGCAGATAACTCATTACAAAAGAACACTTCTGTAGTGCTTGAGTGAGGTGTCCGGTTTATAATAATGACATGTATCAGATTAAGCTACTGTAAGTGTGAAAATCCTACTTGGTCTTTCTGCTTTTGGTGTTCCTAGATTTGGACTCTCCGAGCGACTGATCTGAGGCATTAGGCTGCAAAGAGACCCGGGGAATGTCTTTTGCAAGCTGCTGCAACTCCTTCACAGGCATGGATGTAACCCCATCTCTGTAGATAGAGGCAAGACACACAGGTGGCAGATAACTCATTACAAAAGAACACTTCTGTAGTGCTTGAGTGAGGTGTCCGGTTTATAATAATGACATGTATCAGATTAAGCTACTGTAAGTGTGAAAATCCTACTTGGTCTTTCTGCTTTTGGTGTTCCTAGATTTGGACTCTCCGAGCGACTGATCTGAGGCATTAGGCTGCAAAGTGACCCGGGGAATGTCTTTTGCAAGCTGCTGCAACTCCTTCACAGGCATGGATGTAACCCCATCTCTGTAGATAGAGGCAAGACACACAGGTGGCAGATAACTCATTACAAAAGAACACTTCTGTAGTGCTTGAGTGAGGTGTCCGGTTTATAATAATGACATGTATCAGATTAAGCTACTGTAAGTGTGAAAATCCTACTTGGTCTTTCTGCTTTTGGCGGTTCTAGATTTGGTGTTTCCAAGCGACTCATCAGAGGCATCGGCAATGTATTCTGCAAGCTGCCGCAACTCCTCCTCAGATCTGAATTTCACCTTGTTGCTGTAGGGAGGCAGGACACAAAAAAACAGGTGGCAGAAATCTCAATACAAAAGAACACTTCTGGATTGTATGAGTGAAATGCAGACAAAATGAAGACACCAGCAATATGTGGATTCAGCAAGTAACCCTGCAGATGATCTCACACGCAGCAAGACTTTGGAGGAGCTGGTGAAGCCCAACAGATGTGTTTCAATGCGTCCAGTAGTCTGAAAGCACACCAGCATCTCCACACTGGAGAAAAACCTTTCAAGTGTATACTTTGTGACAAGAGTTTCACTACGTCATCTGATCTAAAGAGACACCAGCATGTCCACACTGGAGCAAAACCATTCCATTGTAAACACTGTGACAAGAGTCAGTCATTTAAGTAATCTGAACACACACCAGCTTACCCATACTGGAGATAAACCTTTCAACTGTACCCTAACACTGTGACAAGAGTTTCATTACATAGTCTCACCTAAAGAAACAACAGCAAAGCCTCTACAGCAGGGGTCTTCAAAGTTGTCAGGGCAAGGACCCCTTAGTTGAGAGAGATGAAGCCCACAACCTTATCATAGATTCCATATTGTTTGCCAGCACAATACATTAGGGTATTTTGGATTCATGTCAATTTGTGTTTTTTAACCACTTGAACTGTCAATACTTCTCCCCTCTACACCAAACCTCTTTGCCGAAAATAGCCGATCTACAAGCTCACAACGCCTCGCAGCGCGAGGCATTGTGAGCTTGTAGATCTGCTATTTTTGGCCAAAGTTCTCCAAATCTGGTTAAGAATCTGTCTATAAAGGAGATTTTCTTTTTCTTTTCTTTCTATCACACAAAGATTTGGAGGACCCCCTGTAGTAACTCTGAGGACCCCCTCGGGGTCCCGGACCCCCTGTTGAAGACCCTTGCTCTACAGGCTGAATTCACTAACTAATAATAATTTAGTCATGTATCAGATTAAGCTAAGTGTGTTAATCCTACCTTGTGTTTCTGGCTTCTCTGAGTGGCTGCAGCAGATCAATGCCGGAAGAGCCATTAGGCTGCAGAGGAAAGGAGTAAGACCAGAGTTAAGAGGCATAAAGAAGGGGGAAAAAAACAAACAAACAAAAAAACAGGTCCCTCTAAGTGTGAATGTATTTTATACATCTAGGCTGAATCTTCCTCTGCACATACTGTACACCTACTCCAACTCACATGTCAAGGACCAAAATGCTCCAGTGTTGTTTTCAAAGACAAGACGAAACATGTTCAGCGACTACCTTTTTACACTGACAAAAACTAAATTGAAATTGAATGAAAACAAGCTCTGATGAATACAAACTAGACTAAAATAATTGGAAGGGACTAGTGGGCCAGTATATCCACTATAAATAAGTCATTGTACACTTGGTTTCATGATGTAAATAGCCGATCTACAACCTCACAACATGTTGTGATGCGGTATAGATCTGCTATTTTCAGCAAGGGTGAAATCACTCATTAAGACGGCATCAAGGCCTGCCAAATTACATTTTATATATTATTGTTATCATCAACAACCAGGCCTGGAATTTCGTCATTTTAGGGGCAAGGCCACTTTGAGGGCACAAAGGCCAAATGCCAGGGCAGGAAGGCCATCGAATAAAACAAGATTTTAGAATAATTAATAAAACAATTTGTTTAATTTAAGGGTTAAGGATCTATCTGGTGTGAAATAAATAAATTGGTATTTACAATCTGATCCATGCACAAATCAAAGTTACTAGATTGGTTTAAAAATGACGACTCAACAAAAGACACTGGTGTCTGCATGACAAGAAAGAGACACTGGCGTCTACATGAGAAGACAGAGACAGAGGGGAGTAGTACAGTCAGCTGCTGGGGGCATTGAGGCCACTGTGGCCTCAGGTCATGTCATTTTTTGGAGGGGCAGATGGCCAAACTGAAGGGCCACTGAACGACGGCCATGGCCTTCATGGACTCCTTTGAAATTCCTGCCCTGGTCCTAGCCTGCTTCCAGACCATAGACCCCGCCCCACGCTCAGAGACCAGAGACTCTTTCTCTGGTCTGGAGCTGAGTACAGGAATCACTTTTTATTTTCGGCTGCTCCAATGAGCGCGGGGGGTGGGGGTGGGTCTAACGAATATCCAATCCGCGCAGCAGTTGAAACGATTCAAACGAAGTTCACACACAGGCAGGCTGAGGAAGGCACACGCACACACACGCTGAGTTCACCAAGCTGTTTATGTTTATTACATGTTTATGGTTGCAGTTCTGTCACTGGCACAGTGAAAGATTTGCACACATTTTCAAGACTTTTTCAAAAATAGCAGATCTACAAGCTCGCAGCGCGGCACTCGGACGCGACGCACGGTGGACGCGACCGTGCGTCGCGTCCACCGTGCGTCTCGATCACCGTGCATCGCGATCACTCGCGCGCACGCTCGCAAAAAAGTCCCTCCCTGTAAATCGCTTAGAATAGAGCACAGTTTCAGACTAAAGCGTGAGCTGAGTCTGAAATCAGGCTACCCTGGTCCTATGCTTATTTAGTTAAAAACATATCATTACACACCCAATGAAGCTCTGAATTCATGGAGATTTATTTTTCTTTTCTCACATTCCTATGCCAATAATTTGATGACTCCTCTAGGAAACACTTCTGGCTTAGGAATGCTATAAAAAATTAAATCTCCATGAATTTAAGGCTTCGCCGGATGTGCAATTGATAGAACATAAGTCATTTTTGGGGTGAACTACTCCTTTAAAGGTTAGACAACCACTGACATAGTAGTCTCTCAAGAACCGACTAACTGAGCTCCAGTTGAAGTGGACCTTTTCTTTGATGATGGCTGGCCAGATTGCTGACATAGATTTTTTTAAACTTAGAAGGATTCAAAAGACACTTATAGAATTAAAATTAAAAATGTCAAGATTTTTCAGCTGTGAGCTTGTAGACCTGCTATTTTTTTATATTTAAAGCATAAAATATTGAGTCATATTGATTGTGTTCAGGTCTAAATGGGTTAAATGTCAAGGACCCCCAAACTGATATTCATTTGGCCACGGACCCCCATCTCAAAATATGTAGTTCCAGGGACCACCCAGAAGCAAAATTTGAGTTACAAACGTTCGCTTTGAAAATACATATATTCAAAGATTTGCACATATTTTCACGACTTTGTCAAAAATAGCAGATCTACAAGCTTGGCTTGTAGATCTGCCATTTTTAAAAAATCGTGAAAATTTGATTTTTGACCCGATTCTATAAGTGTCTTTTGAATCCTTCTAAGGTTTTTTGAAAAACCTATGTTTCTATGTCAGCAAACTGGCCAGCCATCGTCAAAGAAAAGGTCCTTTTCACTTCAACTGGAGCTCAGTTAGTCGGTTCTTGAGAGACTACCATGTCAGTGGTTCTCTAACCTTTTCATGTCAAGGACCCCCAAACTGATATTTATTTGGCCACGGACCCCCATCTCAAAATATGTAGTTCCAGGGACCACCCAGAAGCAAATTTTCAGTTACAAACGTTTGCTTTGAAAACACATATATTCAAAGATTTGCACACATTTTCACGACTTTTCCAAAAATAGCAGATCTACAAGCTTGCAGCGCGGCACTCGGTGCCGCGCTGTGAGCTAGTCTAGTCAACTCTACCTGCAGATGATAAGTGGAGGCAACAATGGAGTCAATCTCCTTAATTCCACTAGAATGTAATTTAATTGTTGTACTAATAAGTAGTATTGTCATACTACTTATTAACTGAGAACCAATAATATCAGCAATATGTCAATTGCATAGTAATCATGTATCAAAGCTATTCAAAATGGATAGAATCATGATTTATTTTTTAACATAAATGTAAAAAAAAAAAGAAAAACATTTTTTTTTTTTTTTTTTTTTTTTTTTTAAGCAATAATTTCACGGACCCCCTGCAGTACCTCCGCGGACCCCCTAGGGGTCGCGGACCCCCTGTTGAAGACCCCTGGCCTAACTATCAAACATCAATCATCCTATCCTTGACTCCAGACTCCATTTATTCAACCCCAAATTCATGCTAATTACAAAGCATGCTGGACATGGCAAAACAAACGGCACCCCAGTTATAGTGCGAGTGATCTTCTCCACACAAGCCACCCAGCTGCTTACTGCCCATCCCCCACTACACTGTCTCGAGCTAATCAGCGTTATCAACTTCAGCTGTGCCAAAAGCCGCCCAACACCCCCCCCCCCCCAGGCAGACAAGACTCTCAGGAATACAATCCATGGCTTATTTTCTGCTTGCTTGCCTGCTTTTTCACCTTGTTGTTTAGGCTATCACCTATCATGGATTCATGTCTAATCTGTTTGTACACAATCTTTTGTAACACGTTTTTTTAAGACATTAAACAATGTTCTGAGCCGAGCACTGTTGTATGCTCACTTGCATGCACTTCGTCACTTCGTCTTGCGCAGGCACAAGACTGAACCTACAGCCCATGGGATTGGATTGGCGGAGACTGTGTCTTAGCAACACTGTAGCCAATGGGCTGCCGCTGCTTACAAACAGCGCAGCGCCCCTCCCAGCAATGGGATGCAGCAGCACTTTTCTCAGAGAGCAGAGTGGAATCGCTGTCAATTCTCAATTAAATCATCCCGTCATTCATATTTATACCCCAACCTTCAAATACGGGACAAAGACTTCCACAGTGAAATAACAGACTGCCAGTGGCATCAGTTCATTTATTTATTCAGTTTATTTTTTGACGGCTCATCATCCGTCCACCAGTGCGTCAGTTCAGCAAAAGCTAAGGTATGGCAACATGACTGTTGTCTGGTCTTGCACGTGATGGCACGCATGCAACACACCAGTCATGTTGCCAAACTATTAGCTACATGCACGATGAGTTTATTTTACATTTTATTATTTTCCCCTGTAATCATGGTATGGTACCATACCCATGTGTGCCTCTGCTCTCTGCCTCGCAATGCTCCCATCCATCAGCTATGCTCGCTGTGTTGCATGCCAGGAGGTTTGCGTTAATGCGTCCCGCCACGATATGCATCAGATTTACATCACTGTGTTACAAACAAATATACAAAATCGTTTGAAAGATTACCTCATGTGTAGACATTATTCTCCTGCCTTCCTCCAGCTCCATGTAGACTACTTCCTTGTATGTGGAAATGTACTGCTGACTGCTGCACGTAGATTGGCTCAAGTGGCACGTGATAGGCAGCACGCCATATGATTGGCTATAGGAGTGTGAAAGCGGCGCAAACACACTGTTCTGCAGTTGCATTGGTTTGGTCAATAGGGGGAGGTAGAGGAGATTCATTAAACACTCCTTAAACACTCTTTTCATGTTTTTCTATCTTTGTGGGGACTTTTCTAAAAAAAACGTGTGGAGCTCAACAGGCATGTCAGCAATGCTTACTCTCGATTTAAACGATAAACGGTGTGGGGACGCGGTTTTGGGTCCCCACACCGTTTTGGGTCCTCTGTAGGTGAGTGTGTTGTCAGACGCTTGTCCCCACGAAGTAGCAAAAACAAACACACACACACACACACACACACACACACACACACACACACACACACACACACACACACACATATTACACTAAGGTACAGTATGAGTCCCTGGCATAAGCGTGTGCCAAGTGCATGTTGAAGACCTCACATGAACGGTACTGATGCAAAGTGTTCTTTGATGGGGCGTTGCTTCTCCACATAAAGACCCAAAGTCCCTCCCTGGTGAAAATTGGGGAGGTAGATTATCACGTCATCTCATATTATCTCATTTACCCCCCCCCCCCCCCCCCCTCCCCAGCCTTGCACTTTTCTTCTGAAGATGGTTACGTTCAATTTTCCAGGATCCCATTGTCGCACGTATGACTCATCTGTCGTATAATCACCCCCCGCCTCACAGCTCTACACCCGATATCACTCCCTTTCACATCCCACCAACCTCCTTTAAGCTAGTTTAAAGTTACTGTTAAGTTCAATAACAGGAGTCTCCGTCTCTCTCCAGCTGTTTAGTAAACAATAAAATACGTTTCCCTAGATGGCTTGCTGATTTCAGACAATCGGGGAAGAGCACACATTTACAGCTTCGACTTTATAGTGTTCCAGTTCCATTTTTGTCTGCTCACTGCTTTGTGTCATCACTTCCAGTTGAACTTGTTTATCATGTATTCTGTATGAGTTCTGTATTCTGTTTGAGTTCTCTCTCCTAATTGGATAAAATTGGTATTCTGACCAGAAAATATGTTTTCTGTTTACTAGAGTAGGAGAGAGAGAGAGAGAGAGAGAGAGAGACCCCTTATCAACGAAAAAATAATGATACTCTATATAGCAATGATTACTACCAGACTAGGGAGCTTTTTTAGCACTTATTCTGGAGGAGTGAAACAGTTTGTCATGTATCAAGGTTACATGCAGGCAGTGCAGGGATACATACTGTACAATGATTAAGCCTTTAAGGTGGTTGTGTTCCATTTGATATCCTTCTCCTATCACAGCAGCTCACAAATCGTGCTGCTGTCGTGTTTGCACATTGTTGTACTTCACCCAGCAGATATGTGAGTTTTTTATTAATCATTGGACATGTTTTCAAATTCTCCTTGGGTGGTTATGATCTGTGGGAACTTGGAAGTCTCTCTATCTCTATCTGTATCTCTATCTCTCATACTCACACACACTCTCTCTAATCCGTAGCCCACAAATGAAAGGCCATTGCTAGTATTTAGTGTTGTATACATTGGATAGTAGTTATTGATTAAGCAACAATAAATGCTAAGTAGAGTAAAGTTCAGTAAAGTTTCTTATCTTTTCAACAAAGTATGTGCCTAGTTTGTTATTTGATCAGTAGCTACATTATAACTGGCAGTTGTACTACAATGACGTGGTCATTAGTTGTGTGTCTAACAATACATTGTGTCACACATCACTCACAGTAAAAGGATAACAAACATCACGCCACTAGTTAGAAAAACATGTGATAGTGATGGAAGAACATTATTTGAGTTATTTAAGTATAAATAGCAATACCACAATACAAGAATATCAGGTTATGATGCAATGCGTTGTGATCTCGTAGATCAGTGTAAACTAGTACTTAAGTGGTTAATGTATGCTTTGTAATAATAGTCTAAATCTGCGAAATAACCAGTAACTAAAGCTTACAAATAATTGTAGTGGGGTAAAAAGTGCATTATTTGCCTTAAATGTACCTCAAAGTTGTATTCAAGACAAGTGCAGTACTTGTACCACTATACTGCATGTAATTGTGTTTATGGGCACTGTCCATGGTGCTGCGCTAACATGATGCTGTCCTAGAATTATTTGTCCTAGAATTATTTAATGCTTTAACTATTGAAAAATAGCAGATATACAAGCTCATAGCGCCTAGTGCCGTGCTGCAAGCTTGAAGGTCTGCCATTTTTGAAAAATATAGATTTTTATATTGAATATATCTTTTTAAAAGCGAACATTTGTAACTCAAATATTTGCTTCTGGGTGGTCCCTGGAACAACATATTTTGAGATGGGGGTCCGCGGCCAAATACAAGTAATTTTGGGGGTCCTTGAAATGAAAAAGTTTGAGAACCACTGATTTAGAAGGATTTAGAAGACATTTATAGAATTTAGATGATTTTTCAAAAATAGCAGATCTACAAGCTCTCAGCGCGGTACTCTGTGCCGTGCTGTGAGCTTGAATGTCTGCTATTTTTTTAATAGCATAAAATAATGGTTAAAGTGGTTAAAAATCTAAAGTGACACAGATTTGCGTTCAGGCCTAAATTACTTTTATTCTGGTGCTGTCCAGGGTGCTGAACTAACAGGGTCTGAACACTCTGGGGTTGTTTGCCATTCTGGCCAGAACTCCCACTGGAAGGGTATTAGAAAGTCTAGTTTTTTGCGGAAGGTGTACATTGTATGTATGTATGCGTGTATGTAGTATGTGGGTATATGTATGTAGGTATGTATGTATATATATGTATTTGCATGTGGATATACATGTGCATGTGCATGTGTGTATGTGGGTATACTGTGTGTATGTAGGTATGTAGGTATGTATGTAGGTATGTACAGTAGGTATGTGTTTAAATATAGGATATATAACTTGATATATATTTATACATATATATATTTTATATACAATTGAGAATTTTTAAGTTTATTTTGAATTAAGTCAGGTACAAAAGGGGGTGGGAGTTTATAAGTTTTTACTTCTTCTCACTCCTTTTAGGATATGTTATTATTTTGTTTTTTTCGTGTTTTTTGCGACCGTCAGGTCGCAGTTTAGTATCAAAACCTCCACCGGCCGTCCGTCCGTCCGTCCGTCCGTCCGTCCGTCCGTCCGTCCGTCCGTCGGTCACACGTCACACCTTTGCCCTGCTCATATCTCCGCATCAGTATGACATCACACTGCTGACATCAGTATGACATCACACCATATATGGAGGGATGTGTTGGTTATCTCCATATCTGGAGATTCAACCTTCAACGATTTTGACATCTTGTTACTAATCTGTCGGTAGATAATGCCGGTCTTATATAAGGGTCATTTGTGTATGGTGTGATGTCATACTGATGTCAGCAGTGTGATGTCATACTGATGTCAGCAGCTATGTCTCTATATATGGAGTTATATGTTGTTCGTGTCCAAATATGGGGCTTGTGAGGTCAGACTTAGTGAGATTTGTCGGTTATCTCCATATATGGAGGGATGTGTTGGTTATCTCCATATCTGGAGATTCAACCTTCAACGATTTTGACATCTTGTTACTAATCTGTCGGTAGATAATGCCGGTCTTATATAAGGGTCATTTGTGTACGGTGTGATGTCATACTGATGTCAGCAGTGTGATGTCATACTGATGTGGAGATATGAGCAGGGCAAAGGTGTGACAAGGCCCTGCAGAAAATGCATGACACGCTGCTGCGCCACACTCAGCACCCCTAAAAACCAGTACTTGGGATGTGTTGATGTAAATGTTCACATAGAGTGTAATAATTGGTAAAACAAACTTTTGGCCTATTTGTGGAGATAAGCGACCAACGGTCGCTTATCTCCCGATTAGGGAGTCTTACTGGTATTACTTGCTATGTTTTCATTTTATATTCTTTATTTGTTGTCTTTATGTTTGGAAGTGCAAAATTGTACTTTTTTAATTTGACATATTCGGGAAAAAAAAGAAAGAAAAAAAAGAACGAATGGTGTGCCTGGGTGTAACCCTATTATAATCTGCACTCTTCCCACCGTGTTTATTCCAGTCACTGTCAGCAGCAGTATATGTAATGATGGAGCTCATTAGGAAACATGTATATTGAAGTCTGTCTCAGTTTAATTTATTGTTTGTTGTTTTAACAACATCTACTTCAATTATCTGCAGAGCAAGATGCTCTCTGCATTTTGTCATCCTTTTGACGGCACGTGTGTGTGTGTGTGTGTGTGTGTGTGTGTGTGTGTGTGTGTGTGTGTGTGTGTGTGTGTGTGTGTGTGTGTGTGTGTGTGTGTGTGTGTGTGTGTGTGTGTGTGTGTGTGTGGATCAATTAGTGTGGTAGCCCAACAGGGCAACACATTATAGTCCTAGGGAAACTTTATAGACTTCTAGGGTAACTTTTCCGCTGTCATTGGAAATGGCAGGGATAGGGAATCAATGGGATTAGGAATCAGTAGGGAATCAATGGGAGTGGGAATCAATTATTTTTAAATTTACGGTGTCGCACAAAAGTAATGAAAATAGCAGATATAGAAGCTCACAGCACATTGTGATGTGATGCGTTATAAGCTTGTAGATCAGCTATTGTCAGCATTAAATGTTACACAATTTTTAAATGGGCTACTGTATGTGCTCAGTCGAGGGCACATCTCTGCTAGGCCGGGAGGAACTCCAGAATTGGACAAGACTGATGTCATCAACATGACATCAGTGTCCAATATAATCCAATATATACTGTAAGTGGCAGAACACACAATATAGCCTAACTGTAGTCAACATCACTTGAAGAGGCCTTTTTTATTCACCACCGTCTGTCTGTGAAATGTTGAGGTCGACCATATTTCTGAAGCAAGGACCAACACAAATGGTCTGATCTTTAATTAACACCAGAGGCACACCACCACCTGTTGCATTATGCCACTCTGCCACCATCATCGGGACAAAGTTGTTTGTATTCGGGGGCTATGGGGAACAGGAATTCCACAACGCTGTTTAACACAGAGACCAACTGCTGGCTGAGCACGCCTTCTGCACAGCTCCTCCCAGAACGACGGCGTGGTCATTCAGCCTTTGCCTACAATGGAGAGCTGTACATATCTGGTGGCTTCAAAGGGAACCACTTCAATGATCTGTGGAAATTCAATACAGAGACCTTTACCTGGAAGCATGTTGACCCCAAGGGAAAAGGCCCAGATAGTTTGTATTGGATGTTCTGTTGCATGGTGGGAGATTGTATCATCCTCTTATACACCACACCCAATGAGCTGTACATATGGGGCTGTTAAGTCTGACATCATTTTTTAGGCAGAGGAGAACTTTTGCCCCCCCAAAAAGCGAATCTTTTTACTATTTTTACTATTTACTAATTTTTCTTCTCTTATGTTGTTGAAAGGAAAGTGGTAGAATTATACTTTAGTCGTTATTTTTGTCTCGGATCTGTTGAAATAGCGAGGGACAGATATTGACAATAAAGCTGCTTGGAGGTCTGACTACAAAATTATGTCACAGCTTAAGAGCCCTATTAGACTTGAGTCCTATTCTGAAGTTGTTATGCAATCTAGAGGTTATTCAGTATGGTCTGGAGCATTCTGAACTCCCACACGACATTAGGTGGGAACTGGCAGCCATGACTAAGAACAGCAACAGTAGTGGACAAACTAACTAGTGTCTGAGGGAGTGAGAGAGCTGGTGACTTTTTTTTTTACATTTCCTGAAAAGTAACCATTTTGGACAAAAAGGTTTCCACCTGACAGTGATATGATATGAGGTCATAGTGTCACAGAACACGGAGAGAGATCAACTCAAAGCAGCATGTCTGCTCTCTGCTGTGTACAGATCTAATGGCCTCACCACTATGACACATCATGCTAGAGTGGCTTCAAGCTCTTCTGAGACATGAGGGCAGATGGACGGACGGATGATCAGATGAGACAGTGCTGTCACGGACATGACACGCTAAACCTGACATTTTTGTGAAGGGCTGTGAATCTACCGCTCGTGTACTGAACTTGAGTATTTTGTCCATCACTGCAGATACTGTATATAGATACTCCTGCTCAAATATTATGCAACATTTGCTCAGTTGCTCTGTCAAATTTGTCCTTGAGTTAAATTACTTGGATAAAAAAAAATAAAAAAAACGTATTCAAAAGTAAAAATTACAAAGTGCATTTATATCAATACATTGCTGTATTGAAATGTAGAAATGTTTCCCATAAAAAATGTAATAAAAATAATAATTGCGACCAAAGGTCGCAGTTTACTATGAGAAACGTTACAGCTTGTCCGTGTCCGTGTAGTGTACACATTTTTACGGTTTGCCGCTCTGACATCATGCTCTGATGTCACTGTGATGTCAGGGGAACCACTCTACCAAGATCAATCAATCAATCAATCAACCTTTATTTGTGTAGCACATTTACACAATTGAAATTGACCAAAGTGCTTCACAGTAAATAAAATATAAAAACATAATAATAAAATGTAAGAACATAGGAAATACACAAGATATATAAAAAATTAGTACATAGGCATAACAACCAGCAAGGTTAAAAAAGAATTAAACAATGCTTAGCCATCATGGAACGTTAAAGGCCAGTGAAAAAAGGTGGGTTTTGAGGAGGGACTTAAAAATCTCGATGGATTTAGCAGCTCTAATATGGGGGGGGAGAACGTTCCACAGCACCGGGGCCGCGACTGCAAAGGCACGGTCACCTCTAGTTTTCCGGGTTATGTCTGGTGGAACTGTTAATAGTGACTGATCAGCAGACACTGGGCAAAAAGACCAAGAATCCCTAGATATCGTTGCCCGAATATTACCAGATACAAGTCATGTATGATGATATCCGGATTGGATACTCTCCGAACAGCAAGTGAAATACATTTCATGTTCGGAGCATATCGAACCCCCATTATGGGACCACTTTATTCTTGCTAGAATATGGAGTTAATCTTTATCCCGGATACTGTATACGACCACATGCCATATTCGGAAAATAACTCTAATCCCTGTCTAAAATATCTCATCAGAAATGGACAGCTGTCATTTCTGGAAATGATTCTTAACTCATATCCAATGTCAAGATATTGTACATATATGACCACTATCCATATTTCAAGTCCAAACACCAGAAGTATCTTAAATCCATATATTGTATTGATATGACCTGTAACTATATATGTGCTGATATCCAGATTGGATACTCTCCGAACAGCAAGTGAAATACATTTCATGTTCGGAGCATATCGAACCCCCGATATGGGACCACTTTATTCTTGCTAGAATATGGAGTTAATCTTTTCCCAGATACTGTATACGACCACATGCCATATTCTGAAAATAACTCCAGGCAGTGTCTAAAATATCTCATCAGAAATGGACAGTTGTCATTTCTGGAGATGAGTCATAACTCATATCCAATGTATTGATACAACCTCTAACCATATTTTAAGTTCAAACGCCAGGTGTATTTTAGCTCAGGATACTGTATTGATACGACCTGTGACCATGTTTCAAGTCCAAACACTGGGTGTATTTTAGCTCAGGATACTGTCTTGATACGACCTGTGACCATATTTCAAGTCCAAACACCAGATATATTTTAGCTCAGGATACTGTATTGATATGACCTGTGACCATATTTCAAATCCAAACACTTGGTGTATTTTAGCTCAGGATTCTGTATTGATACAACCTGTAACCATATATGAAGTCCAAACACAGGGTGTATTTTAGCTCAGGATACTTTATTGATACGGCCTGTAACCATATATGAAGTCCAAACACAGGGTGTATTTTAGCTCAGGATTCTGTACTGATACGACCTATAACCATATATGACGTCCAAACACAGGGTGTATTTTAGCTCAGGATACTTTATTGATACGGCCAGTAACCATATATGAAGTCCAAACACAGGGTGTATTTTAGCTCAGGATTCTGTACTGATACGACCTATAACCATATATGAAGTACAAACACAGGGTGTATTTTAGCTCAGGATACTTTATTGATACGGCTTGTAACCATATATGAAGTCCAAACACAGGGTGTATTTTAGCTCAGGATTCTGTACTGATACGACCTATAACCATATATGAAGTCCAAACACGGGGTGTATTTTAGCTCAGGATTCTGTACTGATACGGCCTATAACCATACATGAAGTCCAAACACGGGGTGTATTTTAGCTCAGGATTCTGTACTGATACGGCCTATAACCATACATGAAGTCCAAACACGGGGTGTATTTTAGCTCAGGATTCTGTACTGATACGGCCTGTGACCATATATGAAGTCCAAACACGGGGTGTATTTATCTCAGGATTCTGTACTGATACGACCTGTAACCATATATTAAGTCCTCTTCAAATATAAAATAGGGGCTAAAACCCTCCTAAGAGCACCTAAATTATGGAAAAACAAGTGTACAAATGGTAAAAGTAAAATGAGCTAAAACCTCCTTAAAAGAAACATTTCTCAATTACTGAAAAACAAGGGTGCATGTGGTAAAACTTTTGAACACTGGTGGTTGAAAGAGTGGAAAAAAGAAAAAGGACGAGGAGAACAAAAAATAAAATAATAAAAATAAAAAACACCAGAACACCCTTGATTGGCTGTGTTCAAAACTGCAATCCCAGGTTTTTCATTTACTCTGGCAGCCAAATCCAGCATGAATCAGATCTGGGCCACATCCAGATTGGAATCCAATTGGTTTTAATGGTCACATGATGTTAATACCGATTGGATTCCAATCTGGATGTGGCACAGATCTGATTAAGGACAGTGTAAAACAAAAGGGTACAGGTGGTAAATACTGTAAAATAAATAGAACACATCCAATTCTTACTTAACACACTCCAGGTAGGTAAGAACACTATTTGAAACAGGTCAGTGTTGGACAGAATAAACATATCAGAACCAAAAGCATGAACAGAACACCACCGTTAATTGGCACTGTGCAAACTATAATCCCATGTTTCCAGAAGATGGCATGAATGGTTCCCGTTCTTCCATAGCTTGTTCTGGTTATTCTGGTTCAAATCTGCTGCTGAGCCAATGAAACAAAGCCATGGGAATCTGAACAGGAAACATTTATGCCCCTTCTAAAAACCCAAGAGTACAGTTGTACACAGAGCCTATAACAAGCCTTACTAAGTCCCAGAGGTGTCCTCCTCACTCTGCTGCAGGTAGATCTGCTTGCCCTCGGCAGGAGGGGGGGCTCTTCTTGTGAACTGTCCACGATAGGTGTGAACATGGGTGGACCTGGGCTGCACAACCTTCTTCCCATTGTCATCCAGGACCTTCCGACAGTCCGCCATTTTTGGACAGCCGTGATGAGCGCCACTTTTGTGATTTGATTTTGAAAACAGTTTTGTCCTTGTCACTGACGAAATTGGCGACTGCACCGCTGAGGTATAGCTGGTCCTCTTTGGACAGTATCTTCTGTCCAACACCGACCTGTTTCTTGAAGAGCTGTGTAACAGATGGGAAGAGGAGGTTAGACTCAACATGTTCTATTCACCCATTCTGGTCAAAAGGAAAACCTTTGATATGGGGCCCCCAGTTTTGCCTTGTCTGCTTATGATAAGCAATTTTAGGCTTGTTGCCTCAACCAGCCCGAAGGCATAGGGAGACAATGTTTTTGCTACTGGTTGTCCGTTTTCACTATAACTCCACTGAATAAACATTGTTCAAACATACTACCTAGAGGCCAAGGAAAAACCCTTGCCCTGGATTGTGTAAAATATTTGCCATTGATTTCTGTCTAGACCAGAGCTCCATTCTAAAGTTAGTTGGTGTTACAAAAAACATTGTGCAGCAGGTTGTACATGTAAAGACAAAACAGACCTACAATGAAAATAATTTAACTTGGCAAAAACAATATATATTTTTTTAATTTGCATACTGTGTGTGTTTGCGCCATCGTGTGACCTTCATGCGTGACAGCATATTGGGTTGTGCATATATTTTACAGTAGTCTCTGAACATCAAAACCACTGAGGACATCCCTAAAGCCCCTTTTCCCACCAAACATATTTTAAAACGCAGCGTTGGAACAAGTGGAAAAGCGCCAAAAAGCTGCCTTTGGGAGCCTTTCAGCAATGAGGAAGTATATACTCTAGTTCTGTGGACCTCTAGTCTGCAACAGAAACAAGCCTAAATAAGCCAGGGACATTTTCCCATTGCACATTTGAACCAATACCATATTACTGTATCTATTTCAACATAAATCGATCAATTCCTAAGCAAAGCTTGAATAATAAAATGTGGGTTTGATTGTTTGGTGTTGCCACATATATTCTGTGAGTGAAACATGGGGAACAGGTCTATGTACTTAAAAGCAAGCCCAAATAAGCAACCACACTTAAGAAAACAAGTCCAAACTAAGCAACCCGCAACTATGAATATTTACAAGCGACTATACAGGAAAACAAGTCCAAAGTCTCTTATTATGAGCAGACCTGGCAACACACATCAGTACAAAAACATGTTCTTTCAGACGACTAAAGTTTGTGCTTAGTCTGTGCAAACTAAAGCGACAGACTGCCAGTCTGAAGGAGCTGGAAAGAGTCTCTTGTAGTCTGTTTGGTGGAAAGTTACCTTAATGATGTGACTTGGTCTACATCATTGAGCACCATGTCGGCCAGATAAAGAGGGGAATGCTGCCTTTCCATCCTCATTTGTTAAAATCAACTTAATATATATCAAACAGCTAACCATATTTTGAGCACACTCTGAGCAACAGCTGTGGGCCAGCATAGATAGGAGGAGACGTGACCAGGTTAACTGCACACATAGATGGTTAACAAACCTTATACATCTGCCATTTTCAAATAGCCGGTGTACTTTAGAGTGGTCAAACTTAGCCTAGTTCTTTTGTGCTTGTTTTACTTATACCAAGTCCCTTGTTTCTCTTGTCAAACCTGGCAATAAAGCGATTACCTGCATTAAACTTGCTGCCCACTAAGGAGGAAGTTGAATGAAACAGATAAGGGCAATAATCAATGCTGGCGACTAGAGAAGGACCAGGAACAAGTTAATGTCAACCCTTTCCAAACTCCAAACCAACTAGGATCTTAAAGAATAGGGATTATTCTGGTCCAGATGAAACACTTATTCAAGGTCACAAAATGAATCTGACCCTGTTCTTGGCAACACAATGTAACAATGAAATAGGCATTAAAGCCCTGGAAAACCAGAGATTACTTTCATCCAATATGAACTGTATGACAATACTCTACATGTTACAGATGGGAAGAAAAAGTAGTTATTAGTTACTACTTCAATTGGTTTACAGATGCATTAACTTCAGCTCAACAGCTTGTCACAGGCATCATCCAACTCACTGCTACAAGCAGCCCTTACTGCCAGCTTCCATCAAAAATGACTGTATGGGGGCTATATTATGTCTAGAAAAAAAATAACAATCATACTTGAACTGGGGATGCCCACCCTGACAAGGACTTGGACTTGCAGGAGTTGATTTATTACATTTAGTTGACTGTTCCACTGATAACTATTGTTAAAATCTACAAGCTCACAATGAAAGCAGTTAAAAAAATATGCTGTATGTTGATATGTTTACAGTTGGGTGAGAAAACAATGTTGCATTAGTTACTCATCAGTGGACCCCCATTTGGGAATCATCAACACTTGAGTAAACAGTTTGATATTTACTGACTCGAAGGCAGTTTCATGATACCATCATGAAAGCCTGTGGTAGGAAGCCTCTCAGAACCCCACCTTTTGGGTAAAATCCACCTTTGGCCAGGAAATAGAATATGCCCACCAGACAGAATCTTTGATTCACTCAAGTGTGCCACCTATTAATGCTATTGCCCAGACCTGTAGAATAAACTTAAGATCATAAACCTGCCTTTGTTTTTGTGAGTAGTGAAACCATTTCTCAGCAATGACCACCTCACTGTTATATCCCTTACATAAGGTAATTGAAGTTACATGATCAAACAAATGCAACCATAATACAACAGGGCAATACCTCACCCGATCTCTCTTGCTGGTAATCATCTTCCTCCTCTTCACGTCCTCTATGGGCCCATCCAGCTCCATCTTCTTGCTGGCCTTTAGGTTTTCATAGCTCTATTGCAAACTTCTAGTGAATTAAACAACAAATACAACTAAATTAACTCTAAATATGAAATAAATGCATCTAAAAAGGATGATAACTCGAAGAAATAAGCAGACCAAATGTACAAATCTGCAATCTATTCTAGAGCTGCACCACTAACCACTGACAGCCCGTACATCCAAACAAACAGTCCTAACTGACAGTATAACTCACCTTTTGTTTTCTGATTTCTGTTTAGATGTATGGGCTGCCAAAGGTTTTTGTTGCAGCTCTAGATTCAACATATTTAAAAAGAATCAAGTTGCAGTGATGGGAGACCCCTGTTATTTAATTTAGCAAACATTAGGTCCGGTCAGGCAGCAATGTGTCAATGTGTCCCTGAGCAAGACCTTAACCCAAAATTGCTCCCCGAGCGCCTATGTATGGCTGCTCACTGCTCCTAGTTGTTATAGGATGGGTAAAATGCAGAGATAAATCTCACGTATGTGCAAATGTACGCGACAAAAAACGTCCCGAAGGCGCGGGACCATATTCTATATTCTATTCTTCTATTATAGAAATCACTAATGTTTGAATAGAAAACAAACCTTTTCAAACAAATCACTTGCACCAATATTACATTTTTCTTCTACTGTGTAAAATCATATTTACAATTTAGGTATTTAGCTGAAGCTTTTAATTCAGAGCAACTTACAGTGAGCAAAGTTAACACATACATAGCATGCAGAGAGACAGTGTAGTAACTCAGTAAACTAGGATCACAAGTATGCCAGGACAGCCTATAGTTAAAATTACAACCAATGTAAGGGCATATGTCCCCAAATTAATGCAATATCATACTTACTTCTGATGAGGCAGGTGGACCATTGGGAGTCGCCGTCTTTTATGGCCTGCACCTCAGCCTGCGTCACAGACTCATTGTGTGCGGTACGGAATCTATGGGGGGAAAAAAACACTTTTAAGATAGCACTCATTCAGCATAGCATTATACAAATTGACATCTCACCAAGCAAGGCATTTTCAGAAGGAAAAATAATAAAAATGTAAAAATGCCATCTAAGATCCTCTCCAAGGCCTCTGTAGATTTGCTTGACTGAGGACTGCAGGGACATTAAAACAGTGGTGTCAAATCATGTGCCATGGAGAAGGCAGAGTGCCAGAACACAGCTGTGGAGACCACCACATGCAGCTCAGCTGGTCCAGTGAAATTACTGATAGCAGAAAGGATAGAGTTGAATGCGTACTGGGGATGCAGTGATACTTAATTTATTGTGTCCTTTATTAAACATATGTGTCAGGGACGCAGGATGCAGGGCTAGCAGCATCATTGGGAGTTATCACTTTGCACAGAATGCAGCAGACATTTGACTATGTACCTGTTTCAACACTAGAGGGCACTGTTTACCAATATATGGAGTCAACATCGATATGTAATGGGGGGTTCCTGCTTGATATTTCTCAGATAAGGGGTCCTTGGCCTGAACAATGTTAAAGTACTTACAGAAAACTCTGATGGGATTTTGGATGAGGAAGTCCTTGTGTCCACCCCATCAATATTCTCCATGATGGCATCCCATTTTGAATGTAGGTTTTCTGCCAGGTCACCAACCCTGCCTGTTATTGAGCAATTATAGTTCTCTAAAAATGTGGGAGAAAATAATATATAGTTGTGAATTTAGAATTACTGTCTTACTTGTTGGTGAACTCACTTAAGTAGCCTAATACTAGTACATTTTCTGTTGAAATGATTTTGACTGGGCAGAAGCATAATTGCCTTGATGCAGATTCAAACTAGTGTCAGCTGGTGGCTGGACAAACACACCTGCCCTCTGCAGTGGTCTAATTTGAATGTATCTTTCTCAAAAGCCCTTGAATATGATGGAATATTATTAAGGATTACTGAGATTATGGTAAGATCACATTTCATGACACACACACACACACACACACACACACACACACACACACACACACACACACACACACACACACACACACACACACATGCAGTATGAACTCCTGTAAATCAGCTCCCACTCCCACTTTGAGAACCATGGCAAATCTGTGTTTGTCAACCTTTTTGATATCAATTATTTATGCATTTGAGCCATGGACCACCATTTATTGACATTTAGCCTCTCAGTCTCATACCCAATACTTAAGGAATACAGATCATGTGTAACAATAATTTAGCTTGTCCATTTGGTTTGATTTTACAATAATTAAAAGATCTATAGGGGTCCATTTGGTTATCAACTCCCCATCATTTAGCTGGGGACCACCTGGAAGGCTGGAACCACCTCACGGACCACTTGTGCAGTGGTTCTCAACCTAACATGTTACTAAACAAATACTCTATAGCAATGATTACTGTCACAATAACGCTATTTAACTGCTGAATAAATAATTGACCTTGGAAACATTATATAATGGAAACATTTTAACAGGAATGAGGGTTCCTGTCACATATTAAAAGGGGTCTGCAGCCATAGTCTACATTTTGGATTTTGGGGTCCTTGACATGAAAAGGGCTGAAAACACTGAAGCATGAATTCTAAATAGTGAAGTTGTAAAATAAATAAAATAATAATAATGGAAGCAAAAGCAATCAATTGAAATAGCTTTACATACCATCTCCCTGCTCCAAAACTCCTTCTCTGTGTGCCAAAAGTCTCCATAATGTAGATTTTATCCCACAAATAGATTGGCAGCAACCTATCTTCCTGTTCAACAATCAACAGTGATTTTATTTAGTTTAGCTTTATCCTAAATCACTTTTACACAAGCAGCTCTCATGCTTGCTGTTGGTGACAAATGTAACTGCTGCTGGCTGTTTGGATTTCAAAGTGGGGGTGTGCTCTCAGCAGAGCCAATGGTAGCTGGCCACGTCACAGTCACATGACACACAGCTAATCAGGCATTTGCAATTGCATTGTGGGCAGTGTAGTTGACTTTCAAACTGTTTTCCATAAACACACATATACTCTGTTCCTCCCTTCATATTTCATATGTTTCCTCCAAACTATAATATCCCAAAAGATAGGCATTAAAATGTGTTTTAATCAGATTTAATTACAGATGATAATTTGCTTGTATAACCTTGTATGTTGTGTCTGTTGTATGATGATGTTTTTATTGTATTATACTCATTTCAAGCAGGATAGTTTTATATTAAGCTTCTGAAGCATTGAGGAATACAGTATGGTAGTGGAAGAAGAAACATTTCCATTAGAGAAGATTTTGAGTCTAGCAGTGATTCTCAACTATTTTAATTGCAAGAACCCCAGTTTGACATGCATTGGTCTAAGTACGGACCCCCATTTTATGGCATTCTATCTGAGACCCCAATTTATTGTAAAATCAATGTTAATGGGTCCATTTTGGTTCCATTTGTACACTCTATGAGTTACCCATAAGGGTCCATTTCATTCCTTTAGCCGGGGACTCCCTGGAACTCCCTCAAGGACCCCACTTCGAGAAATAATGCAGTTAATATCAGGTTGCCATTCCATATATCTTTACTGTTTTTTTTTAACCCATTAAGACCTAAGGTCGATACCTTCTAAAGCCTGACCTAAGTTTTCAGAAAAACAACACAAAAATGTTTTCCCCACCTGAGGGATAAAACAGGGGTTCCCGTCCACAATGGGTTGTGTACATGTATGTTGGGCTGAGTTGTACACTTTGTAACAAGTTCTATGTCAAATCTATAATGTTTTACATTGATAAACCTCATAGTTAATAGTATGCAGTATTAAACTGTGGATATACCCCAGGCAGGGTTCATCGTCATGCTGGCTTGGGGTGGACATTTTTGTCTGAACGATATTTTTGCCACAATAATGTTACCAGAAGCACACAAAGTGCCAGTCTCAAATGTATACTAGCACAGTGGTTCTCAAAGCGGGTTGAGAGGGACCTCAAAGTTCCTTGAATGTGATCCAAATCGAACATTACAGGTATGTAACTCTGAGAGTGTATGGAACCAAATGGACCCATAAACACTCTCAGAGTTATGGGTCCTTAACAATAATAATAATAATACAAATAAATTGAGAACCACTGTACTAGTGGACTATAGTGTCATACATATCCTGAAGAAACCCTGGAGACTTGGACAGAAATTTAGTCTCATGATCAAAATGTCAACATTGTTAAGTAAAATCTAAAATCTACCATGGACAAAGACAAGTCTCGCCACGTGTCAATGTACAGACATTGATGATCCCTGTGCCAGGAGATATGATGGGATATGTTGTTTTTGTGTGAGTTTTATTTTTTATTTATTTTTTTATCTTTAAATGGGTATACCCCATTTGATGGTGTCCCATAGATGTTCAACAATGACCTATGACAGCTGAGGTCAAGACCTTTCCATTAACAGTTAGCCATTTCTAGCCTATGTACTGTAAGCCCTTCTGTGGCTGAATGATATGCCTTTAATCATGGACTCTAGGGTTCAAGATTCAGAGGTCATTATCAAAGCAGTGCTGCTGTGTACTGTTAGATAAGCATCATTGTGTGCCTGTCTGTCTGTCTGTCTGTCTGTCTGTCTGTCTGTCTGTCTGTCTGTCTGTCTGTTTGTCTGTCTGTCTGTCTCTCTTTATCGCCCGAGTTCAGGCCACAATGCATTTTGTTATACCCTCACTGAAGAAATATAGGCCTACTTGTCCTCTAAGTTCCTGTCATTTCAGATTAGATAGACTAGCTCTTATTTAGGATTCAAAACATTGAAATTTAAATGGTCTTGGACTTTAAGGACAACCCACATTCGTTTATAATCGGCATTGTTGCGGCCTATCTTTAGTTTTTTTGTTGAGCCAATGTAATGGTATGCTGGACCAATGAAGTGGCTAGTGTCCTCAGGGGTTGCTTATCAAGGAACTTTGACATTCTTGCTAGATACCTTGTTCACTATGTCAATGCCAATAAACTCCCCAGTTATACTCGTCTTGTTCACTTCCAAGATTAACGTAATGCTCATGCTTACCTGTAACTACCATTACATTCAAGAGAGACGCTGATAGTCCAATGAATGCTATGATCCTAATTAATTTAATTTCATAAACATTCAGATGTCCCTAACTGTAATGACACCTTACTGTCCCTTAAACTGCATACTTTATGTGGTCTTTACCCAGACATGTTCTGTTTTTATCCCCAGCAAAGCATAATCCTTTGCAATGCATACAGAAATAAGGACATTTACAAGCTGACTCAATTTGTTTATTAAAGGTATAAAAACAGACTGATTATGCTTAGATTCTCTGGTAAGGTCTTTGGAATCTATAGGCCCAATCCCATTTTGACCTGTGAGACAGTCTGTATCCACTTAAAGCTCTTGAGCTCGACCCATTTCTTTTGTAACTTGCATCAGTTAGATATTTTACATAATATGAACCCAAGATAGACTGTAATTGTGACACACAAAGATATGCCATAGATGTAATCGGTATTATACAATACTGATACATATGAGCACTCTTTGGGTTATGCACTCACTGTGTGCACAGTATATGATTAGTTAAACTTCAGGAGTGGAGGCTGATCATTTGATCATGGCTGTGTGTCATTTACCTGATGTTGAGTAAGTCGTTACCACAACCATGAATAGTGCATGATTTTGCTCTATAAATTCACAGTTCAGAATGAAAGAGAGGAGCAGAGAAGTCAGTTTGGGAAATATATAATAGTTTATCAATTGCTTGTACTAGACAAAGTTTAAAATCTATTTAGCATGAACACCTGCAGATCATGTCTGTCTGTCTGTCTGTCTGTCTGTCTGTCTGTCTGTCTGTCTGTCCGTCTGTGCGTGTGTCAGTTATGCCTTATATCAATCTCCATATATTGCCAAGATCCCTGTTGTCATAAATATTGTGTCAGTCTCACGATAACCAGTGTGGTCGATCCCTGAGTGATCAATATTAAGCCCATATCTGGGAATGCCAATATGGACATGAACTTGTGACCGGGGAAATCACGCTCTTTCGAACGACCATCATTTCGACCGAAGGGTTAGCGACTCACTCCACGGAGGTTAGCGTTAGGGTGAGGGTTAGAGTCGGGTGTCGAAAAGATGACATGTAGTAACAGCGACACGCTCCCCCTGTGACCTAACATACCACCAGATAAACCCAAGCCAGCCATCTACTATGATGGCCTGGTGTGTTTCATTTTTATTAAACTAGCAGTCATCTGTGTCTCACCTGTCTTGATTAGGGGTGATTAGGGAGCATCACATAATTAAGGATTGCCTACAGGAAAGGTCAACCCACTACACTTACATTGTTTTGGGCTGCTAGGTTATACCGGTATGTGCAAACAACAATGTGCAAATAACAAGGTTTAACATTGCTCCTGTGAATAAACATTGTTCTATGGACATGCTATCCAAAGCTATGCTCATAAATGCGGTCTTGTGTGGACACAGCTCCACAAGTCCTTTATAAGACCTTTTAGTAGCTGTCGCTACTGCTTTCTTGTCTGTTTCTTGTCTGTGTGACAGGGTCGAGTGTGTGTACTGCATCCTGTAGCTATAATTCCATCCACTGCATGGGACTGTATCTGTGACAACAGAGCTGATCCCATAACCTGGGGGACATAACCTTGATAACAGAACCTGTGGCCGCATTTGCTAATAACTTCCAAACTTCACAAAACGCTAATACAGTGAAAAATGACATATGTCACTGTCTTCCAAGGTTCCAAGGTAATAGAAAACTAAGAATAAGAAATGGTCCGTATTCCATAGAAACGTTGAGGAATTCACCCAGTAAAAATGACCAGATTCAGTCACTTTTCATGAAATATCAGTTTGGACTGTCACCCAAAACTCTCACCCTAAACAGGCCCAATATATGGCAAAAGGTGATCATATGCTACATACAGTATAGGCCCTATTGTCATCTTCTCAAAATAGGTTATCAACATTCCAGACAGTATACTGCATTAAGCCATATTCATACTTCATCCATATTTGATTAGATATGGGTTATGCCAAGAAAATCGAACCATCGAAAATGGGACACCTTCAGATATGCCATAGATTTGATCTGTATTCTAGAAAAGGATAGTGCTCGTCAGAATGTCCAGATAGGACATACGGTCATATTTGAAATACACATGACAAAAATAAGATATAAAGTGATATTTAGAACACACACAACAAAGATAAGATGTAACTGGTTTCCGTATATAATATCCTCATGATGTATATTGGGTTCATATTTGACCAAATATGAAACACCAATGACACTGGTCTGTTTTGCCCAGTATAAATCACCCAATTCTGTGAATTTCCATGACCTATTAATATCATTTAAATGCCTCACCCAAAACAGGCCCAATGGCAAAATCTGTAGTAGCAATACTCCAATACCTCATATTCATACTTCTTATATGAGAGATGAATACTTCCATATTCCATATTTGATTAGATATGGGATGGGCCAAGTGAATATTGAATATCGGAATTGGTAGTAATTCTAGTGTCAATTCCAGAGTAAATATATGACTTTAAGTGATATATGAATGTAATATAGGCTGTATTTGTGACACATTCATATACATACCATAGATTTGATGCGTATTCTAGAAAAGTTGTTGAGCTCAGATATGTCCAGATAGGACATAAGGTGATATTTGGAACATACACATGACAGAAGAAAGATGTAACTGTATCCTTCTATAAAATATGTCCTCATGATGTATATTAGGTTCATATTTGACCAGATATGACATATCAATGAAATGTAGGATATATATCAGAAATGTTCTGTTTCGTGACCTATCAATATCAGTTAAAAATCTCACCCAAAACAGGCCCAATGGCAAAATATGTAGTTAGTATATTTCATATGAGAATATTTGATGATATATGCTACAGATATTATCATTATTCTACCCAAAATAGGTGTCAGTATATTCCTATATACTGCAATAGGTCATATTTATATGTTGTAAATGACAAGGAGATGAATACTTCATCCATATTTGATAAGATATGGTTGATGTCAACAAAACCTTAAATATGCATTAGAAATGGTCTGTATTCGGAAGTGGTTATGCTGTAAATATATGACTTTAAGTGATATATGAAGTCAAAGTCTGATACATCAAGATTTACCAGAGACTTAAAGGTATTCTAGACAAAATAATGTGATCAGATATTTTCAGATATGACCAAAGGTCATTTACGGAACACATACATGAAAAAATTAAACAGCTGCTTGTATTCATGAACATTCATGATGTATATTGGGTTCACATTTGGCAATATATGGTGCATATCAACAAAACTCAGGATATTTATCAGAAATGTCGGTATTCCAGAGAGAATCCAAAATCAGATATTTGGGGATTCTGGATATTTTAGCCCAAAGGTAATTTACGGACCACGTACATGACACATTTTAAATTTTGCTTGTATCCTAGTATGATATATTGTTTTCATGATATTGGGTTCATGTTTGACCAGATATGTTGCATATCAACACAACTCAGGATATGCATCAGAAATGTCCGTATCTATAGGGAATCCAAAATCTGATATTTGGGGATTCTAGATCTTTTCGTCCATTGAATATGCCTCAGAAATGGACAATATTCTCTAGCAGATCCACTGCAAATATATGACTTGAGGTCATATATGAACTCACTATCTGACATATGAAGTATTCTAACAAAATATTGTGATCAGATATTTCCAGATATGACCTAAAGCCATTTACAGAACATATACATGACAAAAATAAAATGTTGCTTGTATCCTAGTACAACATATCGTCTTTATGATGTATATTGGGTTCATATTTGACCAGATCTAGCATTTCCATGGAACTCAGAATATGCATAAAAATTTTCATGACCTATCAATATCAGTTAAATATCTTGTCCAAAACAGGCATAATGGTAAAATCTGTAGTACTTATATTTGATGTGTAAATCGTTGATGATATATGCTACAGATATTCTCATTATTTTAATCAAAATAGGGTGTCAGTATATTCATATATACTGCATTACGTATATTCATACTTTGTATATGGCAAGGAAATGTATACTCTGTCCATATTTGATAAGATATGGTTGATGTCAACAAAACCTTAAATATGCCTCAGAAATGGTCAGTATTCTCTAGCAGATCCACTGTAAAGATATGACTTGAGGTCATATATGAACTCACTACTTGACACAACAAATATTTTAGAAAAAATATTATGATCAGATATTTCCAAATATGACATGAGGTAATTTATGGAACATATACTTGACAAAATTAAAATTACGCCTGTATCCTAGTACAACATTTGTCTCCATGATATATATTTGGTTCATATTTGACCAGATATGGCATTTCCATGAAAGTCAGGATATGCATCAGAAATGTTCTGTTTCATGAACTATCAATATCAGTTAAATATCTCACCCAAAAAATGCCAAATGGCAAAATCTGTAGTAAGTATATTTGATATGAAAACCGTTGATGATATATGCTACAGATATTGCCATTATTCTTAACAAAATATGCTGTCAGTATATTCATATATACTGCATTACGTATTTTCATACTTTGTAAATGACAAGGAGATGTATACTTTGTCCATATTTGATAAGATATGGTTGATGTCAACAAAACCTTAAACATGCCCCAGAAATGGTCATTATTCTCTAGCAGATCCACTGTAAAGATATGACTTTAGGTCATATATGAACTCAGTATTTGATACATCAAGTATTCTAGAAAAAATATTATGATCAGATATTTCCAGATATGACCTGAGGTAATTTATGGAACATATACTTGACAAAATTAAAATTACGCCTGTATCCTAGTACAACATTTGTCTCCATGATATATATTGGGTTCATATTTGACCAGATCTAGCATTTCCATGAAAGTCAGGATATGCATTAGAAATGTTCTGTTTCATGACCTATCAATATCAGTTAAATATCTCACCCAAAACATGCCAAATGGCTAAATCTGTAGTAAGTATATTTGATATGAAAATCGTTGATGATATATTGCCATTATTCTTATCAAAATATGCTGTCAGTATATTCATATACACTGCGTTGCGTATATTCATACTTTGTATATGGCAAGGAGATGTATACTTCATCCATATTTGATGAGATATGGTTGATGTCAACAAATACTTAAATATGCCTCAGAAATGGTCAGTATTCTCTAGCAGATCCACTGTAAAGATATGACTTTAGGTCATATATGAACTCACTATTTGACACATCAAGTATTCTAGAAAAAATATTATGATCAGATATTTCTAGATATGACCTGAGGTAATTTACAGGACATATACTTGACAAAATTAAAATTACGCCTGTATCTTAGTACAACATTTGTCTCCATGATATATATTTGGTTCATATTTGACCAGATATGGCATTTTTATGGAACTCATATATGCATCAGAAACGTTCTGTTTCATGACCAATCAATATCAGTTAAATATCTCACCCAAAACATGCCAAATGGCAAAATCTGTGGTAAGTATATTTGATATGAAAATCGTTGATGATATATGTGCTACAGATATTGTCATTATTCTTGTCAAAATATGACAAGGAGATGTATACTTTGTCCATATTTGATAAGATATGGTTGATGTCAACAAAACCTTAAATATGCCTCATAAATGGTCAGTATTCTCTAGCAGATCCACTGTAAAGATATGCCTTTAGGTCATATATGAATCAATATTTGACACATCAAGTATTCTAGAAAGAATATTGTGATCAGATATTTACAGATATGACCTAAGGTCATTTACGGAACATATATATGACAAAAATAAAATATTTGCTTGTATCCTAGTACACCATATTGTCTTCATGATGTATATTTGGTTCATATTTGACCAGATATGGTGCATATCAAAAAAAGTCAGGATATGTGACGGAAATGTCCGTATTCCAGAAAGAATCAAAATTCGATATTTTGGGATTCTTGCTCTTTTCGCCCAGTGAGATCTAAGTGCTCTGGGTGGGTTGTGACGGTGTATGAGTTCGGACATGTATGGGGGGGCAAGGCCATTAAGGGATTTGAAGGTGAAGAGAAGAATCTTGAAGTCGATCCTTTGTTTAATAGGGAGCCAGTGGAGAGAGATGAGAACTGGGGTGATGTGGTCGAATTTTTTGGTGCCGGTAAGAAGGCGGGCAGCTGCGTTTTGAACTAATTGGAGGCGTCTAAGTGCGGTTTGGTCTATTCCATAATACAGGGCGTTACAGTAGTCGAGTCTAGTGGAGATAAAAGAATGTATAACGGTTTCGAATTGTTTGGCTGGGAGGTAGGGTTTAACTTTAGCAAGTAGGCGGAGATGATAAAAACTGGTTTTGACAACGGCACTAATCTGTGTATCGAATTTTTTTTTTTTTGTTATCAATTATTTTTATTTTCCATAACATGAAATTAGAGACATACATATGAATAGAACAAGAAAAAGTAAAACATTAATCAAAAGAAAAATGCAATTAACAGACAAACAACACAAACAATAGCAAAACAAGAAAAGGAAAAGAAAACCCACCCACCCCCTTTCCCCGGACCAACACGGAATGTACAATAGTGCATGCCTGTGCTAGGCTGTTACCACTATATAGTGATTTCTTGAATCATAGCCTTAAGCTTATCTGCAATGTCCGACCACATATTAATGTTTTCTTCTTTTGCTCCGTGTAACCTTGCTATCGACTGCTCTAAATATACTATATCTAGAAAGGTCAAGGCCCACTGGCGAAACGTTAACGTATGAGGAGGTTTCCACCGCGTAGCTACCATCTTCTTCGCCGCCGTTAATCCAGCAAAGAAGATGCGCTTGCGTATATTGTTTAGTTGCAACTGTGAGACGTCATTTAATAAAAATAAAGAAGGAGAAGATATGATATTAATACTAAAAATAGTTGAAAGTTTGGAGGCAACCATATTCCAGAATGACGACACATTTGGGCATTCCCAAACCATGTGAAGGAAGGTACCAATACTATTTGAGGCGCAGAGAGTGCAGTTGGGATTATTCAAAATCCTCATAGCACATAGTCTGCGGGGAGTTAAATAAGTCCGATGAACAAAATTTAAATGAATTTGTTGATGGTCTGGATTTCTAGAAGATAGCCTAATGTTAGACCATACTGTGTCCCAACAAAAGTCAGGGTCCAAATTTGGTACATCATTCCTCCAAACAGTATCAACAGATAGGGGCCCATAACTACAGTCTAATAAAAAACCATAGAGGGTGGAAACCAAACCTCTTGTTCTGTTACCATCACAGATAAACTCATGGAAGGGGTGCAATCTAAGGGGAGCTTGCCATGGGACCCCGTAGGTCCTCATGGACGTTCTCAGTTGGAAGTAGAAAAAAAGGGTATTTCCAGGCAGATTGAAGATGTCACACAAATCTCGAAAAGGTCGTAAACCATTTCTATCAAATAAGTCCCCTAATGTACGAATCCCCTTAGCCCTCCACCTTGGAAAGCGAATGGGGCGATCCTCGATTAAAAGTCTTTGATTATTGAACACTGGGGAAAATAAGTTCCATTTACAATCAATCTTACACATCTTTTCAGCTGCCCTCCATACTGCCACTAAATGAGAAATGATAGGTCCAAAGCGAACTTTGCATTGATGTGTAGTTATGTTTGAATAGATAAGATCTCTCAATTCAACAGGCTGCACTAAACTCTCCTCAAGCTCTCTCCAAGAAACCTTATTTGCTGGGTTAAACCAATTTAAAAGGGGGCGGAGCGTGAAGGCCCAATAATAAAATTTAAAGTTGGGCAATGAAAGGCCGCCATCATCTCTAGCACGTTGTAATAGAGAAAGTTTAAGACGAGGGCGTTTCCCTTTCCACACAAACTTAGATATCGAAGAGTGAAGCTTATTCCAGTATTGCGGCGGTGGTGGCAAAGGGAGCATAGAGCTTACAAAGTTAACCCTAGGAAGAACATTCATCTTTATGATTGAAACTCGAGCTTGGAGAGAGTTGGGCAAAGATGACCATCTATCTAAATCAAGACAAATCTTATTTAGAGTGTCACCATAGTTGTTCTTAACAATAGCCTGAAGAGAGGGGAAAATATCTATGCCAAGATATTTGAATTGGCTTACTACTGGGATTATGGGCGGCAGGATAGCAGATCTCATCTGATCATTTAGAGGTAGAAGGGCTGACTTCGTCCAATTAATTTTGTAGCCAGAAATGGAACTGAACTGATCAAAAATTTGAAGGACGTGAGTAATTGACTGTGGTGCATTCTCAATGAACAGTAGAATATCATCAGCATATAGGGAAATGCGATGCTGTGTGTTGTTAATCGAAACAGGAGTAATATCTGCAGACTGACGCACTGTCTGAGCCAAGGGTTCGAGTGAAAGTGCGAAAAGGAGAGGACTAAGGGGACAACCCTGCCTTGAAGATCTGCCAATCGTGAATAGCGGCGAACAGATCTTACCGGTTAGGACCATCGCTGACGGATTAGAATAAAGTACTTTAACAAAATGTATGAATGAAGCACCAAATCCCATTTTATCTAGTACAGCCCACAGGTAAGACCATTCCAGACGATCAAATGCTTTCAACGCATCGAGCGACAACACTGCGGCGGGGGTCCTCAGCTCCTTAGCCCTATCGATGATATGCAATAGTCGTCTAGCATTATCAGAGGCTAGTCTAGTTCCTATGAAACCTGTCTGATCACAGTGTACTAAGGTGGTCATAAAACCCTGCAAGCGACGCGCAAGCACCTTAGCAAAAACTTTTAGATCAGAATTCAAAAGTGAAAGCGGTCTATAGCTTGCGCAATCTGTGGGATCCTTGTTCTTCTTCAACAATAATGATATAATAGCTACATTCACATCCCTGGAGAAAGAGCCACTTTCAATTGCATATCGAAACATGTCTAGCATCAGCTGACCTAGATCTTCCCAAAAGATGGCATAAAGTTCAGGGGGTATCCCATCCAAACCAGGCGACTTGCCCCTACGCATTGCGAGCACAGCTTCCTGTAATTCCGCCAGATGGAGCGGTCTATCTAAGGCTTCCGCATCCGCCTCGCTAAGGGTTGGTAACTGTATGTTGGATAAAAAATCATTGCATACTGCATCATCGTGAATGACCTCGGAGGTGTAGAGCTCATCATAAAAAGCACGAAACGTGGCATTGACCTCTTTGGGTTCTGTAACCATGGCTCCCGTTGTTGATTTGACACTAACAATATCAGCAAAATGCTCATTGGATCTAAGACGTAAAGCCAGTAAGTGACTGGGTCTTGCACTATTAAAATAGTAGTTTTGCCTTGTGCGTTTCATTTGAAATTCTGAGCGGCGCTTGAGAATGGAGTTAATTTCTTTCTTAACTAGCTCTCTCTGGGTTGCTGTACTAACATCAAAGTTATTTTGGAGAGAATTATCCAAAGTAGAAAACCGAGATTCCAATTCCACCAGTTTGGCTGACCTTAATTTTCTCTGAGTGGACGCATAGAGGGTTGTATTACTCCTGATAAAGCCTTTAATTGCATCCCAAAGAATTCTGGGATCCTCAACTGAGCCTGTATTGATATTTATAAATTCGCGCAAACCAGTTTGAAACTGAGCTACAAATGCCGCATCGCGCAGCAGTGTGGTGTTAAACCGCCATCTAGGAGCTCTATCTATAACCTGTTTCAGTGAAGCAACACACAGCACCGCCTTGTGATCCGAGAGTGACATTGGGAGCAACTCTACCTTGGCAATTTTATGAAACAAGCTAACAGGGGCAAAAACGTAATCGATCCTAGAGAATGAAGCATGCCTACCCGACAGAAAAGAAAAATCTCTAACCGTTGGGTTCATTAAACGCCAGATGTCGAGTAAGCCAGTTGAGTTTGCCCAAGCACGTAGTTCTGCAGACGCTAGTGCTTGTTCTCTGCTTTCTACCCCAGTGGATCTATCTAGGTTATGTTGCCATGTTGCATTGAAGTCAGCACCAACAATGATTTTGAAATCCGTCAGTTCCAATAAGGTTTTAGTTAGTAATTTGTAAAACTCTTTGTCTAAAACATTTGGAGCATACACAGAGACTAGTGCTAGCATTTTACCCTCCAAGCGGATTTTAGCAACAGCTATCCTCCCGTCACTGTCAGACCAATCACCCAAAAAATCCAACCTAAGGTTACGTCTAGCCAATATGGCTACTCCCTTGGTTTTGGAAGAAGCAGCTGAAAAGGCTAAAACACGATAATGTTTATTAGCCAATCGGTTGGAATGCTCTTTTAAAAGATGAGACTCCTGTATAAATGCAAAGTCAATTGATTTAGATCGCAAAACCCCCAAAATGCTGGTTCGCTTATGCGGTATATTCGCTCCCCTTACATTGAAACTTAGAAATTTATATTCTGTCATAATTGTGGTTCAAACCATACGCACAGCAAGCACAGTAGAACATTTTAGAATTTCCTAGTTGGTCCCTCACAACAAACCTTCCCCACAGAAAAACAAAACAACCCCAAAAGGAACAGAAAGGAAAAAGCAACATCAAACGAACATAAAAAAACACATAACATTGAAGCTTGAGGGGGAAAACCCCATTAGCATCAGAGTGCACAAAAACAGTTCCCCACCCCATCAACCTATTAGTCAACCTTCATTTCACTCTGTCAGAGAGTGCAAACAAGTAACTGCCCAAAAGTAACCATACATTGCCCTCTGGTGATTATGTAAATATATAACAGATCACCAAAGTAAAAACAACAACAACAAAAAAGTGCCTTCTTGTGGCTGAATAGCTCTCAAACATTCCATCCGCTCAAATTATGATCAATCTCCCCACTTCATATCACTTAAATAAATGAGAATGGTATGTTAACATTTCTAGTAAAGAAGGGGGAGAGAAAAAAGAAAAGAATAAAGGGAAAAAAAATGAGGGGACTATAACAACTGTAATAATAATAATCAGTCCAGCATTAGGCCCACCTAGAATGTGATAAAGCCCTATAAGCCACGTTAATGCAAATAACCAAACACTTGTGACAGATAAGTGGAAATAAGGCTGTCACCACGACAAGGCACTAATATAATATTAATAATAAAAATAAATAAAAAGGAAATCAGTGTATATGATATAAAAATATATGCACTTATATATGTAGTTAGAAATAGAAATTAAAAGCACATCCGGGGGGCCATATGCAGCAAAGCACACACAGTGTTAATGCATACTGCGCCACATACAGCCCCCCCCATGCATCCATGTATACAAACCACAATTACTAATTAGAAGGGGGAAAAAAAGAAAGAAAAGAAAAGTCTGTATACATAAGTATTTACATAAAACACAGTTATGTATGATCAGGAAACCATATACAACACAGCACACATAATGCATACCGCGCCATATACAGCTCCCTGTACATGCCCAAAAGGCCAGTGCAAACTTAGATAAATGTCAATCATATTAGTTAAGTCTGTTTCCGTCTTAAACAGTAAACTACCATACTTCAAACAGTGAACCTACCCAATCACGACTACAAAATAAATATCCCAATACAGAGCTCCCCTCTCCCCCCATCAAGAAATTAACATTTTAGAAGACAACAAGTAAAGTAGGTAAATAACTACCCCCCCCCCCCCCCCCCCCCAGACAGCGGATCCACAAGCACGTAGAGCCAACGCGCCACGAGATCGTACATCCGCCAGCTATTGAGATTAGAAAAAAAAGGAAAAAAAAAGAACGAGTCAATGAGCCAGGGAGAGAGAGAGAGAGAGGAGAAGCAGAGATAGGTAGAGAGACATAGAGAAAGGGCGGGAGAGCGAGTGGTCTCTGGAACCGCGGAGCCTTCACAATTTAGACCATATTATTTATATCTGTTTCACCTTAAACAGTAGGCTACATTACTCAATACAAAGGCCAAAGCCCAGTCTCGCCCTCCTACCCGAGAAAGTAGCGTTTTAGGAGGCATAAACGAACCATAAACTAACAACCAACATAGCCGCCATTACCTAACAGAAAGAGAGAGAGAGAGAGAGAGAGAGAGACACACACACACACACACACAGCGAGAGAGAGAGCCATAGAGAGAGAGAGAGAGAGAGAGAGAGAGAGAGAGAGAGAGAGAGAGAGAGAGGGAAAGCCGAGATAGATAGAGAGACATAGAGGGAAAACGAGAGAGAGAGCAGGCTCCGTCTGAACCGCGACACGGAACCCGTTAGACAAAGCTTAACAGAGAGAGATAAAACCCTCTAGACCTATATAGTAAGCAGCACAACGCTCAATAAGAGCAAAGAAAAGGAATACAATAATAACAAGAACAATGTCCATTATATTCAAACAAAAAAGACAATGAATTATGCTTATAGCTTTAGCAGCCCTAAATCCTCTCTCCTTGCGGTAACCTAAATTAAAACGAGTAACACCCATCTGCTTACAGATCTTGTTAAAAAATAAAATATATCTTATTCTTCGATACAAATAAAATAGGTATTATGAAACGAAACACTTGAAAACACAACGTCAAGTCAGATGATGAGTCCAAAACAATAAGTAGGCTTACATTAACAACTCACCCTTTGGGGAGGAGGAGGAGGAGAGAGTGAGGAAAGAAAGACGCTGCGTAAAAGTCATCTCCAAAGTCCCAGCCAGCTTACCAACAGTCCATTAAAGGCAAAAGGATATCACATCGGCAGAATGTGTTTGAAAGCACGCGATCACGAAAGCAAAAGTGTCCCTGGTAAAAGTTAGTTCTCTGTAACTGTCGTCTCATCATCCTGCGTAGCTAGAGTCTCGTCCGCAGCACCTGGAGTCTTGAACTTATCCTTGCAAAAGGCCAGAGCTTCCTTGGGTGAGTTGAAAGTAGAAGTCGCCTCATCCACGGTTATCCAGAATTTGCTCGGGTGCCTTATTCCGTATTTCACTCCTTCCGCGGTGATGGAACGTAGGAATTCCTTTACTGGCCCGAAAGCTGCCCTTCTCTTTGATGTTTCAGCAGACCAGTCGGGGAAAATATACACCTTTTTGCCATTGTATGTCAGTTGGCCTGCTTTCCTGGAGAGCTGGAGTATGCGTTCCTTTACCCGGAAAAAATGGATCCTTGCCAGGAAAGCCCTTGGCTTATCAGAACGTGGATTGCCGGTCCGATGAGCACGATCCACCTCCGGGGGGGAGTCGGGAAACTCGTCGGGGAATGTTTTCTGCAAAAAAGACTGGATAAAGGCCACTGGGTCAGCCTTTTCTAGCCCAGGAGAGATCCCAATCACTCTTATGTTGTTCCTACGACTCCGGTCTTCTGCTATGACGAGCTTCTCCTCCAGATTAGCACATCTTCTCTCCAATTCAGTGATACACATCTGCAAACTGTCCATGGAGGAACCAAAGTTCTCAATGGCCTCCCCATGTTCAGCCACGGTCGTGTTCAGCGTGGCGACTGCAGGACGCAGCTCCTTTCCGAAGTCATCAATCTTCTTCAGTAATTTCTTCTCCAAGCCAAGCATCATGGGTTGAATAAAACCATCCATAAACTCTTTCAGTGATTCCTTGAGGACCTCGCGCAGCATGCTCTTTGTAACCGGAGCGTCAGCGTCGCCCTGCATTGCGCCGGCCATGTTGTCAGCGTTTGCGGTCGGAGACCTGGTACTCCTCGACCTCGTGTTAATCGTATTCGGCATGAAACACGAAACAACTGCAAAAACAGACGCTCACCAGTGTTTTGGGCGTTTAAAGTCTCAAAAGAACTATAAAGGCAGTAAAAAATGGGCTTAAAAAATGTGAAAACTATGCACCTCCACAGAGCTCAACAAACGCGTCCTACTCGGTCGCCATCTTGTCGGAACTCTCCTGTGTATCGAATTTGAAGTTGCAGTCGAATATGACGCCGAGGTTCTTTGCGCTGGTATGAATGTTGGATGTGAGGGGGCCCAAGGTGTTTACAGGAAGGGTGGGGTTATTATGGCCGAAGATGATGATCTCAGTTTTATTGTCATTTAGATGTAGGAAGTTGGCATCCATCCACTTTTTTATTTCATTGAGACAGTTAATCAGGGGGTCAAAGGAGTTATTGCTGTTGGGTATGAGAGGCATGTAGATTTGTACGTCATCAGCGTAGCAGTGGAATGATATGTCATGTTTGGAGAGGATGGGGCCGAGGGGAAGCATGGGTTTGCCGCTCTGACATCCCGCTCTGGCTTCACTGTGATTTCACACTAACAGAATCCCTTTTATGCCCATATATGAAGTTCCCTGATGCCATCAATATTAATGATACCCTGTTAGAGGGATCCCTGTGATGCCAGGGGAACAAATCCCTTTTATGCCTATATATGGAGATATGGATATCCCTGTGATGCCAGGGGAACAAATCCCTTTATGCCCATATACGTATGGAGATCCCTGATGTTCACATCACTGCACAGACCTACTGGTTGATTGTTTTAGTTGGACAAAATGTGGCCATATTTTCCCAAATATGGAGATGACTGACGTCTGACATCATAGATGTTTGACATCATTGACACACATGAGCACATTTATCAACTTTAACACACCTTTCCGCTCAGCTCTAGCACTGTGTGTGTGTGCGTGTGCTTGCGCTTGCTTCACTACTTAATAGTCAGGCAAGGTGTGGGCATGGCTGATACGGCAACCCTAACCTCGGGCCTTGACGAATGCCTGAAAGATAGTTTGTGTCGGACATATAGTACATAGTCTCATTCATTCAAAAAGATAACAAGAAAATTGCCTTTGACCAACATAAATGGTGCATTTGTATAGCGCCTTTATCCAAGGCGCTTTACATAGATTGTGCATTACATTCACTCATTCAATTGGTCCGCTCCTTATATTCCCCTCTTCACCAAATCGCTTCGGTGAAAACAGACGATCTTTGGAACTGCCCTCAGTGTGCTGTTTCCAGAGGAATTTTCCAACAGTGTCGGTTGAAAACATAGCAGCTGTTGCTGTGCTGGCCCTCAGTACTAAGCAGCCATTCAGTGAACCACTGAAGGTCAGGGTATTCTGCTCTGTGTTTGAGTTTGCCAAACTCAGTGTCTCCTCATCCTCCAAGAATTTGCTTTGTGAAGCACATTTATATAAACATGGTGAGTTCCTTCAGTAGCAAGGTCGTTCGCAGTTTTTTGTCACATTTCTAAGACAATAATTTGATTACAATAAATGTACTCCTATTGATTCTGGATGGAGAACCAAATGCATTTGTGTCCCCATCTGGAATCAAAATTTACTATAATAAAACTTTTGTCTGAATGCAACCAATACTCACCTATAGTCATGTGATTTAAGTTGTCTGGCAAAATCATACTTGAGACAAACACGTGTCTTAAATGTCATGTCATGTGTCATGCAAATAGCAGTGTTAAGATCAGTATACAGTCACATACAGAGATTTAAGAATTATGTTTAGATAGATTATATAGATACCTTTATTGATTTGGTGGGGGAATTTCAGTCGCCAAGAGGCAGCACAGCAGTTAAAGTTACAATGTTAGAAATACTGACTAAAGGTGTCTCCACACCAAGCAGCCTACAGGAGACTCCTTTTGACTGTACACTGCAAAAAATAAAGCACTTTTCTTTTTTCAGCCGACGCCGACTGTAGTTACTGTATGGCAGTGCTGCCAGGTCTACTCGTTATAAGTGACGTTGATCCCGTTTTCCTCTAATGTTGCTAATTGTGGGTTGCTTTTGTTTGGGCCTGTTTCTGAAGTGTAGTTGCTTATTTGGCCTTGCTTTCAACATAGAAATAGCTAATAATAGAGCTCAATAGGTGAAACTGGTCGCTTCTTTTGGGCTTATTTTCATAAACCTGGCCGCTTGTTTCACTCACAGAATCTGGCAACCGGAGATCTCCGTGCGCTGTTTTTTCCTGCTCTGCTCTCACCAAAACAACAGCACTATTACTAGCGTTGTTTTGGAGTTGATTAGTATGGGAAATTGAGAGTTGAGATTGTGAATTTGGTATTCAGTTAAAATGTGCGACGGGAAAATGTCTCTGGCTTATTTAGGCTTGCTTCTGGAAAGTTTTCCATCGACGGGTTCCGAAAGCCCTATCGACGGCAAGCGCCTCTTGCCAACAAGCTCCCTACGGCTTCCTGTCGGCAACGACGCTTTCCGGCGGCGATTCGTGGGAGATTCTGTGCGGTTAAGACCTGCCTTAAGGAAAACAGCAACGTTCTCACACAGCATGCCTCTGTGTCCTTGGGTGTGCATTTGGGTGTGTGTGTGAGGGAGAGCGAGAGGGCTAAGATGAGCACCTGCAGAAGGACAAAATTATGCCTGACACTTGCAGGTGTGTTTGCTTGGGTAACATCTTACTCTGAATGAATGAATGAATAAATAGAGTTCTACTTGTTTTACCAGCTGCTTTCTATGTCATTTCCATCTGTGTGGAACAGACCGGGTCAAATCTGCAGCTGACTAAATGTATATGATGTGTATGTACAGCATGGGTCATTTATACCTTGGCACACAGTGCTTGCCTGCCAAAGAAATACAGATTTTTCTATCTAATGATGTGATGCGTAAATGTGACCATGTAGTTAATCACACGTACGCCATACCTGACCCATAAATAACAACTTTGTTGGTGAGATTAAACAAAAATGGTTTCATCTTCAAAACTACTACTACTTCAAGGCTACTGTGAAACTCATATGTCTGCTTGGTGTGCCAGGAATTCATTAGTTTTTTGCTTTGTTCTTGTACGTCTCGTCTAATTTCTAGCATGTTTGGCCTTTCTTGCATATGCGCAGGCCCACACAAGGGCACAATCACATACTCCCACCTAGAATGAATCAATTAGTCACAATTCAACTTCATAAGACATTCATAACTTTCATAATTTTGTTTTGTCACTCTGCACCTTGACAAGTAGAAAACACATCTGTTAAATTATGCAGAGTCAACGTTTAAAAGAGAGAACAAAAAAGAAAAAGCAGAGGGATACGTAAAGTTTCCACTTTCATCTTGAAGCAGGGACTAGAGAAGGATTAAGCAAAGGAAAGTTACTCCTCCTTTGATGACCAAGTGGACAGATGGTCTCCCGGCTGCTGACATGAGATTAGTATTAATGAAGAGGAACATTAACCTGTGATGAGAAAGAAAGAAGCACCTGGATTTGGTGTGGGTCCTGCACATGCACATTTGGATGTAGCGATAAAATAAACAAGACAAATTATAAGTGTGCAGTTAGCTGCAAACGGCCAAACATCAAATTACAATCTGATACTATCTAGGAAACTTTTATGCATCTAAATTTAGAGTCGCCAATATATTTTTATGCCTTTTCCTAAAAAAAATTCATAATGCCAATTAATCCTCCACATATTTCTGTGGTTTTCCACTGCTGTTGTACCGAACACAGTCAATTGTTTGTGTAGCTGTTCGGTTAAGGGCCGATAGATACTAGTAGTTTAGAGCCGAACCGAAATACATTTGGCTCTAAAAGTGGTGTATGCATCGGCCTGAAGCCGGATGCATAGCGGTGGCTTCAAACCCCTAAACTCTGTAGTGGGGGACTGGAGTGCCATTCATCTACAGTAGGTAAATTAAAATGCAATGCAGGGAAGTGAGATTGCTTGGGACAAGCTTTCAAATACAAATTACGAATTATCTATTCTACGACGAATAGTTCACAAGTTACAGTATGTACCAGTGTGGTCATTTATAAATACATTGTTGTGATCTAATATACTTGTTTTGCAATATTAATTATAGAAATAATGTTTTACATATCAATCTTTACAATATTTCATGTAAAAACATGTCCCTAACCATATTAATAGTCAAAAGAGTCGCATTTTATTGTGAAAGGCTCGAGGGTATAATACAGCATGACAGAAACCCATTTCATTATGAATGCATATTTGGCATAGACTGCCTTGCCTGCACTCTGCAGGGGTTGCTTATCAGTTGCATTCAGTGGGTTTCTAAAGGGAGATTTGGATGAAATTGGGGCCTCTGATGAATTTTCCTAGAGTCTTGGGTTAATAGATCTTTACTTGAATCCTAGCGTCCCTATACTATATACTGTATACTGGGGTGAACACTGAGATCAGATCTACAAGATCTAAGCTTACAATGCATTGCTTTGTGAGCTTTTTGATTGGTTGATTGAATACTTACTTTATTAACAGTTTGCACAGACAGATACAGGGAAGTAGGCCTACAGTACAATACAAGGTCTGCTAAAAGGATTTTTCCAAGAAAGACTATATGGCTTGTTTACATTGGGGTCCTGTGTACAGTACAGTTGTGCAGTACATCGGCTTGAGATTGGGTGTAGAGGTAACCTGGACATTTTGGGAAATTGGAAGTGTGGTTGCCCTGACGCGAGTCACACTTGCAAATGAATTCCGGCTTACCATTTGAATTTGCCCATTGAAGTCAATGGGGATAATTAATTCACTAATAAATGAATGGCCATATATGGAGATCCCCCATTGAAGTCAACAGAGTTAACACATTAATACAAATGTAACTATTTAAGGTAACATATGGCCCAAGTGCGTACCACCAAAACTGTGGGAGGAGTAGTGCGGAAAAATAACGTTTATCCAGAAAGATGGAAAGAAATAAAGTCGGACAAGTACTATAGTCTTGTTGGCAACCACACTAAATACACTACCGAACCTCAACCTTGTACAGAGCCCCGGGGGACCCTGGTCAACTACAGTAATTGTATTGGGTTAAGTGGTTTATTAGCAAACTGGACCCTTTAGAAGTCTATCCTCCCCCAAGGTCATTGTGGTCTGCGTCCCTATGACACGTTTAAAAGACCACAGGTGACCGAGCCTTTTCAGTAGTAGCCTCCAAATTATGGAAAGAGCTCCCCTCCCATTTCAAGCTGGCCCCCATCATCGGGATTTTTAAATCTCGCCTTAAGTCCCACTTTTATACCTTGGCTTTTGATCCCATTTGAGCGTTCTGGTGGTCTTTGCTTTGTTTCACTGTCTTGTGTGTTTTTGCTGTTGCTGCTTTTCTGTGTTCTAGCCTATGTAGTTTATTTAGCTTTTTTATATTTTCTGTGCTAACCCTGCGTTGTAAAAAGCGATATAAATAAAGTGGATTAGATTGGATTTAGTTGTTATTGAAAGGTTACAGTTTGTTTTGACGACACCTTTCCATTCCATCAATCAGATTAAGTGTTCTCGTGATCCTCCTTCAAAATCTGCCAGCTAGGATTAATTTTGTTTGTCTATCATCTGACTCTCCGCAGAACAGGCCACCAGTGGTGTGTACCCTCATTAGTCTGCTGCTGCAGAAAAGCTTTGCATTTAATTTACATCGACTACAAACTGCTCTGTGCAACAAATGGGGTTTATCCTTTAATAATCTCCTTTGTCTCCGTAATCCCCACCTGATGAAGTTTGTTTGTGTCATCATCAGTAATGTGAGCCAATTCCATTGTCACCGTGGCGGCCATACCAGGACACCTCACATTTAATTTCTAACCATCCCAACTGGGCTGATGCACCTGATGCTGATATCCTTAGTAAAATAGCCTATTTGTAGTCACTAATGAAGGTATCACTCAAGCACAAATAATCACAACACACAGACATTTTCACAATTGAATTAAATTGAAACTACATTGTCACAAAGTTTAAATGAATTGCAACAAAGGCAAGGCAAGGAAAGTATGTTTGTACAGTAGCACATTACAACAACAAAGGACATGCAATATGCTTTATTTTGCTTTACAAAAGTCAATTTTAAACGGCAAAGAGGAAGGCTGAGGGCAGGGTCCCAACACACAGGCTTATGGGTAGAGTGCCATCATGAGATAAGATGTCATAATTAAACCCCATTTCGGCCTAGCGTCTAGTCGGGCACCGGCCTACTCGGGAACCATGTAAATAGGGAATGAATGCCCCACCCTTTAATGCAAACCCCATTAAAACTGTTGTCATAGGACCCGTTTTGACCATCTGTTTGCCTGTGTCCATTTATGTCCATCCATATATGGAGATTTCTGTCTGTCTGCGTCCATTTTATGCGAAGTGCATTTTGTGTAAATTAATTAATTTGTTAAAAGGCAAGTTTTAAATTTTAGATTATACTTTTACCAAAGTTTAAAAAAGCAACGTTTCTTCTGCTTTTACTTACACGAAAAATCCTATTTAGTGGTTTAATGGTGTAATTATGAGTGCATCATCCATTAAACCACCATTTTTTCTTCTTGCGCACCCCCTAGAGGCAGCTCAAGCACAGCATACACCCCACTCTTTGAACTCCTGTACTACAGTATACAGGGAGGCTATACAATGTTATGATGAACTTGAAAAAGAAAAACATAATTATGCCTATACGATGATGTGTGTGCCATGAGCAAAAGGCTAGTAGAAAAATAAAAAAGTAACTTGCAAGCAATGACTGTAGAAAGTATGAAATCTGGCCATAACAAAATAAAGAAAATAATAATCTGAACTTTTTTATGGTTAAAGATGTACAATGATGTGCTGAAAATTAAACAAGCATGGCAAAGACCCGATATGATCTGCTATAGAACATTTTGGAGAGCTCTGGATAAGTGGCAATGGCCGATAAGAAATGATGGTCTAGCCGCACGCACGCACACACGCACGCACGCACGGACGCACGCACACACACACACACACACACACACACACACACACACACACAGTAGTACCCTGGTCTGGGATGACTGGCCACAGGCGGTAACTCCTCAATCAAATCTCTCCACTAACTTTAATCTCTGTTCTGATTGGCTGACTGTATTGCTAATCTCTGATAGGATCTTTCCGGTAAGGCTGGCCTCCATGTACACTCTGATGATTTTCTTTATTTTTCTTTCTTTTTTCTTTTTTTTCCCTTTTTACTATTCTTGTTTCCATTCATTTATCTACACGTGATTTTGTGGTGGTCCCCAGATGGCAGTGAAGTGACGATTTAAGGACTTTTAATACCTTTTCAATACCTAAAAGAGATGAAAAAATAGACCATTACTGCATCAAAAGTAATCAACAAACTATACTAGAGAACTGGTCAAACATTGACCAAATTGTCAAATAATATAAGAAAAAGGTAAACGTTTTGAAAATAGCTGATCTACATGCTCACAACGCCTCACACACAGCGTGAGGCGTTAAGCTTGTAGATCAGCTGTTTTCACAGTATTTTGAAAACCACTGCATTAACTACTCCTCCAGTAACCGGAAGAGTGGGCACCTGAGAAGTCTGGCAGTGGGCACTGTGCACCTCTACGTTAAAATATGTATTAATTTACCCCCCAAAATGTAAAAAAAATAAGGGAAATTTTTTTAATTAAATGAATAATGGCCTTAAAATGACATAAACATTAAGTTTAAGGGTATATTTACAGTACAGTAGGTCTGATAATGATGTACCGTTTTTGGGAGATGAAAAAAAGCACCAATTTCACATTGAGGTGTCCAGACTTCTCATGTGCCCACTCTTCCTGCATCCAGCTACTCCACCACTTACTCTGTTGTTGACTCATTACGCCGACCTTGCACTTTTTAAGTCCCTCTGGCGTCTACTAATTTGCACATAGTAAATCAAGGGAGATTGAAAATCTGTAATCCACTTAGCATTTTCCACGAGCGAATAAAGAACATTTTACTGAAAGATTCTTGCAGATCGATTTGGCCCGCGGCCATGTGATCATCAGCCTTTTATCACGGTGATCATGTGTGATAAGAGTTTAATCTCTCACTCCTCCAGGGGAATGGATGTCCAAATTTCATTTTTCTCCTTTTTTTTCTTTTTCTTTACAGTATGTAGCACTGAAAAGTCATTTCCTGCACCCCATCCTCTCTCAGCTTGTCATATATACTGTACTATATGAATGGAGTCTGGCCTCTCACTTATAAATAAAACTCCTCTCCCAAGCTGTTCTCAACATCACTTCTTTTTCAGTGGAGCGGTGTCTTCTTTTTTTTCTAAGTAGTGGGTGGATATATATTTTTTCAGTGTCAAGTGGGCTTTATTCAGCTTCTCTCTACAGGCAGTTAACTAGCAGCCTGCCACCACGGGAATTCTCACTGTTCACAGATACCATCGGTGACCTTGGGAAAGTTTGCCATGTTCAAAAAGTCAATTATTCATCTGTTGAAGACAATCGGTGGATGATGCCGTTAGCAGCGCACCCATGTAGTACATCTGTGCGTTTTCTGAGTTGACATGACATGACAGTTTTGGTTTTATATACGGTATCAGCTGAAGTTGATTTAACCATTATTTTATGCTTTAACTATTAAAAAATAGCAGATCTATTCTACAAGCTCACAGTGCGGCTGCGAGCTTGTAGATCTGCTATTTTTGAAAAACCATGACAATTTGACCAAGTCTTTGATATATTGACCCGATCCTACTGTATTAATGTCTTCTAAATTCTCAAATCTCAAAATATTTAGTTCCAGAGTCCCCCCAGAAGCAAAATTTGAGTTACAAATGTTCGCTTTAAAAATACATATATTCAAAGATTTGCACACATTTTCATGACTTTTCAAAAATAGCAGCGCTGTGAGCTTGTATATCTGTTATTTTTTAATAGCTAAAGTACAAAATAATTCCAGGTTATGGGGTAGTTAGGAAACAATCTTCTTGATTATAACTTTTCCTTTCTTGTGAGACAACATTTTTTGAAGCAAATACATCTGCATAACGATGTGTTAGATGGACTAACTGTCTCACCACCAGGGATATAATGCAATATTGTCCAAAAAGATACAGTCCCTGTCTGAGTTAAGAAAGCAATAAAATATTCCAATACCATAGGAAGTGCCCAGTGGGTGGTGGGGGTTTATAATCACATGAAAGGAAAACTGAGGCTCCCTTCTTTCCAAATTGTAATTATGATGGTAGGCCTATATGTATTTTTTTGGTATCTAACTTGATTTGTTTTATGTTTTTCATTAAACATAATTGTATTCATTATACTGTACTGCTGTCACATGAAACCCAACCCTACACGTACATATAGTATATTACACACACATCTGAAAGAAAAAAGAAAGTTTATTTGTTATGAAGTTTGCGTCTTTTTTGTTCCATATTGTTACCCTTAAAGCTCAACTGTAACATCAATGGCACACTGTACTATTGATAAGACACTATTTATTGATCAGATATGCCAGACTATTTTTTGAAAGATGATCAGTAGTGTCAATACACAATGTATGAGACACATACTGACCAGAAAAATTACACTATTTGTCAGACACACCTCAATATTTACGAAACACACTATACTAATTCATCAGACACACTACTAAAGTATTGATCAGACGAGGTCTGGAATTTCATCATGTTAGGGGCAACGTGTTGTCCTTTTTTTGAGTGCACACACATCAAATGCCAGGGTAGGAAGGCCATCAAATAAAACAAGATTTGAGTCCATTGAAAGAATTAATTGAATTTAAGAATGAATAATTTTAAATGTAATATATTGACTACCTGGAGTTAAATAAATAATTTTATTTATTTTATTTTATATTAGGGTATTTACAATGTGATCCATGCTCAGCCATTCACCAATCAAAGTCACTGGATTGGTTTAAAGATGGGGACTCAGTGGAGTTAAGAATTCAAAATTTCAACAAAAGACAGGTGTCTAGATGTCAGGAAAGAGACACTGGTGTCTTCATATTGACAAGAAAGACACGGAGGAGAAAGTGGTGCAGTCAGCTGGGGCATTAAAGAGGTCTCAGGGCATGCCATTCTTATGAGGGGCACAAGGTCAAACTGAGGGGCAACGACGGCCATGACCATGATGGCCTTCATGGCCTCCCTGAAATTCCTTCTCTGGATCAGACACACTACACTATTGATTAAATGGATAAACTGTGCTATTGATAAGAAACACTACACTACTCTAAGTGGTCTTACACTGATCAGCTTAATTAATCAGACAAAAGAGCTGACTGGCTACGGTAGCAGTTTTCATTAGGAAGTTCAGGGACATATAGGTAAATCTGGCATTAAAAAATTAAGTTTTCTAACAAATACCTTAATAACAATGAAGTTGGCGTGTTTTTTAAGGGTAACTGATGTATAATCGCAATATTACACTCAAGGGTGTGCATTACCGTGGTTAATGACACTTCAGCACTGCCAACAGAACTTGGCACCGCCTCATCGCTGCAGCAACTCTTTCGTGCCATTAACCACGGTTATGCACGCCCTCTCGTGTAATATTGCTTAATTCTCTCTACAGCTGGGGAGTTAGCTTGGATTGTGCCTCACCTGCACCAAGTGATTCACGGCTATGATCGTCATACCGTCAAAAGCACAAGATTAGAAAGCCTCCATATCTTAATGCAGCTGGGCAGTGAGCTGGCAGTCTGCCACTTAAATAACATTCAGTTACAGTACTATATTATTATCACATCATTGAGCTCACTTAAAATGCAACAAAGTTTTACATTAGCCAAGCCTCTCAATTTCGCAGCCAAAGAGTTAGTTGGCTGGCTGCCACTTTTAAAAGACTATCTAGCAACGATTAACACAAGAAGAGATATCTGATCTTCTAGTTCAAACGGGGAGAGGTCACATGGAATCTATTGCTGCTGTTTACCATTATGAGAAAAGGAGTTCTGTGTCACAAAGTGAGAAATCTTACATAATAGGATACCAGGGTTGGCCACCCAAAGTGTATAGTGATAACCAAACTGTGTCATGACTCATGAAATCAGGACAAACCTACAGATGTGTCATTTCAAAACTTCACATGTCCTGCCATTGTTGGCAAGACAGTAGATTTTCAGGGGATTTGCAGAACTGTATTCTGCTTTTCAACAGGAATTGGTGTCTTGCCATTTGCGAGTTTCTGCAAAAAATACGCTCCATTCTCCATAAAAATTAGAAAGACAAAACAGGGAAAGAAACCTGTGGAAAAAATGCATTTGCAGGAGGTTTTCTGGAAAATAGCAGTAAACATCGAAGAGTTGAAACGGCACATCTGTATGTTACACCATTACCTGTGTAACCTACAACCAACATGCTTTGCTGGTCCATGAAATGTCAGAGACAAAGTATACATACTGGTTTAAAATGGTGAACTTACATTTTTGACCATTGCACATGTCGGAGCACTCAAACAATCGGGACTGCAGGATATAGTATATTTTCTTTCTTTACATTGTTCAGACTAGTGCTGTAGATGTGCTTTCTAGAGCATCACTATCAGAGAGGGAACCTTATTGATATATTGAGTAAGGCTACATCCCAGTTTTGTTCTCAGAACAACCTCATTATTTTCTGGTCAAATGTTGAAAACATTTCAGAGGCCCTTGCTGTGGTTAGGTTAGGTTGGCTGTAGTCTTGCGTTGCTAGACAATTTGAGATGTCCACCTATATAAAGTATACCCTTACAGTTTCAGCAACTAAAACTGGGAGATTGTCATCAGTTTCTTTTGAGCGAAGTGTTTAGTTACTGACATGCAAGTCTTTTTTGCCTGTCATTGGAAAATCTAAAATCTACTGCTCTCCCTGAAGTCGATAGTGATTTAATTTTACAGATGGAATCAAAGTGGCAAATTTGGATTCATCTGGGGAAGTTAAGGAAAGAGCTAGGGGTGTGAAAGAATATTCTTTATTCGAATATTCGTTCGAATGTTAACAATAAAAGAATATTCGAAAGTAAAAAATTGAGCTTCGAATTAATTTATATTTAATTAAAACAAATCTACCGCACTTCTCGCGAGATTCTGGGCGCATGGAACGTTAAAAGGTGGCTGGTCTCGCAAGGCAGAAGTCTCCATTCGCTGCTGCAAAAGTGGGCTGATCTACAGGTCCACAATGCGTCGCTGATCCAATACGTTGTGGGCTTGTACATTAAGGGTGCCTATTTAGCAACGTCGTCATACGGCGAAGAATAAACCTCCAGCTGCTTTTAACTTTCCCTTCACACTGTCACTGGCCGTCGTCCGCTCCGCAGGGCTCTCTCCTTTCCGACGGAGTGGAGAGATGCACTCGCCTCGCAGTTCACTGCACACTCAGTGCTTTTAAACTTAATACGTTGATTCAGAATGATTAACGAGTCAAGCTGAAACGTGCGACTCATTTGGTAGTGACGGGAAGCCGGACAACGAGACTTCTCCACCGAAAAACACAAAGCATGGATTTCTTCTCTCACGAGTCATTCTCCCCGCACGCAGCCACGGTAACGGTAAAACTCCGTCACACTCTTGTAGACTACCTAATTTGGTTCAAACCAAAACATACTCCATTGGTGTGATTATAATTGCTCGTTTCATGTCGTGGCTGTTCCAACTCCATCACAGGTGCTGCTGTGACGCTTCGCAACGACGATGCGATGCTGCCAGGCACGTGCACACAGACATCAAACGGGGCTTGAGCCCCTGCCCTTTTAAGAGAGAATTGTCCACCAAAATGCCCTTTTAGAAATGTCAGCCCCTGCCTCTCTTAGCATTCTTTGCACGTCCCTGACCAACGCGGACCTGGCTGCACGACCGCGACTGTCTACAGTTTACAGTTTAGGCATTTAGCAGATGCTTTTAATCCAAAGCGACTTACAATAAGCAGATAACACAATATATAATATAAATATCACAATAATAAACAAGTTAATATGTCAGTACACCAACAGCAATATAACAATGCAAACGAAATAAATAATTAAAGAAAAAGGTTTCTTAAAAAAAAAAAAAAAGATTAGAATAAACAGCTTCGAATTGCGAATGCTTCGAATTATTCGATATTTTCGAATATTCGAATTTATTCGAATCAACGGTGGATTTTTGGGCGAATATTCGAATGCTATTTTTGGCAAATTTTCATAGCCCTAGAAAGAGCTAGCATATGCCCTTATAATGTTTTGTACACCTGGAAGGCTACTCATTTACATGGAAAACAATACTGAAATTAATAATGAAATAAAAACATTTTGGAGGATGTCTGACTACAATAGACTTCTAACTGAATATTATTTGATTGCCACAGAAAAAAACATAATCTTACACCCGCCTACGTGTTGAGCTATAATCTTGGGGTGGCAGTGGCTCAGGAGGTAGACTGGACATTAGTCCAGTGGACACACAGCGGCACGTCAAAACATACGGCCCCCTTATTTTCAATGAACTAACCCACACCGGTGGCGTCAGACGTGGGTCTGCCGCCTCACCTGCCACGTTGATACGCCGCTGTTCTATTTTTCCAGCGTTGCCGCACGGTGAACATGTTCTCCCCACCTGGGGAAATGGATGTGCTGTGTGGCAGCGCGCCGCATCCAGTTGGGGTTACCGCGCGGCACGTCGATACCGTGACGCGACGCTGCGCAGCCGCCCGCGTCCAGTGTGTGCTCCCCTTGAGATACTGACCCCTAACTGCTCCTGATGAGGGTAAAACTTTGTATGGTTATGGTTACTTCTTGTGAATGGATGAATGTAATCCCCATGTGCTTTGGATAAAGCTGCTGAAATGCAGACCAGGTGGATCTTCACCTATGATGAACAGGGTCCTGACTCCCCCAGCTCTCAGCAGCAAACTAATGCTTCCAAATGTCTTCCTCAGAGACAACTTGTTGCATTGCGATTTTTGCAGAATGTTCTTCCCCCCCAGAATCGGGACTCTAGGGTTTACCGTATGTGATTAGTTAGGAAAATGAGATAATTATCAGAGAGACATCGTGGTCACATAGTACTGGAAATAAAAGATCAGGTTTTGTGTTTTTAGAAGCCAGGGTTTGGCATGCTGCCAAGCCTACAGCAACTGCGTCTGCGTGCAATTGCGTGTGCGTGCAGATGCGCGCGCACACACACACACACACACACACACACACACACACACACACACACACACACACACACACACACACACACACACAGTCCTAGTGGGTAAGAAAGAAGTGATAAGAGAATTCAGACAAATCGGTTTCTTGCAGGGCCTCCGAACCGAGCATCAAGAGAAATGGATTCTCCACTCCAGGCAATTTGATGCGCGTGTTCTTTTGATCCAGAGCATCATGCAACACCATGGGCAGTGGTCAGCTTGTTCTGTTTTATCAGGGCAAGAAGGTATCTCTCAATTTTCTCTTTCCAGTGTGACGACCCCTGTTTGGTAGACATTTCGGTCGATCTCTTGAAATATTAAATGAATCAAAAGGTCATGTTAAAAAAAATGAATTGAACTGATTGAAGTGTTGTTCACAGCATTGGACCAGAATGGAAAGAAGACTAAAGTGCACAGAAGAGGCTTTGATTGACAGGCAGCTCGTTACAGTGTTTGCCATCTCCTGCTGTGTGTGTGTGTGTGTGTGTGTGTGTGTGTGTGTGTGTGTGTGTGTGTGTGTGTGTGTGTGTGTGTGTGTGTGTGTGTGTGTGTGTGTGTGTGTGTGTGTGTGTGTGTGTGTGTGTGCGTGCACGCGGATGCACGTCATATATACTGCGAGTGTGTGTGTTTACAACCCTTGCAGCAGTTCTCAAGCTGTGCTCAACTTTGTGCTTAATTGGTCTGTGTGTATGTTACCATGGCAACCTTTTTGAAACGGGTTCATTGGGGGAAATTGATGGACAGCAGGGGGGTCATAGCTTGTGGTGGACATGTTTGTCTAAATTCAATTTTTCCACAGACAAACAAAATGAGTGGACAATAATATTACCAGAAAAGCATAAAGGGCTAGCCCTGAATGGCCATAACATGATAACAGGTCTGTAATTCTGAGTTAATTCATTGTTAAACGGGTCCTTGTAAATGAAACAATTGATAACTACTAACTACTGTATAGTCGAGTACTACTCGACTCCTAATATGCAGGCCATAGTGTTGTAGTGAATAAGTGTCATACATATTCTGAAGAAATTGGGCCTTGTGATCAAAATAAGAACATCATAATGGTGTGTAAAAAAGAACATCTCAAATTTGCCATGCATGGACAAGACCAAATCTTTGCCAATGGACACATTTTGTCCATGTACGGACATGTTGATGACCCCTGGTGGACAGGAAGAGAGCAGATCTCTGGAGGAATCCCCACAGTGATCTCCAAGCTGACCTCCTCCATATCTACCTTTAGGATGTCTTTTGCTTTTATTCTGCAAGCTTCAGGTCCAATGGCGATTTAAAAATAACACTTATCGACCCACTCATTTGGCAATGTTTAATGTCAAGAAAAGGCAATTAAATTCAGTTCAGTGGATGTTTTTGCAAATACAACCGGTTTGGGTCACCAGCCTGGCTGTAGCTGGTGGGTCTCCATGACAAGAGTACAGAACGATGGGTCTCTAAGGCGTTTACAGTAGGTCCTGACCCTGAACATTCTGGCTTAGGAACCCTGACTACTGTCTAGCATAATGATAGTGTCTAGTTGGCTCCACATGACCTATCATCACCTGCTAGCAATAATAACTTTGGTAGCAAACAATGTGTCATAATGAGTCTCAGTCCTGGAGCTTGTGTGTGTGTGTTTACACACGCGCACACACGCTCGTAGGCAGGCAGGCACACACACACACACACACACACACACACACACACACACACACACACACACACACACACACACACACCCCTCGGTTCCACTCTGGAACATACCACCCGTCACCGATGGATTAGATAGTGGTCTGAGGAAACAGAGTGCCAGTGACCCTGGAAACAGGAGGGCTGGCATATGGGGAAACGGAGGTAAGGTGCTAGTGACCTGGGATACTGGTGTGAAGTACGGGGGCTTATGCAGATAGCCTCCGATTGGTCGACTTTAGTCTTGACCGCCGTACCGATAGCAGTTAAAGCAGTTCAGCCGGCATAGTCAGGCAATCATTTAACGTAAGAAAAGAAAACTATAAAACACATATAAAACATACAGTTACATACATTGGCTTAAGACAGAGACCACCCATTAAACCCGGGAAAAACAAAAAAACAAAAAAACAAGTATGCAGACAGACATGAAAAAGAGAAAACCAAGGCACTCTTCTAAATGTTAAAAAGCCTTTAATAGGTATTGGCTAAATCATAATTGAAAAAAAGGGTTAAAAGTGTGATCACCAAAATAGTGCAGACAGACATAATGGGCATAATGAACAACACTTACAGCCCCAAGACCCAAAACTATTCTAAACGCTCAAATATATTAGCGCCATAGTACCAGTAAGACGCCTAAGGGCGAAAAGCGACCTTGCCCTAAAGGGCGAAGTCGCGCCATCTGTCTTGGCCATATATGGATTCTGTTACTGTGGTTCTCCTAACAGGGCATCACCTTGGATACAATCCCTTTTATACCCATAATATGGAGATCCATGCTCTGTGTAGGCCTATCTGATATCACTGTGATGTCACCTGTTAATGCCCATATATTGTGATCCCTGCTCTGTAGGGCTGCAAGCGAACCTTCGGAGATTCGAACGTTCGTTCGTTACGTTGGCAATCGAAGTTCGAAATTAATGGGTTCAGGTTTTTTTTTTTTTTTTTTTTTTTTTTTACACGAAAAATAATTATCAGAATGTGATAGGCCTATTCAGAATATCACAGTAGTAGAGATAGCCAAATACGAAATAAGTTAGGCCTACCGGTAAACACTAACAGTTAATGGTGACCGTTATAGTAGTTATAAAATGCACCAGAACAGCTTGGAGCGATCAAGGACCGTCCTCCGCTCCAATTCCGCTCCTGTTTGGGGCCGCGAACCATTACAGCGCCTCGCTGACACACGCTTGTTGACAGTAGACTGAGTAGAGTGAGTGAGAGCAGCTGACCTGGGCAGAGACAGACGTGTGTGCTTTGAACAGCGAACACCCAGCCATCCACGCACCCAAAGATTAAACAGCCTTTCTCCTAAGCATGAGCAAAGATGGATTTCATTGCAACCCCCTAAAGGATCTATAATGCGATGTCTGGGGTTGTTACATCGAGACCAGTTTAGCCCGAACGCGACGCGCTCCGACGCAGTCACCAAGTCTAATCATCATCCGTGCAACTCTGCTATACATTGAGCCTGTTCGTCAACAAACTGTGCAACATTTTCTCCGATTGGGTTGGATTTTCCAAGTGTTAGCCTAGGTGTTAATGCGGCCACGCATCCACGCGTTTTCAATGGATAAAACAGCGCATTTAAAACATTTCCTTCACTGTTTTAGCTGGTTAAAGGTACAGTACGTTCGATGGTTCGAACGTCCGAACGTTCGGTTTTTATTCAATTGAACGAACCATCGAAGGTTCGATGGTTCGTTCGGAAAATCCCCCCGAAGTTCGAACCCCTAAAACAGGGCTAGATTACAGCCCTACTGCTCTGAGTTTCTGACATCACTGTGATGTCACCTGTGACGTCACAGTGATGTGTCAGGGGAACCACAGTGTCAGGCATATCAACAAAAAAGACTGTTAAGAGTGGTTCCCCTGACATCACAGTGACATCAGAGCATGATGTCAGAGCAACAAACCCACAGACCGTAAAAGAAGTGTACACGTCCAGACGGGCGCGGAGAAGCTGTGCCGTTTCTCACCGTAAACTGCGACCTATTGTCGCAATTAACCCCCACATCTGAAGAGAAACGCTGCTCCACAGTGTCCTTTGGTGACCATTATGGAGAAAAAAAGAAATAGACTTTTTCTTCTCTCCTTCGGCATGACTAACATACTCTGTAATTTGACCTGTCAGTATTCTGTACACTGTCCCCTTTGGTGCCTGCTGGGAGCCATAGGGGTGAATAAGAGTCTCTTTTGTTTTGTTCTCTGGAAGCTAATAAAAGGCATGTTGAGCATTATGCATGAGTGCGTGTGTTCGCCTTACTAATTTATTGTCTTGTGAAGTCCATATTATGTCCATATCACCACAAATGGAGAACTTGGAATAGTAGTCATTAGTGATGGTTGTTTTCATTACAAATTAATGAGAATGAGTTACCATGTAGTACAGTATGTGTTTGTTTTGCAGGCCATACATATGCATGTGGGCACATCGAGATATTTTCTGTTGTTTTGTGCTATTGCTTTTTGCGCCACTTTGATGTTGGGATCTATTCATATTTCATACCAGGACGTTAATCTCTCTCTCTCTCTCTCTCTCTCTCTCTCTCTCTCTCTCTCTCTCTCTCTCTGTGTGTGTGTGTGTGGGTGTGGGTGTGGGTGTGGGTGTGTGTGTGTGTGTGGCTGCGGTGCAGAGTAGGCAGATCAACAAGCATACAGGCAGACATAGATTTAAAGACAGGCTGACAGACAAATAGACATGGTGGATGGTGGTAATACTCTGTCTGTCTGTCTGTCTGTCTGTCTGTCTGTCTGTCTGTCTCATCATAAGTCAAAGGACTGATGGAGGAGCAGAGAGATCGTAGGGCAGATGTGGACCCAAATGGACACAAGTACATTTACTTAAGTACTGTACTTAAGTACAATTTTTAGGTATTTATTTGTACTTGAGTATTTCCAATTCCCAATACGTTTACTTCTACTCCACTACATCCCAGATCCAAATATTGTAATTTTACTCCACTACATTTGTTTCAAAACTTTACTAGTTACTTGGTGTTCATTATTATTAGAAATGTTCTACGTTAATCAAAACACCTGTGTTGGTCCTCAAAATGGCTGGTGTAGGACTACAAATGCAACCCATGAATAGCCAGTCTACAAGCTCACAATGCGAGCTTGTAGATGCATAATGAATACTTTTACTTTTGGTACTTTAAGTACATTTTGATGCCAATACTTTTGTACTTTTACTTGTGTACATTTTGAATTCTGGACTTTTACTTGTAATTAGTATTGACACATTCACTTAAGTAAGAAATGTAAGTACCTTTTTTCCACCTCTGCTGTATGGGCCCATCCGTACTCTCTCTGAGTTGAATTAACGCAAGATCTCACCGCACAAGCAGGTGCAGACGAAGAGATACTGTGAAGACATTTAGAATTTTAGACAGACGAAATAATGGGCTGACATATATGAACAGACAGGACATCCTCTGTCACACTGTCGTTGTTTTAATGGGGATCAATTCTGGTCTAAGCTGAACTCGGCTGAAATAAAACTCGGATGAAAGTGGAAATCAATCGGATAATGAGACAAAGATAGACAGATGTGTCCGTGCCTTCTCCTCTCTTTGGGAAGTCCCCCCTCTCTCTTCCTTTCCTCTGTCACTTTCCATCTGTCATTCCCCTCTCTCTCTCTCCATTTCTTCTTTCTCCCTTGTGCGTCTCTCTGTCACCCTGCCTCCCTTCCCTCCCAAACACCCATCTGTTTCTGGATCCCCTGCTGCGCCTCAGCCATTACATACTAAACACCTTAACACACCATGCATGTTGATCACACACGCATGCGCGCACACACGCACACCCACACCCACTCCCATATTACACGCAAGGCTAATAACACTTTCATTAGCAGAATCCAAACACACTTTCACAGTAATGTGTGAAAACCTACTTGCAACCCAGTCAGTGAATCAGAGAACGGGCTCACTGCAGTTTTCACATTTGCATAATCTCAGCCTGATAGACGCATTACTATGTGTATGAACCCATGTCTAGAGTTCATGTGGGGGGGGGGGGGGGGGGGGGCTGGTTACAAAATATTGTAATTTTACTCCACTACAATTATTTGAAAACTATAGTTACTTTGTAGATTTTGATTATTATCACAAAACATAAATTAACCATTTCAGCCCTATATACCGTACATTTTGGCAATTTGAAAATAGCCGATCTACAAGCTCACAATGCGTTGCGATGCAATGCATTGTGAGCTTTTAGATTGGCTATTTTCAAAAAAAATTATACATTTTGAAAACAGGAAATGGGGCATAATGAGTACTTTACTTTTGATACTTTAAGTACATTTTGATGCCTATACTTTTTCTCAAGAACATTTTTAATTTGGGACTTCTGCTTGTAACAGAGTATTTCTACACGACAGTATTGATACTTTAACTATACGTAATAAATGTGAGTAACCTGACTGCCCAGGGCCATAGAAGTCGGCTGCAGAGGACAGTAAAGGCAGCAGCCAGAATCACTGGCACACAATTGCCAAATATCAAACATATCTTTACCACTCGTTGTATGAGGAAAGCTCATAACATCATTTAAGACACCAGCCACCCCGCCCATACCCTGTTCTCACTCCTTCCATCCAAGAAACATTATCAGAGCATCAAATCACGCACCACTCATCTCAGAAATAGTTTCCCCCCCCCAGGCAGTCAGTTGAACCACATGCACTGTACACACTTGTCACTTTGTATTGTATTGTTTTGCCCTGTATTGTATTAGTTAGAGATGCGATTTATTGCTCTTTGAAGTGAGCCGGATCTCTGAGATCCGTTCCTTTCAAAGAGCCGTTCAAAAGACTGTCTCATTTTAGTTACTAGTTACTATAGTTACTTTGTAGATTTTGATTATAATTACAAATGACTTAAACCCTATATAGTATATAGGGTTTAAGTCATTTGTAATCATAATCATATACAATACATTTCTGCCATATACATTTCTGCCATTTGAAAATAGCAGATCTACAAGCTCACAATGCGTCGCAACGCGACACATTGTGAGCTTGTAGATCTGCTATTTTCAAATGATTTTACTACATTTTATTCATTGGAAAACCTGCATGATTCTGCATAATGAGTACTTTCTACTATTGGTACTTTAAGTACATTTTGATACCAATACTTTTGTGCTTTTACTCGAGTATATTAACATTCCAAACCTAAACTTGTGGCTGAGTATCTCCACATTGATTGCAGTATTGATATATTTACTTAAGTAAAGTAATTGAGTTGCCTACTTTTCCCACCACTGTTCTTTAGACTTGATTCGTTTGCGAACGTCCTATCTCTAGTATTAGTTACACTGTGTTGTTTGTGATGGGGTTTTATTGGGGTAGATACTAAGGGTACAGTTCTTACAGTTGTCTGTTGGAACTTGGGACTTGTGTGTAGCCTACATAGTACATAGGTTTATATTTCAGATTTGTATTGAAGGGATAGCCCAGACTTGAGATGCAGCATCCAATGCAGGGACCCATAAAAAAAAACATGAAAAACAAGAGAACATGAACAGCAGACATAAATACATACAAGACAAGAATACAGATTCATTCTTACACAGATAGCTTGCGCACCCTCTCCCACCCACCCTTGCCGGTCTCTATGACCTTGTCTTTGTGTGTGTATAAGGCTGAAGATGCTCATAGCATAAGTATTTCATTCTATTTTACTTTGTATCAATACATATGACAATAAACCACAATAAACCTGAACCTGAGTACCTTTTCCACCACTGGGGAAGGGACATAATGTAACAGAGGTCGGTGGGCGTTGAGACTGCGTTGTGGTACTGCATATCGTCGTTGTCGGGTGGAAACCGTGTATGTCCAAGACCGTTCGTTTTCTATTAATCATTTAAAAAATTAACTAAACTAGTGAAAATAGCAGATCTACAAGCACACAAAGCTGGCTCGCACCGCGAGGCGTTGTGTGCTTGTAGATCGGCTGTTTTCACTACTTTTGTGCGACAGCGTTGTATGATGAAGCAGGGCTTTACTTGGTGAAAAAAACATACAAACTTGAAACTTGGAGATACAAGGTTTCTGCCCGACAGTGACGATATACTGTCTGTAGCAGATGGTTAATAACCTTAAGTGCCACCACATGAACCCTACACACCAGGGTATCCTCTGGTTATTTTAGTCAGGGTACCAAAGGCACCTGAGACGCCATGCAGGAACATTCATGAACACGGCACACAATACATCATATTTTTCATGATAATCTTCTTGGTCATACTGTGTGTTGTACAATTAGAATGGGAGAATTGCATGTAATGTTCTTACACAGGATAGGCTCTGTGCATGACTGTGGTTCCTTTTTACAGAAGGCGGGAAAAGTCCTGCGGGTCAGTTCATCATAGCTTAATTTGATTGGCTCAGCGACGGATTTTAACCGGAAATACATACTCTATACTTACATATTCACATCTGCTGCTGAGCCAATTAAATGAAGCTATGAGAAACTGGCCAACAGAAAAAAAGAAATGCCACCATCTGGAATAGGGAAATAAAGTCGGAGAGCCTGTTTAACCCTGATCTTCTGCGTGGGAAACCAAATGATGAGCTTTGGGCAGTACTTCTTATAGTCTGTGTCACTGCCATACCCTACTGTTGGTCTTTTTGGAGGGTGTAATCCCTGCTGCTTGTTTTCACCTGACAGTGAGAAGTTTCACTTGGAGGGTGGAACACATATAGAGGAACTAGTCCAGTAAAAATAAGGCTGAGGTTGGACAAAATTGTATTATTTAGTTTTTCAACTGATTCTGACAGGAAATTAGGTCTTCTAGCCAGGATAAAAAAATATACCATGATCTGCTCACTGCAAATACCCACAGTGGCCAAATCAAGTTGGGCTCCCATCGACTTTCTATACAGGAGGAAAATACCCAGAAAAAAAATTGCTTTAAGTAGGATGTGAGGGGTCTAACTAGGGGTTTGTCATGATGCTGAATCCATTGCAAGCATTTGTTTTGCACAAAAGCATTCATTGGCCCCATAAAACGCCCACAAAACTGTGGAAAAGTGATGACTCATCACTTTTCATCACTAAACCATCATTTTCTGGGGCCATTGTTAGGCCAAGGAATGTTTTTTGTGCAAAACAAATGCTTGCAATGGATTCAGCATCATGTCAAACCCCTAGTTAGACCCCAGATTTTTTCTCTGGGTATTTTCCTCCTGTATAGAAAGTCGATGGGAGCCCAACTTGATTTGGCCACTGTGGGTATTTGCAGTGAGCAGATCAGGGTAGATTTTTTATCCTGGCTAGTAGACCTAATTTCCTGTCAGAATCAGTTGAAAAACTAAATAATACAATTTTGTCCAACCTGAGTATTTTTTCCCTAGATTTACTAGACTAAACATGCCATGCCTCCCCGTTCCACTCCCTGTTGAACAGGCGCTATGCCCAGTGTTGCCTGATTTGTGAGAGAAAGTAAGCAAGCAAGAAAAATAAGCAAGCAACCAACAAGCCCAAAAGAATGGACTTAGGCCAGGGGTCGAAATTGCGACCGTCGCAAATGTGCCAGAATTTGTATCTGTTCGACCATAAAAGATACACTTTAAACCTACGTATACAGTATACATCGGTAACATGTCATTAGGTCGAACACCCTTTGGATCGGCCACCAAACTCTAACCCAAACTCTAATCCTAACCTCAGTAAAACTATGCCTAACTCTAACCCTAACCCTAAACCTAACCTCAGTAACCGTGACGCGGGTGATTATCTAACCTGACGACGGTCGCGGGTGATTATCTAACCTGCCGACGCTGTTCGACCCAACGGGAGTTGGACCTATGGGGCAGTCCCCCACTCGGCTATTTGAAAATGGCCAATCTATAAGCTCACAATGCTTTGCAAAGCAGACAAATACAAATTCATATGGGGGTCCTTGACATGAAAATCTTTCAGAACCAACATTAGGAAACAAGCCCCCCCCCCCCCCCCCCAACAAATTCAACTACCGATTATTGACAATCAACCAAAGTAGCTTAAGTAGACTTGGGGTGCGTTCGGAAACCCGCACCGGGTGTGTGCTCAGTGTAGTGAGTGCAGTGGGCGTGGCGTTGTAGAGTGCGTTCAGTGTGGCTTATTTACGAACGACCAGTTAAGAGGCAGCTGTGTGCTTTTTCACTCTGAACTCTGAAGATAAACTTTCTGAAAAGCAGCAGTTGCTAACGTAACGTTGATATTGAAAGGAGATGTAATTCTTAACAATTGGCATACCTGCTGTTAGTTTACATGTTGATGTGTGTGAAACTATCAAGCCCAAACGACCAATAAAGCTGTAAATGCTGCATTTTGCGGTAATTCCCTCCATTGTTCACAGCTGAGAAGCGCTCGAGACACGGCGATGAAAACCAACCAATCAAAACACCGCACCAACGCACCACACCGCCTAACCCCATCTTCTGAGTAGGGTTGGTGAGTGCGTGCACTCAACACACCAGTGCGCCGCGCACTGGATTTCCGAACGACAACGCACCAAGTGCACCGAATAAACGAACGACAACATGGCACACCAGTGCGTTGAGTGCGCATTTCCGAACGCGCCCTTGGCAACACTGACTCTGGCAACCCGTACGCTCACTTCGTACAGGTAGTTTAAACCAGTGGTTATCAGACATTTTCGTGTCCCAATTAAATGAATGTAATTTTCTGCGTATCCCCATCTGAACGTATTTTGTGCCAGGCACGCCTGTAGCAGATGTGCGTTGTTAAAATATTTCAAAATGATTTTTCATTTTTCCCAAATAAAATCCAAAATCTGGTAACAGTGATTGGAACTCCCCGGCCAAGCAGGAGGAACCGAACCCCCCAGTCTCTCCATTGTGGGCAGGAACTTTAAGAAATATCTCCTGACCCATTTTTGGGCAACCAGTGTGGAGATATGCCAGGTGTTTGTGTGTGTGTCCTTTTGCTCTAATCACACTGCATTAATCTCATTATGTTTTTCATCATCATGCTTTTTGTTGGCAGATTAACAGGAATGGGATCAGCATGGATTTAGTTTCCATTTTTGGGCTGCAGTTTCTTTGCACAAACATCTCTCTCTCTCTCTCTCTCTCTCTCTCTCTCTCTCTCTCTCTCTCCCCCCCCCACTCAATCTCATTCTCTTCTTCTGTCATCCCTCTCTTTCCTTAACTCCTATCTCTGTCGCTTCCCCACTGCTCCCCCATGCCTCCACACATGTCTCTCTCTCTCTCTCTCGCTCACTCACTCACTCACTCACTCACTCACTCACTCACTCACTGACTCACTCACACTCTCCCTCTCACTCTCTCTCTCTCGCTGACTATTGTACTTGTGTGTGTGTGTGTGTGTTTGTGTGTGTGTGTGTGTGTGTGTGTGTGCGTGTGCGTGCACATGCGCAATTTCATTGAGATGCTCACTGCTCTCTCCCTTTCCACTCTTTGGCAGGGGTTGTGGGTTGAGTGCACCTATTGGGTTAAACCCATGATTAACAGGTCCTTCTAGCAACATATACACTGCACTCACCCAATACATTCAAGCAATCACAGCAACACACACATACAGTACTATCAAAGGTACACACGCACGTGCGGTCGTGCACACACACACACACACACACACACACACACACACACACACACACACACACACACACACACACACACACACACACACACACACACACACACACACACATTCTCAATATGCATACTTAGATAACTGTTATCCCTCAGTGGTTGGGGTAATGACATGCAGATGACAGGAAGTCAATTAGGAGATCAGAGTGCAGTGACACTGCAGGACTCCGTTAGTGGAGGACTGACAAGGTAGTTATCTGTCTGCCTCACTCTGTGTCTGGCTGTGTACATTGTTTTCCTCTAGGAGAGTGGTTCTGGGGACCCCTAGGGGTCCTTGGGGGGATGTTCCAGCCTCTAGGGGGTCCTCAGTTCAAGTTGTTAATATAGCCTCACAATCATTTCAATCACTTTATCCATTCATATACTGTAATGTAGGCTATTCAAAAATGGAGGCTCTACAAGCTCATACCTCAATTTGTGCCGTGCTGCAAGCCTCTGCATCTGCTATTTTTGAAAGTTTTCTTTTTAAATATTGAAAATGTTGTTATGTGGGGGTCCTTCACTTGAAAAGGTTTGAGGGCCACTGCACTAGAAAAAGCTGCCTGGCTGTGAATTGTAGCCTACTGTATGTCGTCCAATTATCTGGGTTCCTGCTTTATTATTATTTTGTACTTTTTATTTGTATTATCTTGTTTTGCTTCTCTTACCTTATGTGATCTATTTTGATCTGGTAGAAATTGGCCAGATCTGTAGGTGGCTTAGTTGAGTGAATAAAATGTCTCTGTCTTCTGGACATATTTTTATTATCTGGTTAAAAAGTGAATTTTACACAATACATGGGGTGCTGAGAGACTTTCACAACGCAAAGAATAGGTTTTCAATATCTAAAACTGCCTTTGTTTCAGGTAGTAGCAAAATTATATTCTTTATTTTTACTACACTTCAGGCATCTCACTTAACAGTCTATGGGCGAGTGTTAGAGAGTATAGATCTGCTGCTATGCTCCCGTACCTTTGTGTCTTACCTCAGGTATACACCTTATGTCTTGGAATAAAATATGAAGATAATTCATTTGTTTGTTTTTATTGATCGCTCTCCCTCTCTTCCCCCTTGCCCCTACCCCCTCCCTTCTTCTTCTTATTCCCCTTGTCTTATGGAAATAACAAAAACAATGGAGCTTGCACAACAACTCATTTCACCCCGTTTTGCACCTGTAAACCTGTGATGTGACAATTACGTTTATTCTGATTCTGAACGATCTGACCCAGAGCAAATGAAAACAATCATCGCTGCCCTGCTCCTAAAGGGTCTATGTGTGTGCGTGCGTGCTTGCGTCTTGCGTGTATACTGTATATATAATAGGTTACTTACTTAATCCTCTTCATCTCAAGTGGGACATAAGGCTTTAACGATCTGCCTCCATCGGGTCCTGTCTTGTGCTGCATGTTGTGCCTCGCCCCATGTCAGGTTCATCTCCTTCAGCTCAGCTGTTACAGTTCGTATATAATAGGTACCATAATCTAAAGGCCTCAAGTGAGACAGCAACATCACCACCACGACAACCAACAATGCCTGCATATTCTGCAGCAGGTCAAACAATTATTGCTGCCATGCAGCATAGCTGCTCCTGGTGTGATTGCACACAGCCATGATAGAGTCTGTGTGTCTCCATCCACCGAGCAGTGTCATATTTGTTGTGCACACTGCCTGCACACTGGCCAAGGACCTCAATTCTTTTTACACGTTTTAACTGCAGGCATGCAACGATACACCGGCAACAATCCAAGGCTCTAGACTGAAATGCCATCTTGTCAGACTTGCATGGTGGCTGATGAGAATGACACCAGTGGACATCCCCATCCGCCAGGCTTTCCACCTTGTCTTCGGATTGATGACTCATGCTCTTGCTCATGTCTCCGGCGCCTCCGGAACTTTCGTTGGCGGCATCGTAATTAGAGGCCTGCCAAAAGCGAACCTCTGAATGCGTTTCACTGTGGAGTGTGGAATGGGATGCATAGACTGTGTATTCCACTTTTTGCTCACTGTAGATTACTGTCCATATCTGTGATGACAAGGACTGTCTCTGTCTGTCTTTTTTTTATTATTATTCACACAACCCCAATTGTGATGACATATCCCAGACAGACAGAAAGATAGAAGGATGTATTGGTATCTACACTTGACTCGTGATTTAATTCAATTATGATTCACCTCTTAACGATTCGACTTGATTCTGTGATGCATCTGGATTCTCTATATTACCGCACATAATAACAATGATCTCTTTATTGTTCCCGATATTTGTCTTCACAGACTGTTCAAAAAACAACCACAAAAAAACAACACACAACAATATAGCACAAAACAACATATCACACGACACAACACCAATGGGGCAGTTTGTTTAATGCTGCAATGGCTGAGGGAACAAAACTCCTGCTGAAACACACATGGCTACTTCACCAGTTAATACTGTACAAGTACAAGCAATAAGATGCACATTATGAACTCCTTTATTATTTATGAAGGGCTTTAATGTGATGTGTGTACAATCACCCTTCTTAAAATATAATTGTCTTGACATTAAACTAAAAATTGTGAGACAAAATAAATAGCTGGCATAGGCTTTTGTGAAAATGTTCAATCCTCAAAAAAATGAAACATAAATCCTTCTGCATTGCATTACAATTTAGTGTGCTGTACATTTAGTGTGTGCTGCCTGTAATATATTATGAAAATAAGCTTTTCACATTGCAGCTCCATGACAGGGCACTCCATAAACAGGCTATAATACACACAAACAATGTGTGTCCATTTAACTTGTGAACCCGTTAAAGAGGAATACCACTCATTTTCAACATTCAACTACAGTATGTAGTTAATTGCCTACAACTGGGTCATGTGATCAGTGACATACGGAAGGTGTACTCGTTGACCCCACCCTCTAGGCTGCCTCATTCACTAGAATGGAGAATCTCACTTCCAGCTGAAACAATACGACTTGAATATAAATAGTGCGGGCGTTAAGGGGAGCAAATGCTAATTTCGTGCAAATCTCTCTTAAAGCGCCACATTTTGCACAGATGTAGCCCAGGGCATGCTCTAATGATTTAGCTAGGGCGCCCGAGTTTGCGACCTTCGGGGTCGCCACAGCGGCCAAGTCAAGTTGGGCTGCCTGGCTGTGAATTTCTTTTCTGGGTATTTAACTCATTCATAACCAAGCCACGAGTTTCCCGAGTTATTTCAGTACCCCCAGACTGCCACAGCCCGAGTTTCCCGAGTTGGCAGCCATTTTGATTTTGATTTTTTTTAAATGCCTAAAATGTATTAGGCATGATCGCAATCGCGAAATTGCATGTTTAGCCCCATAACAAACACATCTTTCAAAATGGCAGCCATGTTTGTTTGTTTTGTTTGACTTTGAAGGCTTCTATTTCATGAATGCCTGAACGGATTTCCAAGCAGACTTTTTTGTTTGAAAGCTGTGAAAAAGTACTATGTGCATGATCTAGGCATGGGCGTGCATGATCCGTGCACTAAAAAAATGATCCGTGCACTAAAAATTTAGGAACGTGGCAATGTGGAACTCGGGGGCCATTTTGAAAAAGCAGTGAATGAGTTAAGTAGGATGTGAGGGGTCTAACTAGGTGTTTGTCATGATACTGAATCCATTGCAAGCATTTGCAAATAAAACATTCCTTGGGCTACAAATGGCCCCAGAAAATGCTGGTGAAAAACGCTAGTGATGAAACGTGATGAGTCATCGCTTTTCATCACTAAACCATCGTTTTCTGGGGCCATTTGTACCCCAAGGAATGTTTATTTTTGTGCAAAACAAATGCTTGCAATGGATTCAGCATCATGACAAACCCCTAGTTAGACCTCTCACATCCTACTTAAATATCCAGGGAAACAAATGTTTTCCTCCTGTATAGAAAGTCGATGGGAGCCCAACTTGATTTGGCTGCTGTGGCGACCCTGAAGGTCGCAAACTCGGGCGCCCTAGCTAAATCATTAGAGCATGCCCTGGGCTACATCTGTGCAAAATTTGGCGCTTTAAGACAAATTTGCACAAAATTAGCATTTGCTCCCCTTAACGCCCGCACTAAAAGTAAAGAGTTGTTAGAGAGCATTTTCAGCCAATTGATCACTATTATCAACAAGTACTACCTCTTGTGAAACATGATATATAACCAGTGTTGGGTATCGTTACATTTTGAAGTAACTCGTTTTAGTTACTGACTTGAAAAACTAATCCGTTAAGTTACTCCGCTACCCAATGACAATTGTAACTTAACAAGCTACCGTTACCGTTACCGACCATTAAAACCCACCAGCGTGGAAGTTTGGTAAACATAAAAAGACAAGAGTGCAGCCTCCTTTTAGCTCATGCGTCCTCTTCAAAAGACCAACGCTCCCCAGCATTAAACTGTACAGTACCTCGGTGCCGTGGCGTTGTTATGGAGGCTCTATACCGGAGTTAAATGGCCGGGTCCGAATCCACCGTTGTCCGCCGTCCAGATACGATCCGATGATGTACAGTAAATCCATTTTAATACCCTATCGACGCGGACTTTTACACACGGTCAACTAAAGGCACGGACGATACTAATATCTCCCAGTTGTGAGGAACTATCAACACGTAGGCTATATTACAGACGGACGCAGCAGCTTCTGTCGTTGTTTTGTGGGACATGGATGGAGAGCACCAAGTCAACAGTCAACAACAGTGAGTGAGTTGATTTCCTGGTTTCAACATGACGCGCGTTGCAGAGCTGGAGAGATGAAAGGAATGTGATTGGCTGACATACGAGGGAGGCAGACAGGCAGACAGACAGACAGTCAGACAGCCAGACAGACAGCTACACACGTGTATTTGTTGACAGAATAAGACAGGAGGAGGAAATGTGACTCAGGGCTTCTTTTTTAATCGGTGGCAACAAAATGAACAGTGAAAATGGGACACTTTTTAAAAAAAATAACGAGATTACTTTTTTGAAAATATAACTAAGTAACTAACCGTTATATTGTAAAATGTAACTTGTTTAAGTTCCTCCGCTACCGCCAAACTAACGTTGTTACGTAACGTCGTTAGTTATAACGACGTTACACCCAACACTGTATATAACCATATGCCATTATAAACTATTACAAGTAACATTGTTTCAGCTAGAAGTGAGATTCCCCATTCTAGTGAATGAGTCAGCCAAGAGGGCAGGCCAAAGAGTATGTCACTGATCACAATTCTCCAGTTCTAGGACCTTTTTTTCCACACAACAGCGCTAAGGTATATAAACTACATAGTTGACTGTTGAAAATGAGAGGTATCCCCTTTAAGTGTTGTCGTATATGACGGTGTCGCTCACAGAAAATAGCTGATCCACAAGCTTTCACAGTACAGCGCATTGCATCGTGACATATACTGAACTTGTAGCAGGGACATGCTGGCCATTGAGAAAAGCGGGACAACTCCCGAACGGCCGGTTCATTCCCGGCCGGTCCAGGACGGCCATTAGGAAAAAAATAAAAATAAAATGTCGGCCTACGTTCCATTTTGGGGGCTGGGCAGCCAACAAAATAAATCGTCACTGTCGGGCAGAAAACCTCGTATCTCCAAGTTTCGAAATTTGTACATTTTTTCGCAAAGCCCTGCTTCATCATACAAGGCTGTCGCACAAAAGTAGTGAAAACAGCAGATCTACAAGCACACAACGCCTCGCGGTGGGTGTGCTTGTAGATCGGCTGTTTTCACTAGTTTAAATCATTTTTAAAATGGTTTTGGACGTACAAGGTTTCCACCCGACAACGACGAAATATAACTCATGTAATTGGCCCACTGGCTTGTCACTTGTCATGATGTGAAATGGCAAATCTTTGAGTAGCAGCAGCGCGCAATGAGGGCCTCTCTTTTTCCCGGGCTGAATCAGGGGTCCAGCACGTCCCTGGCTTGTAGATGTGTTGCATGCTGGCACACGTGGTGTGAGCACGTAGATAGGCACATCAAGTGTAAGTGCAAGTATAAATCTGGCTTAATGGCGACAAGCTGACACCTCCTCGTCCTAAATAAGGACCGTCCCCTCATCCCTCCTCAGGTTGACCAGATGCACCGTAATCAGTTCCCTCTTAATGTAGCACTCATTGTAGTTTCAATGACTGTTTTACTGCTGTTTAGATTTTTATTGTTGAATATGTATACTGGTTTCATTAACGTAATGAAACCTGAACCAAGGCACTTGACACAAGAAACTTGTACATTTTGTACTTGGTGGATAAAGCAACTCTCTCTCTCTCTCTCTCTCTCTCTCTCTCTCTCTCTCAGCCTATCTCTTTCTCTTCACGGTCTCCCTAGTTGAGGAGAGACGTGAATAAGAAAGACCACATTCTGTTTGTTAATCAAATATGAAATCTTGAAATCTAGAGAGTCGACGTTAAAATTGAATACATTTCCAGAGTAAAACTAATATCAAAGCACTTGAGGCAGAAAATCATGCGCGCACACACGCACGCACATGCGCACATGCACGCATGCACGCATGCACGCGCACGCACGCATGCACACGCACACACGCACGCACGCACGCACGCACGCACGCACGCACACGCACACGCACACGCACACACACACAAACGAACACCCAGTTTAATAGAAGCACTACAGTGACACTACAGTGACAAGTATTTGATTAAGTCATTTTTGACTGACAGTATTTCTGCTTTTCTGAGAGAGAAATAAAAAAGTCCAGGTGTGTGATAATCTGGTCATGGTTGTAGCAGGTCACACTTTGTAGACTTATTTCTGAAAAGTTTAACTTTTTGAAAATACTTGATCAGTTGCCTTGAGATTTGGGCTTCAGTACCCCATTTTCCTGATTGCTGAATACAAGTAATGAATCCTTTAATTGACCACAACATCTTGATTAGAAAATACTCATTACTGACATCAAAAGTCCAGTTTTGATGTCAATATGTTGAAAATAAGGGAGTAGCCTATTGTTTTCTATTCAGTAACAGTCAACATTCTTATTTAATTTGGTTTAAAGCTTTACAAAGCTTTAAAGTAAACTAATGTTTTATCATTAAACATAACAGTAAAATAAATAATTCCATTTTCTCTCAAGTGCCCCCTGTAGTACCTCTGTGTACCTCTAGGGGTACACGTACCCCCATTTGAGAAACACTGCAGCAACACCAATTGACATTGCACTGTGACCTTGTACTTTGACTGGTTTTGAAATACAAATAGTGTACTTTAAATAATGCATGCAGTTCCTAACAGTACACCGACCCCATCTGCCAAGTGTGTTCCAGATCAGATTAAAACATGTCCAACTAATGGCTGTGACAGACAAAACAAAACAAACCATACACACTCTGCCGGGCAAAATCCTCAGTGTTATTTGTGTTAGGGGAATATGGGTCTTTTGCCATATCGTTGTTGTCGGATGTCCAAAACTGTTCATTTTTAGTTTATCATTTAAAAAAAGTGAAAATAGCTCATCTACAAGCACACAACGCCTCAATAGATCATCTATTTTCACTAGTTTGTGCAAAAACCTTGTATGATGAAACGGCTTTACTTTACGAAAAAACCTACACATTTGAAACTTGGAGGTTTCTGCCTGACAGTGACAATATGTTTATGCTCTCAGAGTTAAATCAACACTGAGGATTTGATGTGTGTGTGTGTGTGTGTGTGTGTGTGTGTGTGTGTGTGTGTGTGCGTGTGCGTGCACAGTACATGTGTGTTTGCGGCGGAGAGAGGAGGGAGTGAGGGAGGCAGATGAATAATAAATGAGTGATGTCTTCCAGACTCCCCGAGGGGAGATGGATGCAGGGACGGAGAGATTTAGGGATGAAAGGAAAGAAGGGCGGACGGAGAGAGAATGAATGACTTTGGAACGCATCCATCTCAATTCTTTTTGGGCGATGGATGGAGATTGCAAAGCTGAAGAGAGGGATACGACAAGGGGTGCAGAGGATAGACGGGGGGAAAGCAGGGTGTGTTGTCAGCAGAGAGAGAAAGTGGCCAGGATGCATGTTCTAGACGTGGAATGGCATGCTGGCTAAATCATGTAAAGGGAAGGTTGTGAATAAAGGCAGTGCAATAGGAACGATGGATTGATAGGAGACAGGATCAGAGATGAAAGAAATGAATCCATTTAGGTATGAAACATACCTAGTGGTGCTTAAACCGTTTCATGTCAAGGACCCCCAAAATTACATGTATTTGGCGAACCCGCATCTCAAAATATGTTGTTCCGGGGACCCCCAGTAGCAAAATTTGAGTTACAAAAGTTTGTTTTGAAAATGATATATTCAAAGATTTGCACTCATTTTCATGTCTTTCTTTTAAAAAATAGCAGATCTTGTATATCTGCTATTTTTCAATAGCTAAAGTATAAAATAGTTCCAGGTCTTGATTGGCTAAAAATAAAACAAAGTGGAGGAGGAGGGGTGGGCTATTGTTGCAGTAGTGAGATGGGGGGGATTCGCAAGAGACTCCTATCGATTCAAACATCAGAGCCTGTTCTTGTCGATCGTGTCATCAATGCCGAGATTTCTGAATTGTCATTTGGGGACGCCCCCCTGGTGTCCGTTCGGGTTCATTTTTACACGCTCGGAGGTAAATTAACACTTCAGCATTCGCATTGCTTTGTTTAGAACAGAGATCATATATGGTGCAGTATAAGAAAAAAGTTTTTTTTTTAAATCCAGTGGTGGAAAAAATACTACGTTTTAGTAAAGGTATCACTACTGCAATGTAGAAATACTCTGTTACAAGTAAAAGTCTGGAATCCAACATTTACTAGTAAAGAAATATATATATATTAGTATCAGAAAGTACCAAAAGTAGAAAGTACTCATGCAGTATGTCCCATTTCAAAATGGCAGATCTATAAGATCTACAATGGTTCGCGATGCCACACATTGTGAGCTTGTAGATCGGCTATTTTAAAATGGCCCAAATGTACTGTATATAGGGCTGAATTGGTTACTGTATGTTTTGTAATAATAATCACAATCTACAATATAACTAGTAACGTGATATTTGCCGATGTGGTGGAGTAGAAGTAAAAGTATCGAAAATTGGAAATACTAAATGTACCTCAAAATTACAGTACTTGAGTAAAAGTCTAATTGTTTACAGTGCCCTACACGGTTCAAGAAAACTCCCACACAGTCTCACGGGCCCGTCCGCTTGTATCGGCGTCTACAACTCCCTGCTAAACCAGCGATGCTCTCTTGACCTTGGGGAGTGCTTGATACTAACTCCTTGACAGCCCCCCTACCCAGCTTAGCCTTTTAAACCACTCTGACTACACTTGGGCGGTCCCTGATCGGCCCAGGATTAATAATGCAATGCCCCTTTTAGTGGTCAATGGTCTCGTTGCTTTGTAGAACACTTGAGTATTGCACGAGGGCTGGGTTAAAACGCTCTCAACCACTTTCCACCAGAGACAGGGTGAATAGAGAGACAGAGACAGAGAGGGAGAATGCTAATGACATACTGTTGTAGAGTAGGGGGTACAATGGTAGTGAAGTCCATTAATGATGTCTGTTTAACTATAATATACTTTTACTCTCAGTGATGCAGATTAGCTATTGAACTAAATGTTATTTTAGCAAATCTGAAACGTAGAGTGTGTTTATGAGGCCTGGAATTTTGTCATTTTAGGGGCAAGGCCACTTGCCCTTTTTTGAGGGCACAAAGACCAAATACCAGGGCAGGAAGGCCATCAAATAAAACAAGATTTTAGTCCATTGAAAGAATTTGTTGAATTTAAAGGTTAGGGATGATAACCTAATCTGCAGTGAAATAGATAAATGATGGTATTTACAATCTGGTCCATACTCAGCCCTGCACCAATCAAAGTCACTGGATTGGTTTAAAGATGGGGACTTGGGGGAGTTAAGATTTCAGAACATCAACAATGGACACTGCAGTGTCTACATGACAAGAAAGAGACACCGGTGTCTATACTGTCTACATATTGACAAGAAAGAGACAGAGCAGAAAGTGGGACAGTCAACTGGGGCATAGAGGCCACTGTTGCCTTAGATCTTGCCATTGATTTGAGGGGCACAAGGCCAAACTGAGGGGGCAACGGCGGCCATGGCCTTCATGGCCTCCATGAAATTCCTGCTCTGGTGTTTATACAACAAATTAACAAATTATTCGCAGCGTAAACAGGCTTTCATTCAGTGCTCAAGCAGGAGAGCAGGGTTCAAATCCTGGGAAGGATATGAAACTTAAGGACTGCAGCTTTATCTCTCTCTCTCTCTCTCTCTCTCTCTCTCTCTCTCTCTCTCTCTCATCTCTCTCTCTCTCTCTCACACACACACGCACACACATGCACACACACAAACTACATTTATCCTGGAGGACCTTGAAGAACACAGCAAGCCAAGTTTGTGTGATTTTACATTTCAAAGGGTGTCTTTGTCTCGGGGTAGCAAAGCAGGTGGAAGCAAGTGCAGAGACCAAGGCAGAATTACTGATTGAAGTCGAGACACTGGAACGTTAGACGACAATCTGACACAAACTAAAGGAACAGACAGATATACAGTATACACTGGGGACTAATCACAGGACGAGGCACAGCTGGAGTGGTCAGGCCAGAATTAGCAGGGAAACGTGAGGACTAAATAACAAGATGACTGGTGGGGTGGCAGGCAAAACCAACGAGGCTAGCAAGCACAAGACAGGCAGACTGTGGGAGGGGTACAAGAACACAACACGACACAACAAAAGAAAGTCCAGGCAGAACATGGCATCTTTGCCTAGAATAAAAGCACTCTTCCAAAAAAAAAAAAAATAAGTTTCATCTTGAAATGTATAAGGGCATTTGGAGAAGTGTAAAAAGATATATCGAGATCACACTTGGGGGCCTCTATATGATGGCTATTGTCTACGTCTCTGGCTGTAGTAAGCGTCTTTCAGACGGGAGGCGGTTGACGCGCCCTACTAATTCATTTTCAATGAGAGGTGTGCGGAGAAGTTGAGGGGCGGAGAGGCAGACGGGATCCAAGCGAGAACGCCTGCATCAACAGCCATCCGTCTGAAAGGCGCTGTAGGGCAGGGGTCTTCAACAGGGACCCCTAGGGGCTCCTCAGAGTTACTACAGGGGGGCCGCCAAAATCTTTGTGTGATGGGATAATTATTTTAAATGAACAATTTGAATGAACAACTTGATCCCTCACATCCCTATTCTGAGGAGAACTTTACCTATTTGCCAAAAATAGCTGATCTACAAGCTCTCAACGCCTCACGCTGCGAGGCGTTGAGAGCTTGTAGATCGGCTATTTCTGGCAAATAGGTTTGGTGTAAAGGTTAAGTTGTTAAATGTCTGAAAAAATACATTAACACAAATCCAACATGCTGTAGACTGATGACAGTGCTGTCAAACAAGTCTATGAATCCATCTATGAAATCCGTAAAAATCTGTTACACAATTTTATACAATATGTAGTGGGGGTCCTTACTTTATCTCCCTCTCAGCTAAGGGGTCCTTGGCCTGACAACTTTGAAGACCCCTGCTGTAGGGTGAACAGAATGTGGTGGTCTGCTCTGCTGCTGGTCTCCCTCACTCTCGGCTGTTTGTAACCTCGCACTACCTGAGCCTGCCCCCTTCATCCACATTAGTTGACATGCACGTGCAACATTGTTTTCTCTCCATGGGGTCTGATTTGACCCTCTCAGCGTGAGGAACAGGAAAGGGCGTTTGGGCAGCAATGTCTCAGGGGTAGATGGTCGCTTTGGAGCCGGAAGGTTCACAGTTTGATCCCGGGCTCCCCCAGAGTTAGTGTCGAAGTGTCCTTGAGCAGGACGCTGAACCCCTAATTGCTCCTATTGAGCAGGTTGGTGCCTTGCATGGTTTCGTCCCTATAGTATATAATGCACAATCTTTGTAAAGGTGCTATATAAATGCACCATTTACCTTCCTTCCTCCTGAATTACTAGAATTATTATAATCGTGTGTGGGAAATGTTAGGTGTGGCATGAGTGGGTGTGAAATACGTCAGATACGTGACGCTCATGCTCATTGCGTGAGAGTTCTGTCTGACAAAGCAATCTTGATTGGTTGGAATAGCCATCTACCCCTGCTTCAAACGAGCATGACAGCACACCTAATCAACATATAAAAATTATGCTGTGCTGGTCAGACAGACTGCTAAGTGGCTAGGCTAACAGTTTGCATGGATAACTTGCGGTCATAGTAGTACACAATGAGTTACACAAAGTTACGTTTTGTTTCTCTTTGTGTCCAGTCTAAGAAATGTTGTCTTAGCGTGGCTGAGTAAATAAGGACCCTCTCTTTCTGTCTGTCCCCATGTATTTACAGGGAAACAGAGATACTGTAACACACTCTCAGAAAGGTTGTTATTTTGAGAGAGACATTTCCCGTAATTTGAATACCGCAATGTCCCGCAATATGAATATCTGTCATGCAATATGAATAACTGTATGAGTAACTGTTGTATAATCGAAATATTACACTCGTGACTTTGGAACTCTGCTCCGCCTCGTTCCTGATCGTTATCAGGAATATTGCTTAATTATTCACTCTAAACTCTTGACTGTGATTCTTCTTCTGTCACATGACCTTCTCTATCTCCCAAAGCCCCGTAGTCCACAGCGCCCACCTGAGGCGCCCAAGTACCATTTGTGAAGTGTACTCGGGTGCGGAAGAATCATGAGAGGGCAAATCACACTCGGTAACGAATTGAATCACTCTGAACCCAAACTGAATCCGTCCTTAGAGTACAGCTTGGTCCCATGACACAAGCGGTTCCACTCTTATCTTTGCTTAACAAGGCTCTCTCGCTTCTTTTTTGGGAACTGCTGTGCCATCACCCTGAATGTTTCATGTCCCATGAGCTCATGTATTAGACTGCTACCGTAGGCTATAACATGAAGTGTCTCCTCAACAACTAATTGATAGGGAATTCTGTCTCTTCTGTGGAGGTACAGTCAGTACAAGCAGGGGGAGATCACATGCAGATGTACAGTCACACTCCTTCCTTTTTTCCCCTCTACACCAAATCTCTCTGCTGAAAATAGCCAATCTACAAGTTCAGGATTGTGCTATTTTGTTGTTAATTAAATTACCCCTACATTAATCTTTGGCTAAAACAGCCGACCTGCATGCTCACAATGTGCCGCGGTGTGATGCATTATGAGTTTGTAGATCTACTATTTTCACCCCCAGAATAGGGTTCATGTGGCTAAAACAACCAAACAATATGAAACCCAAAGAGTTGTTATATTGTTTAATGATTTTCTCCAACGCAAGCAGATGTCTTATGGAAGTGTCGCCTTTTTTGGCTTTTCTGGTTATTTCCTCCTATCGAGCTATGTTCCTAAATAGCTACAGCCAACTAAACATTGTATCTCTCTCCAAGTGATTATATTTGATACTCTATAATTACCTTTATGTTAACAAATCAAACTTCTGCTTATTGGCTAGAGTAATTTTAGTTGAAGGCAAAAATAGCTCACTCTCTCTAACTCTCTCCCTCCTTCTAACTGTGTGTTGCAACCCGTTATTACAATGTTTAGCAATATTAACAAAACTGCTTTGGGATTCACAGATTTTGGTGGGGACTCCCTGGAACCCCCTCAAGGACCCACTTCTGAGACATATTGCGCTTATGTGTTCAATGCTACTACTCTCAAGATAAGTTGTCTGGTCTTGCGGCAAAGTTGTGCTCAAGTGTTTTAGACAATGTGCCTGCTGGTGGCTTAAGCCTACATTTCCGAATAAAACGACCCCTGTGAGCCAGATTGTTTTGGCTCATAGATATAATTTGGAACGTCCCTAGGCTGTGAGCCACATGGCTCATTCCTCCTCATACCACTGCGTGATTAATGTCTCATAGCTTTGACAAGTGAGATGATGTATTGAGTACCCAAAGCTATGAGACATTTGCCTGTCTTAAGCGTCATTCCTACTGGGCACGATAAAGATAACTATAATGATAATTATAAAACAACTGCCATCCTGTTTCCTGCTGCGGACAACAGGACGCTATACCATCCACTTCAGTTGAGAACGATTTTTAAAACTACATTTGTATCTTTATCGTGCCTGGTGGGAAATCAGCTTTACTCAGTATGAACTACTAGGCTTTACAGTCGGTTCCATAAAGCAGGGAGAACCAGTATCCCAAAAAGGTAACACACTTAAACTTGACCTGAGCTTGTTAAAATCATTTGAGTTGATTTCAACACACCCTCCGGAAATCAAGTAGTGGAAGGAATTTGCACTTATTATTTACAGCCCCTGAGAGAATTGGAGCGATCTGGAGTAGATTATTATCAACAAGGTTGTGTCTGAAACTTGTAAAATCAATACACATTTCTTCACTACGTCTTTGTATGAAATGTTTTGTCACCTGTTTGTGTCAACACATGTTTCCCACCCTGCATGTTTCTGGGTGTTTGCCACCCAGCCAGTATAATGTGACACTGTCAGGGGTCATTGCCATGTTGGCTTGTGGTGGACATTTGTGTTCAAATTAAAATGTTGCCATGGACATACAAAATGAGAAGACAATAATATTACCAGAAACACCAGAAAAAGAGCTAGCCCTGAATGACCATAACATGTCTGTAGAGTGTTCAAATGAAACCAAATGGACACTTACGTGTCCATTTGGTTCCATGTGTACACTCCCAGATTTAAGGGGGTTCTTGCAAATAAAACATTTGAGAACCACTAGTACTAGTTGGACTCCTAATGAGTCATAAGAAAACATGGATACCAGACATTCAGTAATTGGGTCTTATACTACATTATGCTGTGTAAAAAATAAAATCAAAAATTGATTTGAAAAAAATCATAAAGTCTTTATTTGTAGCGGCCCTCTGTATTTAGGCTGTCTTGTCATCCCTAAAGCCTGAGTCATACTTTTTCGCACGCTGGTGTCGCACTTTGAAAATAGCCGACCTACAAGCTCACAACGAGTCGCGAATGTGACACGCTGTGAGCTTGTACTGCAGGTCTGCTATTTTCAAAGTGCGACACTGCGACCCTTGTACGATGGAGCATACAGAGTCACCAGAGCTTTGCTGCTCTGAAGCTCTGAGCACAAGATATATTTTAACATGGTGGCACCAAGTCAATACATGCACGGAACTGTGACTTTATTTTACAAATTCTTTGTGCAAGAACCTATTTTTTTGTCATATCACTTCTACAACCGACATGACACAGGTCATTAGTAAAAAGCTCCTTCTAACTGCAATAACCTTCCTCTTTTTCTGACATCTATTGCTTCTTTCTGCTGCTGCAGAAAATGCTTCTTTCAATTTGGTTGCCCTTGAAAGATAAACTGATAATGCTGATACATTTTTTTATCCATTTCATCCTATTGTATCCAAAGTTTTCTTGTTTAACAGCTGGGGGTGTGGGTGGTAGAGGTTGAGCAGGCCATCTGTCTATTTGTAGTGTGTCTTGGTTATATAATGTTGATTTTGTATTACAGTATGCGCAATACAGTCAGTTCCATAAACCAGGGAGAACCAGTATCCCAAAAGGCATTACACTCAGGATCAGTTGACCCGAGAATCATTTGAGTTAATTATTTGAACACACCCTGCGGAAATCAAGTAATGGTAGGAAGTTGCTTCCTGTTGAATTATCTACATGCCCACTGAGTCCTTGAGAGAATTGGAGCGCTCTGGAGGAGATAATCAACAAGGTCGTGTCTGAAACTTGTAGAATACACACTTAATGTGAAATGAAAATCCTTATGTTTGCATCTTAAAACATCTTTCAATTTGTGTGCCCTTGCAAGATAAACTGCTGATGTATTTTCTATTTAATTTTTTGTAATCCAGTTCATTCTGTTGGCTCCAAAGTTCCTTGTGTAACAGCTGGGGACGTGGGTGGGAGAGGTTGGCCTGTGTATTTGTAGGGTTTGTGTTTGTTATGAAATGTTGTTTTGGTTTGTGTTTGTGTTATATGTATATGTATGTATTTGTGTGTCTATATACACAATATGACCTGGAACATTTGATTCTACATCTCAATGGGCTATCCTTTCAACAGATTCTCAACTGTAAATAAAAGAAGCTAGGGACGTGTGTGTGTGTGTGTGTGTGTGTGTGTGTGTGTGTGTGTGTGTGTGTGTGTGTGTGTGTGTGTGTGTGTGTGTGTGTGTGTGTGTGTGTGTGTGTGTGTGTGTGTGTGTGTGTGTGCGTCCAGGGTGCTCTAGAAAACGATAGGAATAGGTAGTGGTCTTGACAGGTCCAAGGCTTCCTGTGGCATTCGTTTCTTTCTACATTCTCAGCTGTACTGTTAACTGTACTGTTGTCTGTTAACTGTCTTGGAGTTATGATGCAGTAATTACACTTATCTCCTCCAGGTTATTCTAAGTTAATCTATCTAAAAAAAAAAGGATAAAAACAAACAAACATATAGACCTCAAAATGTAGCCCTCGTTTTCACTGATTATGTGTGTTTGTGATGAAATCCATGCCTGTCAAAAAAAAGCCTGTCATTATTCTGGCATGTGTAGCAATGAGATAATGCCTGCCAATAATTGGCAGGTTGTTGATTGTGGTTGATGCGTAGGCACAGTGGGTGTTAATTCATGATAAATGTATTTGACACGCTCTTTTGGCTTTAAATGAGAGGCTGGAAACCCAAGGACCCACGTTGAGAGCTAGTGCTCTAGTGTGCTCAATGCTCAAGCTGTCTGGCTTTGTGTCATGGTTGGGCACACGTGTTTTAGACAATGTGCCTGCTTAAGCCATTACTGAATATAAAACTGCCCCTGTTAGTCAGATTGTTTTGGACATTATGTCCTGGGGAAAATCACCTGGCATTAGTGTTCTAGGGTTAAGAATAGTTTGTGAATGAGGCCCATTATCAGTATTGTACTGTTCCCTGCAACCTTTCAGACATCCATGTACCACAGAAGGTCAAATTGCTCACTTAATGCCACACAATGTCATTGTGTCGAGAGGCGAGAGTGTGGCACGCACACTCTATTACCTCCTTTCATGACATACGTCATATCTTTTTTTTTAACTTATCTTAAATGGTAAATGGTGCATTTATATAGTGCCTTTTATCCAAGGCTTTACACAGATTGTGCATTACGTTCACACTCACATCCATACACCGATGGCAGAGGAAACCATGCAAGGCTCACCGGGAGCAACTAGGGGTTCAGACAGAGTCTTGCTCAAGGCCTCTTCGACACTAACTCTGGGGGAGCCTGGGATCGAACTGGGAAACCTTCTGGAACCCTCCGTGTTCTAAGACGGCAACTCTACCCCTGAGCCACTGCCGCCCTTGAAACAACCACTCGCGTCCACTTGTATTTGAGATACGGGATTTCGTTTTGTATTCAGCTGTTTCTGCGGGAATTTTACTGTAGATGTATGTGTGGGACACACATCCAGGTATTCTGGGACTGTCAATAATGGTCGGGATTACGATTACGCCACACTCGGCTCAATCTCGGCTGGGACGCAGCTGCGAGCCGGAACTGCCACCCACTTATTGCGCAATGCACGATGGGACGCTGGAACTTGTGGATACTCTAGTCTAGGTGCATGTATGTACTACCGTTGTATGGGTAACTATGTCCTATATTTTGGCATTTTTGGTGGATGTGGGAGATAGGGCTGGGAGAGAGTTTGTCTCATGTTTGAGTGTATTTCTGTTGTTTTGCTTTGTATATAATATGTTCTGCACATTTTTGGGGTGTATCATTAGAGACAAAAAAAGAAACAATAATTTGCTTGCTTTGTGCCCAGTGAACTTCTCCAGAAATATTCGAACGGCACGTCTGTAGACTGGCTAATTTAGCCATGTGACGCCATCGCAAGACAAAGTATAAATCAGGCTTAAGTAGAAAAAGGACCCCCTTGAAAATGAAATGGCTTTCTCGAGGGCTTTATCCTTCTAATAAAATGTGTACACCACAAGATGAGCTTGTCGTAGCTGGTGTTTTATTGGCAGGATGTCCCTGGCCCACAATGCCTTTAGTAACAGCTGAATGCCTGTTGGGAAACCCAATTTAAAAGAAGAACCTGGTCCATTTCACTTTTATAACTCACAGAATTGAACTCTAAACCAACAGGGACTGTCATTGGAGAGAGTTTGGAACAATAGTGGTGCAACGCGTCTTTTACAGTGGTGGAAAGTAACTAAGTACATGTATTCAAGCACTACTTGAGTACAATTTTGAGGTACTTTTACTTTACTAGTATGTCCAATTCCATCTCATTTTTACTCCACTGCAATTATTCGAACACTTTAGTTACTTATTACTTTGTAGATTTTGATTATTAATACAAAAAATGCATTTCCGCCAATTGAAAATAGACAATCTATAAGTTGACGATGCGATGCATTGTGAGCTTGTAGATATATTATTTAAGCTTTTTAGACATTTAGATATTCACCCATGACATGCCCAGAATAGGTACGCTTGGGTTCATGTGGTTAATCAATTGAATGTACAGTATGATACAGTACTTGTATTGTACCTGAAACCCTACCCTATACCCAGATCCTCTTGTTCACTGTATAAGCAAATGAAAATGAATGCAACACCTTTAGTAATGGACAGATACGGTTGTATTGTAGCACATTTTAACATCCAATGGCAGCATTGTGGCATTAAGGAGACTTTGAGTAATGGCGCGCTGCCGTAGCAGCATGATGAACTGATGACCAGGGGGGCCTCGGTACAATAGAGACAGCTAGATAATGTGAAGGACGCTACACAGCAACGTCAAAGGGAGATATGACTAATGTACACACGCTGACATGAAGAACACGCCACTGGCTGGGAGTAAGAACCTCTGGGGGTCCGGCGTACGCTGACCTGATAACGTGTAAACACCGCTCAACATCTGCTTTGGGGGACGGACCGACTTAGCTAAAAGTAACGTTTACTCAAGTGCTGTACCTGAGTAGAATTTCGAGGTACTTTTACTTTACTGAAGCGTTTCCAATTTCCAGTGCCCTTACTTCCACTCCACTACATCTCAGAGGCAAATATATTGTACTTTTACTCCACTACAATTGTTTGAAAACCTGACTTACTAGTTAGTTTGTAGACTGACTTGAAAATAGCCAATCTGCAAGTTGGCGATGCGACACATTGTGAGCTTGTAGATCTGCTATATAAGATTTTTAGACATTTTATACATTTGAAAACTTGTGAAATGTGACAATCAGTGGTTTCTACTTTCGGTACTTTAAGTACATTTTGATACCAATAATATTGACATTTTTGAATTCCGGACTTTTACTTATGTTTCCAGCATCCCATCGCACATTGCACAGAAGGTGGGTGGCATTTCCGGCTCGCAGCTGCGTCGCAGTCGAGCCGAGTGTGACATAATCGTCATCCTGACCGGCATTGATGGGCCCAGAATACCCGGATGTGTCCCACACATAATTCTACAGTAAATACCTGTGGAAACAGGTGGATAGAGTAGTACTTTTTCCACCACTGAACTGGTCTAATGTGTTCTGGACCTACCCCTCCTTTCCACCCTTCTGGAGGGAGGCTGGGATCCATATTTCTTTAGCTAAAGATATACTTTTGCTAATGTGTGATGAAACTGATGATGCTACTGTAAAAGAAAAGTGGCCTGTGGCGCACTGAACAGCACACATGCTCTCCATTGTAAATGAGTCGTGAGGCAGAGGCAGCAGGAACATGTTCTCTGTGGCGGAGCTGTCTAAGCCTTAACCCATTAGCAAACCCTTAACCCAATTAAAAAAAAAAGTATTCTAATTTCTAACGGTTTTCTGAAAAACGTATGTGGCTCTCAACCCGTTTCATGTCAAGGATCTCCAAAATGATATGTATTTGAACATCTGAAAAAAAGTTGTTCCAGGGACCCCCAGAAGCAAATATTTTAGTTAAAAATGTTTGAATATACACATGTAGGCCTATAATCCTATATTCAAAGATTTGCTAAAACAATTAAGGATTTTTCAAAACTAGCAGATATACAAGCTCTAGTGTGGCACAAAGGGACGCGTTACGAGCTTGTATATCTGCTAGCTTGTATATCCACTGGCCAAAGTGTAAAATGATGGTTAAAGTGGTTAGAAATCTATAAAATGACACGGATGTGTTCTCGGTTTGACAGGGTTAAGGAGGACTGTGACAGATAATCTGTAGGAGATCTTAGAGCGGAGCCAGCAGGGATTAGGGGATTATGACTAATACAGAACCACAACAACGACACCGCTGGCGGCTGCGTTATCAACCATAGGCCCAAGGAGCACTGGCCTGATTTCTTACTGGGGACTGAGGGAATGTACCGTAGCAGTGCTGAAATGCAGCCCCTGGTATCGTTTGATTTACAATGAAAGCATTTTTCTTTCTTTGTATTTTATGTTCCATTTAATTCAATAAAGATATGTTTCTGTGAGTTACTACACCTCCAGACATTTGCTCTTTGCCTTGTGCATGCGGTACCCTTGCTTTTTGGGGAGCTCTTTTTAGATTATTAAAAAAAAAGAAAAACGAAGGACTGACTCTTTTTGCAAAGAAGGCGACGCATTGTGAGCCTGTAGATATGCTATTTTCAATAGATTTTATCCATTTGAAATGGGACATTGTGCATAATGAGTCGTCTACTTGTACGTGTGGTACTTTAAGTACATTTTGATGCCAATACTTTATAATAACAGAGCATTTCTATATTGCAGACTGAGTATTGATACTTTTTCTTAGTAAGAAATGTGAGTACTTTTTACTGATGTAGATATGTCCACACTTCTGATTATGCTGTAGAATTATCAGGTAATGACAACATTAAACTTCACACGCATATCAAAGCCTCACAGTACCATACAATCAGCGGTAGATAAAGTATATGGTCAAGTATTCAGCGGTAGATAAAGTATATGGTCAAGTATTCAATTACAAAAAATAAAGTAACATTTCTTTTTAATAATTCATTACTGTATTGACATTTCCAATATATAAAAAAAAACACAGGACACGTGGATTTCACACATTCACACACACACACACACACACACACACACACACGCACACGCACACGCACACGGATGAAGCCAAACTATGGGAGGGCGTAACACTCGCCCATTGCACACTGTCCAAAACAGACAAATAATGGCTGAAGTACGTGGTCTGGATGCATACAACACAACAGCCTGCGGACCAACTGGTATTACATCATCCAATCAAGCTGCAGAACGCTAACCAGCTGGCCTATTTATCATCCAATTATGGGGCAGAATGCTAAACAGTGATTCATGGCTCAAAGCCTAACAAGAGGAAGGAGCCCATGACATGCACACCGCGCGCACGCACGCACGCACGCAAGCACACACACACACACACACACACACACACACACACACACACACACACACACACACACACACACACACACACACACACACACACACACACACACACACACACACACACACACGCTGGGACCACCCAGCCCAAGAATGTGTCTCCTCCTTCACAGGGTGACAGAAGATACATCAGGCAACTCATTGCTACCTTGCTTCATCAGTCATCTCCCTGCATGACCATATGCACGCACGCACCATATCGTCGTTGTCGGGTGAAAACCGTGCGTCCAAAACTGTTCGTTTTGTATTTATCATTTTGAAAATGATCTAAACTAGTGAAAATAGACGATCTACAAGCACACAATGCCTTGCACCACGAGGCGTTGTGTGCTTGTAGATCTGCTATTTTCTCTAGTTTTGTGCGACAGTCTTGTGTGATGAAGCAGGGCTCTGCTTTACGAAAAAAAACATTCAAATTTGAAACTTGGAGATACAAGGTTTCTGCCCGACAGGTGACGGTATGCATGAATGCACGCACTCACACGCACGCACGCACGCACGCACGCACGCACGCACGCACGCACTTACGCACGCACGCACGCACGCACGCACACACACACACACACACACACACACACACACACACACACACACACACACACACACACACACACACACACACACACACACACACACACCTTCTACTCCACCCACCATGGTCCTGTCTTGTGATATATCTTGTTGCCAACTTCCCCTAGTTGGAAATTAGGAACATCAGGGGTGCTTCTCTATACTGCCTTGCCAAACAGGACTGTGTGCTTGCGTGCGTGGGTGCGTGCATGTTTTGATGGTGTGCATGTCTCTTGCCAGCTGCATCCATTAGCATTTTTCATTTAGAAAGTATCTTTGTGGTGCCAGGGTAGAAAGGAAAGGTGCTTCTTTGCTTATCTTCTAGATACAAAGGAGATTTGCAACCCCACAATGCCTTGCTCCAGCAAAAGACCATGCACATTTTGGGCATTTCTGAAAACCAATTGATTCCACCAAGCCGCTGCTTTAAATCACAATCCAGTTTCTTTCTCTCTCTCTCTGGCCCTGATATAGATGAATCCACAGATTCACACCACAGTTTTGATTGCCTACACGTCAGCGCTCTGTGGATTTGTCTATATCACATTGTCATAGATGCGTCATTATGAATTCTACCAACGTCATAGGCATAGTTTTACTGAGGTTAGAGAGTTACAAGTGTCACTGCAGCTGCTGCTGAAGCAATGTAGCTGCTGTCAATAGATCTACAGTAACTATCCATGCTGCTGCTGTCCATGGTCCTGAAGCAACAGTCCCTGCAGCTGCGCTCCAGGAGGCATGTGGCCACTTGTGTGACTATTCTCATGGCAGACTCCTGAACAGTTGGGCGCCCGCTGGCCTGGTGGTCAAGGCGCATACCACATACTAGGCTATGATGCCTGCTGACGTCGCCGGTTCGATTCCCGATCCGGACGACCTTTGCCACATGTCATTCCCCATCTCTCTCCCCATTTCCTGTCAGCCTACTATCCTATCAAATAAAGGCATAAAAAGCCCAAAAAAACAAATCTTTAAAAGACTCCTGAACAGTGGTCCTAAGAAGGGGCTATTCTGATGGCAGTCCCCTGAACAAGTTTGGTGTGGATCGGAGCAACGATGTCCCTTGCGAGTCCGGACGTTACATTGCCCACCTTCTAGGCAATTTTAATATAGAATATTGAAAATAGCTAATCTACCAGCTCATAACGTTTTGTTTGTTTGTTTGATTATACAGAGAGTTGTAGAATTATGTACTAAATTTCTATTCCAAGTATCCTGGCTTATGCTTGCACAGTCTGGTCCTCCAGCTGCACTGATGCAGAGAGAAAAGACCTGTGGTTAAGATCATCGGCTCTCCACCACCACGCCTGAGTGACGGCCACTCTAGCCGCCTCCGCAAGTGTGCCTTGGAGATCTTCAGGGACTCCTCACACCCTTGACACCACCTGTTCCAGACCCTACCTTCAGGCAGGCTTAGTGTCATGCAGGCTAGGACCAAGAGGCTGTCAAAAAGATTTTCTTTCCTGGATTCACAACACTCAGTGCTGTGTTCTACCTGTAACGCACGTATACGGTGTCTGCTGTCGGAAAAAAAAATATGAATAGCGTCTGCCCTCGTGAACCTTTCAAAGTAGCGTATTTGATAGGCATTATGCACTGGCGTATGCCCTGGCCACACGAATAGCTGCGGATCATAGATTATAGTATGCCCTCAAAAAAAGTCTAGAGCACACCACTGATAACACTCCTAGATACACTAGCATACATGTCATTCACACACGTCCTTATATCTACGTCACACACACATGGATGTGGAAAACAAGCAGCTCCTTTACAAGACCTGTGACAGCATTGATGGACTCATAACTTAATCCCCTCCCCCCATATACATACATGTACACACACGCACGCATGCACGCAAACTTTTGTCCTTGTTTATGACACCAAGTGCAATATATAGGCTATTGGGCAAGCGCAATATTAAAAAACAAATTACAATAAACATCAATATCTTAACTTAAATGTAAGATCTTCTTTTATGGGTGTGCCCAGCTTTTCAAAGGAGGGTCCGCAGCCTAATAACTATATCAACTTCGGGGTCTTTGACCTGAAAATGAACCACTGGCCTATAGTGGAAGTGCATGCAGTTTCATAGTCTCAGCACCGCCGTTGTCTTTTCCTACTGCACGTCTTCATGCATTCTCCACGCATCGTTCCTTTGTCTCTGCTTTCCATCGAGGTCAAGTGGTTAGGAAATGACATAGGACGCACCTGCGGTTCAGACTGCTTCCTCTTTGAAAGGCTTTGATCCATGAGTAACGTGTTAGCATCCTGCGTCCTAATTGGATGTCTCTCCACACACACACACACACACACACACACACAACACACACACACACACACACACACACACACACACACACACACACACACACACACACACACACTGAGAGAGTCCTGTTTGGCATGGTATAACATAGAGACGCAGACCTGAGATTCTTGCATTCTGCCAGAAGGGCTAGGTCAAATTACTGCCAACAACAAAGTAGAGAAAAGGTGGTGTTTTGTGTGTGTGTGTGTGTGTGTGTGTGTGTGTGTGTGTGTGTGTGTGTGTGTGTGTGTGTGTGTGTGTGTGTGTGTGTGTGTGTGTGTGTGTGTGTGTGTGTGTGTGTGTGTGTGTGTGTGTGCGCGTGCTTGCATGTGTGTGTGACATAAACAGAAGATCAGGAGAGAGAAAGACAGAGAAAGGGGAAGAGAGACAAGGTGACACTGAATGAGTGAGCGAGAGAGGTGTGTTGGCTTGGGTTGCGATGCGGAGATCAATCATTTTTCACCATCATTAGTGAAGTTGCAGCAGTGAGTGGCAGATACATCCCCAAGGCCTTCACACAGCACACTGTAAATCCCAGAGTTTTGATTTAACTCTTATACAAAATGTAATCAAATACACGCTCAGAGTTACAGTTACAAAAAAACAACGTATTCCATTGAAGGTCACCTAGGGTCTCAGCTTTCAAAGTTGTGTTTTATTTCCCAGTCCGTCAGCAGTACGGAACAGTGGGCGCCCGTTAATCGCTGTGACAGCTTCGGCGGCGCATTGTTTTTTACTCCACGCGCTAAATCACCGGAACCCCACTCGACCTTTACAAGGAAGCGTCAATTTCAGTAACTGCCAATGAATCCTTGAGATTTGTGTTATGATATAAAGGACAGAGAGAGGGCTTCTTTTCTCGTCTTCCCCTCCCACTGTATGAATGAATGAACCATTGTAAAGCGCTTTGAGTACTTAGAAAAGTGCTATAAAAATGCAATTCATTAGTGTGGATGCCCAGACTGTAGTAATTTATTTATCTTTCCAGATAAACCTTTTTGCCGCGCTACTGCTCCCACAGTTTTTGTGGCACGCACTCAAGCCATATGTCAAATCGACCGGCTTCATCGGGAATTGTGTGCTTGCATTTTGCTTATATAGTTAAATTGATATAAATGTATTAGTGAATTAATTTTCTCCATTGACGTGAATGGGAAAATGCCCATCAACCAGTATGTCCATATATGGCCATAGCTGAGTGGTTAGTGAGTACGCCTGGGGAGCCAGAGCACCTGGTTGTCCCAGGTATGATTCCCGGCCAGGCCAGCTATGTCTGTGTGTGTCCCTGAGCAAGGCTTTTAACCCCTAATCGCTCCCTGAGCGCCATAGAATCCAATGGCTGCTCACTGCTCCTAGTTGTTATACGATCGCTGATATACAGTATGTGTATGTATACAACATCTAACTATTAATTTACCGAATGTTTTCTGTCTAACTGCCTGTCATGCTGACATCACTGATACTAAACAGTGTCAGCACCATGGTAACAATGCCCAACTGACTGACATCCCTACAGTGCTCAAATTTGGAGATGACATCACAGACTGGCCTGGACATGGAACACAATAAAAGAGTGCCAGCCAGACACACGGATACAACGGGTATTGCACAGCTGGACATGGTGACTGTTCTGCCCAACGGGCACCGGTCTGGGTTCTCCAACGTTACTTCTGAGACTCCTACATTCAATCCCTCATCTCACACCCCCGGGTACAGGCAGGGGTGTCGCACCAAATTCTGGGCCCCCCATGTGCTTTAACTATCTAGCTTGTAGATCTGCTATTTTTGTATATATTTTCAATCAATTTCTATAGTGGTGCTCAAACTTTTTCATTTGGAAGACCCCCAAAATTAGATGTATTTGGCCAAGGAACCCCCCCAGAAGCAGAATTTGAGTTACACATGTTCGCTTAAAAAATACATGTAATCAAAGATTTGCACACATTTTCACAAGTTTTCAAAAATAGCAGATATACCAGTTTGCAGCGCGGCACTCAGCTTGTCAGTCCCACTCCCCCCCTTGTGACACTTCCGGGCACAGGACTAGTATACATATAATGTGACAAAAACACCCCAAGGAGTGGAACTATTCTATTCTCCCTCTGTTGGTAGGTCAGCCTTTTTGTCGGTCCAAACTTTTCTAGCACAATACGAGAGCTGTTTGCAACTTACCTCTGATGACCTGCTCGTGTTCATTATACTCTGTTTGAACATAAATTTGACCAAAGCACAAAGCAACTCCGTCGGTCCTTTTTAATGCAATTTTAACAGTGCAAATGGGAACTGAACTTAACTAACTTTAATTAAAAAAACTGCTCTCCCTCATGACTCATGACTCAATTTAAAACTCTATTAAGAATGACATATTCACACACACACACACACACACACACACACACACACACACACACACACACACACACACACACACACACACACACACACACACCAAGCTCAAGAGTGTAATTGAGACCTAAATCCAGCGATTGTGGATGGTGAATTGGAGGGAGCAGCTGATTGGTTGATTAGCGTGCTGCTCTTATTTAGAGAACCAGACTGGTACGCGTTGTACGCGTCTGTCTGTCTGTGTATCTTTTGTGCCCATGTATGGGGATGTCTCTATCTGTCTGGTTTGTCCCTTTTATGGCCATAATATGGCGTCCTGTGTCAGGCTGCAGGCGTGTCCAAATATGGAGTCCAGGCCAACTATGACGTCTCCTGTTTAGTCGACAACGGTCTCTTGAGAAAACGCCAAGACTTTTTTTCCACACGAAGACGTGTCAGTGAATGAAACACTGTAGTGTGCATGCCTTGTCGCTAGGTGGTGGTTAGTCTCGCGTGGCCAGACTGTTGACTCTGCGATTTGGAAATGCTCCCGTCATACAGTCTGGCATAACGTAAAAAGAACGGTGAGTAGCCGGTTAAAGCGGAAGTGAAGCCTCCTCCTCACTTCCGTTTTGTTTTTAACATCGCGCACATTTATCATTATATAAATAAAAATCATCTAAGCTTATTTAGCTTGCTATATGAAGAAAGAAATGACATTTTAAGATATATTCTCATGAACGGAAATGCCAGCTTCCATTACTCGCTGTTCAGGAGCTGTAGTTCCAGACTCTATATAGCATTCGGAGATTGTGGAATAGTTGTCTGGCTACGCAAGGCTAGGTGGCTGTGAGGCACTCCACCGCTGAGCCGACGTCAGCCATGACACATCACACATTTTGCTGGTTTCACAGTTTTTTTGCCCATTTGGAAAGAGACGTGAGGCAGAGCGTTCTCAAAGATTTCCACACTGGAAAGTGGTTTCACTTTTTGTTCCCTGAAAATCCAGTAAAACAGGCATTAGTGGCGTTTCTAGCTGTTATGGCTCCCTAAGCATAATGGAGAACACGTGCTATTTTCCATCAGAGGTGGTGAGTGGTCAACCCTCCATGTCCCTTTTTAGTTAATTTTGCTTTAACTGAGATGGAAGGAAAGCTGAAAGGGAAGGCATAGGTGGAGCTTTTTGCAACCCTGTTTAGAAAATTGCTTTAAAAGTAAAGTTTTGTATTATTATTGCTATTATCTCCAAGGCCTCTATACTTTGGTCAAATGTATTCCTCTTCATTCCACTTTCTAAAATGGCTTTGAACTTTATCATGAAATCATGACAGATGTTTTTATATACGTCTATAAAAAACATACCTCTATATACGTTTCTTCCTGATAGTGTATGTCCTCTTCTTTCTATACTGTAGGTGATGGCTTTGAACTTTCCTTTGAATATAATGATTGAGCAATAATACTAGCAGTGAAACTTCTACAGCATTTAGCTAGTGGGTCCTCTGATTATGATACTATTGTGCATTCCAATAGTTCATGAACAAAAGTGCCAGAGTGAGTGTCAGTGTCTTTGTCCGTATGTCTCAAGTTGGCAGCGTCATCAGAAAACTTGACAATACTTATTTCAAACTTAGTCAGCAGCACCTCAGGAAACCTTTTTTCTTTGCATTTTGCGTGTGCACCCTTGAAAGAGAGGTGTGTGTGGGTGTGTGTGTGTGTGTGCGTGTGTGTGTGTGTGTGCGTGCGTGCGCCATTTCCTCCTACTTTTTAAGTCACAGCAAGGGACATAGACTGCAGGAATGAATGCATTGCAGTTATCTGACTCGCTTGAGGTATTTTTGAATCTTTTGCTGTATTAAGCCACCCCCTCCCAGGAAACCGTGTATTGTATAATCCATTCTGACCAGCCAAGTCCTAGCCCGTGACACAATCGACTGCCTCAAGTTTGTGGCTCAAATTAGTTTGTTATGCCCTATAAAAAATATGGCCATTATTGGATATCTGTAAGCAGGTTGAGAGCGTAAATCCAAAATGCAACCTCAAGCTATCGCTGCGTTATTATAAAACAAAGTTTTCCTAATCCCTGGGACTGAACAGACTTTCTGTTTAAGCGCTTTCAAACTGAAGTGCCTATTTTGTGCATATCATGGGGAAAAACACATGACTTTGCCCATGAAAATGGTCAATTCAACCTTTTCCTGCGCGCAGTGGTGAGAAGTAACTAAGTACATTTACTTAAGTACTGTACTTGAGTAAATTCTTTTGGTGTTTGTACAATTTCCAATACTTTTACTTCTACTCCACTACATCTCGGATCCAAATGTTGTACTTTTACTCCACTACATTTATTTGAAAACTTTAGTTACTAGATACTTTGCAGATATAAATTATAATGTAAAACATGAACACTTTAGCCCTATTTTAAATCTATAGGCTATTTGAAAATAGCCGATCTACACTCTGCTATTTTCAAACATTTTGTACTTGTACTTTTGGTTTAAGTAAATTTTGATGCCAACACTGTCACACTTATAACCTGCTGCACGCCACACACCATATGGCCCTTTGTCTTGTTCAAGTTTAATCACCTAAACCCTCCTCTATAGTAAATTAATATGGATTGACAAGCTCACAAGTGATCATGATTCGACGCATTGTAAGCTTGCAGGGATGCTAGGGTTCAAGTGTAACTCGATCACACAGGTTTATTAATATGCATTATATATACACTATTCATATACAGTAAATATATACAGTATACGTGCGATACATACAGTATCATCACTCTCAGGACTGAGAAGTTACAGAATACATGCAAAGTAATCAACTGTAATCAAGTTATATTAGGTTGGTTAGTCTTGGCGGCAATGTGATGGAATGGAAAGTGGAGTGTATGTATTTGTTTATTGTCAGGGACACTGTCTGAATATAAGATGAATTATTTTGCATTGCCTCATATAATGTCGGAGGCTGTCCACTCCACCAATCAGTATTGCACAAGGCCCAATCAGTGGTGTAAAGTAACTACATTCAATCCCTCATTAGTCGGGGACCCAGTCCCCAAAATGGGAGGGGACCTGTGATTTTCTGCCGTACTTTTTATTTCTGTTTTATCTATTAGTTTGGTCATTAAGGTCCACAAAATGACAGGACTGCTCTGCCAGAAACATTGCGAAAAAAAGTTATGGTCATTTGTATATTCACTGTCCCATCGACTCCAATACACTGTGACTACACAGGAAAAGAAAAATATTTAAAAAAGAAAAACATCTGCTTTAAGTAGCACGTGAGGGGTCAAACTGGGGTGTTTTCATGATTCTGAATCCATTGCAAGCATTTGTTTTGCATGAAAAACATTCCTTGGGCTACATTTCGACCCCAGACAATGGTGAGAGTTGATGAGTCATCAAAAGAAAGTAAAAAAAGGTGATTATTCATCACTTTTCACCATTTTCTGGGTCGAAATGTAGCCCAAGGAATGTTTTTCATGCAAAACAAATGCTTGCAATGGATTCAGGATCATGAAGAACCCCCAGTTTGACCCCTCACATGCTACTTAAAATAGATTTTTTTCTTTTTTTAATATTTTTCTTTTCCTGTGTAGACACAGTGTATTGGAGTCAATGGGACAGTGAATATACAAATGGCCATAACTTTATTTCGCGATGTTTCCGGCAGAGCAGGCCTCTCATTCTGTGGACCTTAATGACCAACCTAATAGATAAAACTGAAATAAAAAGTACGGCAGAAAATCACAGGTACCCCTCTTTTCTTTGAGCTTTTGGCCATGTGGGTCCTCGACTACATATACTGTGCACACCCCCAGGTCCTGGTACTGTGTATATTTACTTGAGTATATATACACAATTTCCAACACTTCTACTTCTACTCTACTACAGTACATCTCAGATCCAAATATTGTACTTTTACTCCACTACATTTATTTCAAAACTTTAGTTACTAGTTACTTTCGAGACATACATTTTTATATTATAAAAACACACAAACCACTTTAGCCCTATTTTATACATAGGCTGATTGAAAATAGCCGATCTACAAACTCACTCGTGATGCGACGCGTTGTGAGCTTGTAGATCTGCTATTTTCAAACATTTTAGTAGGCTACTTTTGGTACTTTAATGGGTTAAAGTACATTTTGATGCCAACACTTTCATAATTTTACTCATTTGGACTTCTTGAATCGTTTCAACTGCTGAGTGGATTGGATATTCGTTAGACCCACCCCTACCCCCCACGCTCATTGGAAGAGCCGCAATTTTTGTTTGGGAACGACCGATTCATGTACTCAGCTCCAGACCAGAGAAACAGCCCACTCTGAGGGTGGGCGGGTCTATGGGCTGGAATCAGGCTAGCCTTCTACGGTAGTGCTCAGACTAATTCAGCTAATTATAATAATACTAACAGCATAGAGTCTATAGGCAAATACATGAGGATATGGTGAGCTGAAGCTTGCCTGGCTGCAAGCGTCAGACTCTTCACACACTACGTTTCACTTTGTTTTTGTGAAAGAGTCTGATCCTTCGGGGAGACATTCCACTTCTGGGGGGGACGGGCTAAAGCCTATTGACGACACACACACACACACACACACACACACACACACACACACACACACACACACACACACACACACTTAGAGCCCCCGACGGCGATGTGGCGTGACATTGCAAAGATACGTTATTTCTTATAACATATTATATGATTGCATGTTTACTTTAGTGCAAAATGGTATTAAAACGTAATGAAACGGCACGATTGTATAGTTTATTAAAATAATTCAAGTCGAGCGGGCGTCCGCCTGACTCCGCCATGACAGTTTTCAGGGACCAATCAGAGTCCACTAGCGACTCACGTGGGCAGAAGAGCACCAATCAGAGTCCACTAGGGACTCTCACGTGGGCAGAATAGTTCTGAAGGGAGGGGGCTGGGGGGGGGCTGGGACCGGACCAGCCTTGGGAATCCACCAGACGCCAAACCACGTGCCCCAAGCATACAACCCTGATTGGCCCATTCAAGCCGCCCGCTCCTCGGGCGAGATGAAATAAAATATTTAATCTCCGGGGTCAGTCCACACTACACACCACCCACCAACAGGGGGTGGTAATGTGCGGACTGATTTATCAGGCTAAGCTGAAGCTGCTTGTGTGAGATCCACCCCACTGAAGCTGTGTTTGTGTAGCATGGAGTGGTATTGGCAGACAGTAATGCCCTCTATGAAGGAGGCAGCTAAATCATTATTCATTCTGGGACTGCTCAGCTATCCTGAAGAAAGTGCAGAGCTGAGAATTGGCATGGACACTTACTCAGGGCAGCGTTATGCTTGCGTGCGGTTTGGCTACATACTGTACTGTACTGTAGATGCATTTAAAACTACATTTAAAGTTATACCATATAACTTTTTTTATAAAACAAATCTTAAAATTGTCCTAACTGTTAAATCGCTAAAGTTTTAGAACCTCCACTCTGTTATTTTCAGCTTCTGAAGCCTTCTCTTTATATGTTTTCTATTTAGCCGTGACAGGGGCGGGATTTCCCGGCAAAATTACGTCATCACACTACCGGCCAATCACAGCGAGGGTTATACACTGCCGGCCAATCACAGCGCATCTTGAAGTGGGGTCGCTATGGCGGCCATATTTGTAGTCGCCCGTGTGTCTCTATTCTCAAAAGGTAATCTCGCCTACCAGGCAGGGTGAAGGAGTCCGTTTCTCCGGAATGCCTGAACGCACAGGAACCAGGGACCCCTCTAAAGATAGCTCTCGGCGAGGTGGAGGCAGACGCGGGGGTGTGAAGGTACGAAAAACGGCCGAAAGACGCGGACGCGACCGCGGTTTGCTATAGGGCTACTGACCACTAGTTGAGCATCTTACACACTATAGCTTTAAATATGTGAATTATCTTCCTTTTTTATCTCCAGGTACATAAGAAAAGAGGTCACCATATTCTCGTTATCCTTTTCAGTACCGTACTGCACTGCAGTGGCTGCTGGGGTTTGTAAATCAGTATTGAACATATCTGTATGCCTCTGAAACCAGCAATACAGAACAGGATGCGGAGACATGAGTAAACAGTCACTTTTCAAATTAAACAGGTACAAGGGAGGGATTTGCCGACCAGGAATTGCTGTAATTTAGGAGTGCTTCCCTGCACTTATCTAGATAGGTGTTACAACCTCACTGTAATGCAGAGTCATCATTGCCGCTTCAGGTAAACAGCCAGCTTTACTTTGTTCAGAAACGTGGTATTCTGCACTTCCAGAGTCCCGGGAGAGGGAATCGAGATCGGCAATTTGTGGGAATTTACAAGGGGGGGTGGGATGCAAGTAAACTGTAAAGTGCACCACGATTTACGGTTAGTGTGTAAAGAGGGAATCATGTTTTTCCCCCACATGCAATATTAACCAAAAACTGCATCTCATCATCTTATTGCAATGACAGCAGTAAACATGGCTTTTAAGGAGCGGCAACATGGCACCCACTGTAGGACAGGTACACTCAACCGATGACTGTCTGCAACACTTAAGGGGATATCGGCCATGTGTTTTTATTTGTTTTACCCTCCTTTAATTAGGTGTCAGTAGGAGAGATTTGCAGCAGCTACTAAACCAAGATATAACAATCTCTGCTAAAGTGCAGCCTCATCATTTTCTACAAGTAAACACGGCACGTGTCTATATAAAGCCAAAACTATTACAATAGGCAATAAAACAAAAAAGGCATCGCTGTTACAGCAATTCACTGCGCGACACTAATGCATTACGGGAAAGGCCTTTCGATAAAAGAATGCACTATAAGAAGCGATATACAGTAAGAAGTGATTTAAAAGGAGACATTGATCAAGCATGAGCTCCTCAAGCCGGCTGTCCCAGAGTCGAGGAGCCCTGACGGGAAAGACACGGTCACCCTTTGTCTCAGCAACAACCAGCCAGGCCCGTGCCTCAAGCTGCACATGGCCTTGTAAGGCTCTAAAAAGTAATTAAGGGCCAGGCCTTAAAAGTAGAATCAGCAATATCTTCAAATTTCTAAAACAGACAGGCAAACATTGCAGGGAAGTCGAGTAATATATTAGCCTCTCCTGGTTTATAGTTTAGCAGCGCGTTGAGTGTTTTTTGTTTAAGACTTGTTAAAACACAATTGCAATAGTCAAGGCGCAAAGAAATTAAAGCGTGTATCGTCATATCCTAGAAGTAAACACAACATACATCTCTATGAAGCCAGCACCATTACAATATACACGAAACACAAAGGTATAACAATTCAGTGTGACACTAACACACAGGAGCACAAACATTATAGGCCTAATTTGCACCGCTGCTTAAAATACCAATTTACTGTTACAATTACTGGGTATTTAACTTGGTTCAACACCAGATGTCTGCATAAACATGCCACACTCTGCTGGCTGCGGTTGAAATGTATGAACTAGTTTCCTAACTGTAACCTAAATAAACAAAAGGAGAGGCTTACATAACAGTTGAACCTGGAGAACAGAAGCAGACCCCCAAAGATTAAAGTGGTGGTGCCATAGTTGTGTGTGTTTTTTGTTTTGTATGTGTCTATGGCATTAACATTACTCTAATAGACCCCCAGGAGGTGTGGTTATAATATTTTTGGATTCTTCCTGAAGTCAAGCCTCTGAGTCCGAGTTTTTTGGGCTTGTATGCCTTGATATGACAGTATACTGACAGGAAATGGGGATACACGCAGCAAAGGTCGTCAAAGGCTGAAGGGATTTGAACCCACGACACGCCCTCAGGCATCAGAGCCTATGTGGTATGCGCCTGGACCACTAGGCCAGCAGGTGCCCCTGAATCACTTTTTAATATAAAAAGTTTGTGAATAAATAATGGCTGTTTGGATCCACTGGAACACAGGTCCCCCCCCACACCCCCACCCATTTCCTGTTTGATATAAAAGCCAGGTTTCCACCAGACCGCAACGACATAATAAAATAAAACTCAACATTATTCAAATTGATTCAACCATTGCATTTGAAGAGCTCCGACAGGTTTTGGATGAACTCCACAGGGCTGTCGGCTGTCGGGCATGGAATATAGCCAGCTGTGTAAAGTAACTAAGTACATATTTGAGGTTGTTATTTTACATAGTGTTTACAATTTTCAGTACTTTTACGTCTACTCAACTTTTGTTTGAGGCAAATATTGTACTTTTGCTACACTAAAATGATTTGACAACTTGTTAGGCCTTGTATACATTTCGGCAATTTGTAAATAGCCGATCTACAAGTTTGCAATCGCATTGTGAACTTGTACATCTGCTATTTTCAAAATATTTGTTTACTTTTGAAAACTTGTGAAATGACATTCTGCATTATGAGCCCTTAAACTTTTTGTACTTTATGTACATTTGTATACCAATTAAATGTTGAATTCTAGACTTTTACATGTAACAGAGTTTTTCTACATTGCAATATTGATACGTTGTAATGGGAGTCCATTTTTCCATCAGTGAATATAGCAGTGCTACCACGGCAGAACCACAGACAAATAGGACAACAAAACCAGCCACAGGAAGTAATCTGTCGGCGCTCAGTGGCTTGTGTGTGTGTGTGTGTGTGTGTGTGTGTGTGTGTGTGTGTGTGTGTGTGTGTGTGTGTGTGTGTGTGTGTGTGTGTGTGTGTGTGTGTGTGTGTGTGTGTGTGTGTGTGTGTGTGTGTGTGTGTGTGTGTGTGTGTGTGTGTGTGAACAGACTGCTGGCAGGCCAGAGGACCAGGGGGTCCAACAGTGACATATCAGTGCAAAGTGGTGGCCAGTAGATAAATGACTGAGGGCACAGCCTCGGTGACAGAAGCCTGGCTTGGTCGTTCAGTTCAGTGGCTGAATGTCCCTTTAGTAAACAGGAAACAAGAACAATTGGAAGCAGCAGATGCCATAGCAACCCAAATCATCGCTGACTGCGTACATTTCACACGGGACTTCAAGCAACTCTGACCTTCAGAAGGTTGACATTTCTTTGTTATAAATCCTTGTTTTGAGTGGTCTTGTGTAATATTGTAATATTTTAGATGTGTATGAGCTGTAAGCCATAAATATCAAAACAAAAGCAAAATATGTTTTTTGAATATTTCACTGCATGAGGTGAGCAGGATGATGTAGATCCTTAAAGGACCACCTCACCTCGGGGACAACCAGATCTTATTTTTTGTGTTTAATCTGTGTTTTTAGATATTTTAGTATTTCAGCATGCTACAACTGGTCATATGATGCTTTGTAGCATGATATTGCATCATCTATTCATCATATGATGCAAAATGCATCATATGACCAGTTGTAGCATGTTGAAATACAAAAATATCTAAAAACACAGATTGAACACAAAAGATAACTCAGGATTGTGTTGATCGTGTCCCAAACAACAATAAAATAAGATCTGGTTGTCCCAGAGGTGAGGTGGTCCTTTAAGGATGCTCTGTGCTCTACACAGCGCTGTGTGTAGATTGTGTCCATGAAAGGGAGATCTGAGCCAATGATTTTGACAACTCGTTGGAGTGATTTCCTCTTAGCTTGGGTAGTGTTTCCAAACCACCCAAAAATAACTTGCTGGCCAGGTAAACGGAGTAGCTATCACGAGCTATCGCTTACTGTATGATGGCTACCTTTTGCCCATCTGCTTGGTGTATGGTGAAATAATCATAAGCAAATAAACAACTAATTTAAATATTCGGATCAACACAAAAATACTCTAACAACTCAGCCCTAGATTGTATGCTGAATGCGAGGGTCTTCGGAAAAGTCCCATTATTGTAAGACATTTGTAGAATTTACTTCCCTGTGTCTAATTGAATCAACTTGGCACACAATTAAACTGTTGTGCTGGTTGGTGCTGAGTTTGCTTCAAGCAAGCTTTGGTTCTTACTAGCATAAATAACAGCTGTGACATTAGCATACATGATTTCATGGCATAGTGGCTTGGAACCTAAGTTGACTAGTCGGAAAATTAAGTCTGCAAAATCATTCTGGAGAAAAAGCTGATAATCTTTTTGTGACTGGATTTTGAATTATGTATGATTGGCATTACGTAGTGAAAGCCTTAACAATTTGTGGCTAGTAGTGGCCTAAAACACGGTTGGTTTGTTTCAATCATCGAACACAAATATGTAATCAGTCTTATTGTGTGTGTGTGTGTGTGTGTGTGTGTGTGTGTGTGGGTTTGCAATTGCTACCACGAGGGGACTTCCACATGATAGCACAGTCACGACATGGGGACTAAAAAACCATGTGGGCACCTAAGTATTAGTCCCCACATGAGAAGAGCGTTAAATCAATCCAGAACAATGAATTACTATGCCCAGAGCTTTTTTTTCAAATGGCACACAAGGTCTTTAATCTCTGAGTAGTGTGCTACTAGTGTGTTACAAGTGCTCCCCCCAGCGACCGCAAATGGTACTGCTATGGTGTGCTAATGTTACACACATTTAGCCAATGAGAAGCGACAGGCCAGTGACGTGCCAGACACGTGTCTCTTAGACGACAATTTCATTGGATTTGAGGCCGTAGGCCATTCATGCATACAATACGTCACTACATTACTGGAGTCTGGAGAACTTACCGGGAAATTTTCAACATTACATGCAAGTCACATCATTATAAACGATAAGGTAAGTTTACAAGTGATTCTGTATATATTTTATAGTAGGGTGACCCTGCATCTTGTGTTTAAACAGATCCACTGCACATATCTTATCAAGAATGAGACTTTTAACTTAAGGACTAAAAACTAAACGTTTTTTAGCTGGTGACAAAGTCACTGTGATGATCTGCATGTTGTAATGCAATACTGTCGATCATGTTTCTCGACATTATTTGCGTGGACAGACGATTTAAAGTCGCACAGCAGCGCAGATGAGATGTTTTTTTTTATATTTTAGTAGAAATACTGTGGCAGGGAGACGATAGAGAGAGAGGGAGGGGGGGCATGCAGCAGTTTCAGTTCGGTCACAGACAAGTTCTCCTCCCCTCCCCCACCGACCACAGCCAGTGCTAATCACTGCCTGGTGTGTTGAATTAACAAGTTTGTGCAAGGCACTGCAGACGTCTCCGTACTTCTCCCTCTTGTCATGGTAGCACAGGTAATTATTTGGCATGAATGTAACGTTAACAATATTTAAACATGCTGAATCATCAGCATTTGCTACTGTGTTCTCAACAGTATTTTCAATGTCTTTTTTATTTATTTTACTGATTTTTCTGGATTGACTTCTTTTCTAATGGGCCCATTCACTTTGGTTAGTATTGGAGAGTATAAACCTGAGTCTAAATCCGCCGTTCTGTTCTGGGAAAGAAGCCTAATTTATACTTCGCAGTACAAGGGTGTCGCAAATAAAATAGCAGACCTACAAGCTCACAACGCGTTGTGGATGCGTCGTGCTGGGAGCTTGTAGGTCTGTTTTTAAAAAAATCTTTTTTTATTTTTTTTTATAAAATGGCATAATCTTGGGTTATATTATTATAATAGCCTAATTAGGGGTCCTCAATAGGCGGACCGCGGTCCACGTCCGGACCGCGAGGCACCGCCGACCGGACCCAGGACGAATTATTAAAAAAAAAAAAAATACACGTTTTTTTTCCACTTTTCTTTGTATTCCACTTCATTGCATGCGCTCTGAAATCTGTGTGCGAGAGAGAGAGAGAACGGCACGCTGATTGGCTGATGCCGGGGTATGGGTTGTCATCTCTATGACAACGACTGATAGGCTGACGCTGATAGGCTGTTACCACCGCCTCTGTTCATTTCACACACTGGGTAGACTGAGTGCTTTCGAAGCTAACCTCGCCTACCAGCCTTTCTTTCGAAGCAGGCATCACGCAGCAGCAAAGGCAGCAGCAGCGATTAGTTGCAGGCTGTAAACTAGTTATAAATCAGTGGGTTTCATTCGCGCACAAGCACAACATCAACGTGAATACTTTTGCTGGATGAGGAATATAATCTTCTCTCCAGAGAGTTTTCGCGAGGTGCCTCTCTCTTTCTCCATGGATATGCAGCGAGCCGAGCAAATCAGTGGCGTCAGTTCAGAAAAAGGTAAGGTATGGCAACATGACTGGTGTCTTGCACGCGCGCCTTCGCGCACGTGCAAGACACCAGTCATGTTGCCATACCTTAGCAACAGGCACAATGAAAAGTACATTTTATTATTTCCCCCTGTAGCCAAGGTATGGCAGATGCATACCCCTGCCATACCCAATTGACGCCCCTGGGCCAAATCCAGCTGCGAGGCGAGCCACACGCATACTCGGAGCGGGGAGGCTCTCTCCGACGCGCGGCACCTTGTTTTCGGATCGATATTCACGTTGCGACACAAGCATAAACCATTCAAAGATTATCCCAGTTTGCTAAAAGAAACAAACACTCGCGCAAACAAATGATTGTTCAAATAACTAGCCGTGAAGTTATTCCCCCATAAAATTAAGCTTTATTCGTTGACATTATTGTACATTCACAAATAAAAAAAGACTATCGAGTTCATTGTCTGACGTTGATTGCTTAATGTATAGGCCTGCATAATAATGGCATTGTGTACTGTAGCTATTTACAATTGCAGTTTCTATTGGTCATCAGATGCATTGTCCTATAGCCCTTGTCATCTGTGACGATTTAAAGTCGCACAGCAGCACAGATGAGATGATTGTTTTGATTGATTTGTGCTTCGCCATAGCACCGTACTGCGGGGTTGTTGCGTGTTGAAAATAGCAGATCATGATAAAATATAATAATCGCGGGACATCCGTTTTTATTGCAAAGGACTACATTAGCTTAGAGCATTGGTTCTCTAAGTGGGGTCTGAGGACCCCCAGGGGTCCTTGAGGGAGTTCTAGTGGGTCCTCAGCTAAATGATAGTAACCAAATGGACCCTTATGGGTATGTGCATGTGTTATTTTAAGTGGGAAATGTATGTTTTGCAATAATAATCTAAATCTACTAAATAACTAGTAGTTTTAAATATTTGTAGTGGAGTAAAAGTATTTTAAAGTTGACAACTATTGTGGGGGTGGTTTGACTTGATTTAGGGGTGTAGATAAGTACCTATTGTCCCACCCAACAATAATGTTCTCCCAGAATACAATAAGTTGGGTTGTTAGACCCAAAAATGTGTCTGTTTTCTTTGTGTTTACTTAATTATTAGACTTGTCATGAAGTATGTTACAAAATCATTGTAAACATCCAAAATGGGACCGTAATTTTTTGCTTGCGGCCCTTTGTATTTTGCTGAGTGGCCCCTGAGGCATCTTAAGTTGAGTAGCCCTGGTCTAAATTAATCAGTGTAAACGGCTCTCTGTAGGTCCAGCAGACAGGCGACTTCTCTGCTGCATCCTTATATATTCCTCTGTTGTATTGTTTTAAAAGTTTAAAGGTCTACACATTCTTCCAATGCATATCCAGGCCTTTTTGACGGATTGGAAGAGATTTCGAAGCTCTGGGTCCAACACAGAATTAATATTTAATGTGTAAAAATCCGCTGTATTTACATTAAAGTGAATGGGCCCATTAGAGGTGGCTGTGATACTGGTCGGAGGTTGAGGCGGAGAGGTTGGGAGGTATATGGGCATTCCCATATATATCCTTAATATTGATTACAATATCCTTAATAATGTCCTTAATATTGACAACATAGGAATCTCCATATATGGGCATAAAACGTACGTAAGTAATGCCAAGTAGGGCCTTGGTTCCCAAACAATGGGTCGGGACCCATCTGAGTTCCCCTCCTACATATTGTTCCTAAATAGATCAAAATAGCAATCAATGTCATGATTTTCAAACAAATTAAAGTATTCATTCCAAGAATGTCTAATTTATATTTTGGGTCACTGGCTAACAAGTTTGGGAACCACTGTGTTAGAGCACACTGGTAGGGCATTGATTGACTTAAGCATAACAGACACTAGCATTGAGCCCTGATGGACCCATCCCAGGAGTTTGACACCCCCTCCCCTTTTGTATTTATAGTTTGAGTCTACAGAAACAGGATCAAGACGATGGTCAGGAAGCTGGATGACCCGGCAAAATGGTGAGAGGCATTAGCAAATATTAGCATAAGAGGTTCTTGCGATATACCATACCTGTATTTATGTGTTGACTGATTGGTTTGTTACGTAAAAGGGTCTTAAAAGGTGTACTAAACCTGCTTTTTTGCTTTCCAGGACTTTTGTGTAGGAGAGCGTGTCTTGGCCCAGTGGACAGACTCTCGCTACTATTCAGCAAAAGTAACCAAAGTCAACGAGAGAGGTTTGAATCACTGAAACGCATGTCACAAAGACAGTGTTGTAAATGGCAAAACACACATTAACCGCTACTTTAGACATAGGCTATTTGAAAGAAGCCGATCTACAAGCTCACATTAAGCTAACATTGAGCTTGCAGATGCTCTATTACATCTGGGTACTTATCACCACTGCATGATGGCATAAAGTAGACATAGTTTTAGTGATAAATATGTCCATGTTTCTCTGTGTGTTGACAGCAAGGACATGCACTGTGAAATACTATGATGGGGCGGTGTGTTCTGTCAAGAATGTGAACATTAAAAGAAAGCTGCCAAAAAACAAGACCAAGAAGTCAAGGTAGGTCACCGAGACTCAAGACAAACGCCACTGAGACATGTTGAACAAAGACAAAATCCAATTAGTACTGTTCAATTAGGGATTTTAAGCCTTTAAAAAAAAGAAAAGATGCACCAGCAAATGTATTCACCCTGCCTTAATTTTATTTGCAGCCCCTCCAAACTATGTCCAAAAAAAGAGAATCATGCTCTGCGTAAGAATTAAACACGATATTTTGTAGTGGTTGTTGCTAGATTATGATATCCGTAAAGGGGTTTAACCTAGAATTGCAAATCACTGCTCTAACCCGTTCTGCTCTCTGGTTTTAGAGGATTTTCAAGAATAATAAGTAATACTTAGGAAAGCGATTAAGTGAATGGGGAGATGACTTTATTGTCCTGCCTCTGCAGAAAGAAAGTGGTGAAAGCTCCATCTGTGACCCCACCTGCCCTCACAGCACATGAAGAGCCAGACCCCTTATCGAGTGAGTCACATAGTTTGCTATATCAGTGCGTTGTAGTCCTTGTGTTGGCACACGTATAGCAACTCAATTGTTCTTTTGTGACTTGCATGTAATTCTTACAGCTCAGGGAAGGCCAGAGTCTTCACAACATGCTCTCTGTGTCGTCAAACGCCCCAGTGATGATGCCGTGACCCTCACCGGAAGGCCAGAGTCTTCACAACGTGCTCTCTGTGGCGTCAAACGCCCCAGTGATGACGCAGTTACCCTGACCAAGCCTTCCTCTGCCCCACAATTATACACAGCACCTGAGAAACAGCCAACCTCCACAGCGAGAGAAAGAAAGACCCTCTCCGCAGGTAAGCACAGATGGCAAACTTAACCCATTTAGGCCTGAACACATTATGACGCAATATTTTATGCTTTAACTATTGAAAAATAGCAGATATACAAGCTCACAGCGCGGCACCGAGTGCCGCGCTGCGAGCTTGTAGATCTGCTATTTTTGAAAAATCGTGAAAATTAGATTTTTGACCCGATTACATAAGTGTCTTTTGAATCCTTCTAAGATTTTTTTGAAAAAACGATGTTTGTATGTCAACAATCTGGCCAGCCATCGTCAAAGAAAAGGTCCTTATCATTTAACTGGAGCTCAGTTAGTCTGTTCTTGAGAGACTACTATGTCAGTGGTTCTCAAACCTTTTCATGTGAAGGAACCCCAAAATGATATTTTTTGATGCTTCTTCTCATTCCTACAGCTCAGGGAAAGCCAGAGTCTTCACAACGTGCTCTCTGTGGCGTCAAACGCCCCAGTGATGACGCAGTTACCCTGACCAAGCCTTCCTCTGCCCCACAATTCTACACAGCACCTGAGAACCAGCCAACCTCCACAGCGAGAGAAAAAAAGACCCTCTCCGCAGGTGAGCACAGATGGCAAACTTAAGACACAGGGAAGCATAACTGGCACACAGGGGACACTGACTATCTAAAACAGAAAAACGTGGCACATCATTTCAAAAAGGTTGCTGGCCTGTGTTAGTACATTGTAGCCTTTGTGTTAGAAAGAACTGCCTTTGGGGCTCCTATAGTAACTCAAATGTACATATCTGATGCTCTTTCTGATTCCTACAGCTCGGGGAAGGAATGAGCCTTCAGATGGTCATCTCCAGCTCAGATCCAGGCGCTCACGTGACAACTCTCTGCCTCCCCCCCTGCTCCAGCAAACATATATGGATTATCCTCATGGACACCACAATTGCATCTACTTGCACAGAGAAGCTCGAGTGATGATACCATCGGTGGACTTAGGAGGATGGTCACCTTCTTGGTATTTTTTCCTCTGACTTCAACTCTGGAGAAGTATTTGCACAGACTTTGTTCAAGGTCAGAGAGAGCATAATTTATGTCTTCGTGACTTTCCTTTTGAACCCTTGACAGGAATGCAGATAGCTTCATTTTGGACAACTCCCCTTGTCTTCTCCTGTTGAACAGGAGAACCTGAGTAAGAGTTACCAAGGTCAGCTTCCTGTAGTTCTCCAACGTCTCTGCACACTTCAAGGCCTCAAAATCCTGCTGCTGCTGCTTATTCAGGAAATCATGTAGTCGTTTCACATCCTCTGTAAGGGGCAGTAGCAAAGGGGTATTATAGTTTGCCTCATCGAGTTTCCTGTGACAGTTCCCTGCTACCAACTCATTCCACTTTGCATCATAGACTTCTTGGAAGTTTTTTGCCTTTTCCGCAAGTGCTTTGTCCCCAGTGATAAGTGCGTTACCCTGCATGATCATAGCGATTCTTTTCAGGCTTTGTCCAAGCTTTAATGGAAGTGAGAGGGCCTCTTCGCTCCTTGTGTTTGTTACCGATGTGTGTAACACTGCCTTCACCAGCTCATAAAAGTTTTTTGGCATGACATATTCCGCGATACTTTTAAAAGGTGTTACATCCTTGCCATAGAAAACGAGTCGACCAAGAGACCTCATGCCTTGTCTTACATATTCGTGTTTTGAGGGATCATATCCATGCTTATTGAACCGATACTCTCCAAATTTCAAAATCCAAGGGTCTGATTTAACTGTACAAGCAATGTCATCCTTTTTCATCTTACATACCAATGCCCAGAGTTCTTTGCTAACCGTGCTAGAGTGGGGTAAGGCAGCAGCACAGAGGTCTTGAACTGGAGTTCTACCTGGTAGGGCTTTCTCATGGGCTGATCTAGCAATGCAAGTGCGAAAGTGTCTCCACATTGCATGCTTAGGGTGTAGTCCTTGGCAGTACGCACAGGGCAAGTAGACGTTCCCTTGTTCTTATTTTTGTGGCTGCTTCTGCACAACCAAACTACCGCGACCCTCTTCCAAAACTTTGCAATTATATGCAAAGTTTCCTTGATTACGGAGTAATTGCAAATGATTACGCCTTTCTTTAGAGCCCTTAGGAAAACTCATTGCTAATGCTACTTCTTTCTCCTTTATGTGAACCTGCTCCAAGTGCCTTGCCATTTTGATGTACAACACAAAACCAACAGTATTGTTTCTTGTTGTACAGACAAGATCCATCCACTTTCTTTTCCACAGCTGGAACGGACACGGAGGGTTTTTGGTCACTACCGATGGTTGCTTCTTCTCTACCGGGATATTCATGCCTCTTCTGTGTCGTATCTTCCGAGACTACTTACTACTATACAAGCTCCAAAGGCAGTTCTTACTAACACAAAGGCTACAATGTACGAACACGGGCCAGCAACCTTTTTGAAATGATGTGCCACGTTTTTCTGTTTTAGATAGTCAGTGTGCCATGTCAGTCATTTAATGACACCCATCAAATAAACCCTTCAATGTCCCCAATTCCCACCTGTGTGCCAGTTATGCTTCCCTGTGTCTTAAGTTGGCCATCTGTGCTCACCTGCGGAGGGGGTTGTTCTTTCTCTCGCTGTGGAGGTTGGTTGGCTCTCAGATGCTGTGTATGATTGTGGGGTAGCGGAAGGCTCAGTGAGGCTCACCGCATTATCACTGGGGTTCATGTCCACATGAACATTTACATTTGTAAGTTTACATAACTAACTCATGACATGACATGAATGTAAAACCGAATGCTTCCCATTAAATGTATTTGTATTTCTCCCTGTTTGCTTGGTTTCTGTTTTAATACCAATAATAGCGATTCAAAGCAGTTGTCCCCAAAACCACACGTACAGTCTGTCAAATTGCCCCTATGATCACGGCAGCAGCGCTGATCCTACACTTTAGCTGCACTATTTGCATGCTTGTGCCCCGGTAGTTGTCACAATCAAGTTGGTTACGCTTCTTGAATAGGTCCATCAGGTTCTGTTTCTTTTCCAGCCTTTAGCTGGTGGTCAATCACATGTTGGACCTCTAGCATTGTGATAGGATCATCTAGCAGTGGCATCTTGACATATGATTATAGTACATGCCATTGCTACCTTCAAGCGGCTATTTCACCTTGTCTCCACATATAGTGTTCAAATCACCCACCCATGAATGTTCGTCATAGGGTGAGGGCCCAGACTGCAATCACTTTATATCAGATCAAGTTTCATGACATGAAGTCCCCAGACAGAGTAACATCTGAAACTGTTATGGAGTGTTGTCCCCAGAAAGAATGGACTATATGATGGAGTGTCATGACATGGAGTCCCCAGACAGAGAGTAACATCTGAAACTGTTATGGAGTGTTGTCCCCAGAAAGAATGGACTATATGATGGAGTGTCATGACATGAAGTCCCCAGACAGAGAGTAACATATGAAACTGTTATGGAGTGTTGTCCCCAGAAAGAATGGACTATATGATGGAGTGTCATGACATGGAGTCCCCAGACAGAGAGTAACATCTGAAACTGTTATGGAGTGTTGTCCCCAGAAAGAATGGACTATATCATGGAGTGTCATGACATGAAGTCCCCAGACAGAGAGTAACATATGAAACTGTTATGGAGTGTTGTCCCCAGAAAGAATGGACTATATGATGGAGTGTCATGACATGGAGTCCCCAGACAGAGAGTAACATCTGAAACTGTTATGGAGTGTTGTCCCCAGAAAGAATGGACTATATGATGGAGTGTCATGACATGAAGTCCCCAGACAGAGAGTAACATATGAAACTGTTATGGAGTGTTGTCCCCAGAAAGAATAGATTATCTGAGTGTTATTGCGACCAAAGTTTGCGGTTTGATGTAAAAACCTCCAGATCTTGTCTGTGCGTGTATGTCCCCATCACACTTGTGATGTCACTCTGACATCACTGTTCTTACATAACCCTGACATCACTGACCTAGATGTAGGACTGTTAAGACATCACTGTCAGATCAATGTTGTGAAATCACTCTGACTCTTAAAGATGTAGGGGATCTCCAGATAGGTCATCACTGTCAGATCAATGTTCTGAAATCACTCTGACTCTTAAAGATGTAGGGGATCTCCAGATAGGTATGCCCATATCTGGAGATCCCTGATGTCCTCAATGACCAAGTATAGGACTCCCCTTTATGCTCATACCATATGGAGATCCCTGATGTCCTCACTGACCAAGATGTAGGACTCCCCTTTATGCTCATACCATATATGGAGATCCCTGATGTCATCAATATTAAGCCCATATCTGGGAATGCCCATATATGGACATATTGTAGTCATAAAGTCAGAAAGGGAACTGGAACTCGAACATCTGGAACTGTTATGGAGTGTTGTCCCCAGAAAGAATGGACTATGTGATTGGAGTCCCCAGGAAGTCTGGCATCTGAAGTGTGCTATGGTGTCCCCAGAAAGGTGTAATGTAACATGTGGGTTCCCAAATGGGAGGATTCAGTCAGGTCTGGGGGGGAAAGTATTGAATATTTCTGAATTAATGTGATATTCTGATTCCTGATGTTTTTCTGAGCATGCATGATTTTTCTCAGAGGCGTACCATGTCTAGAAAGGGGAGTTCCCACACGGTAATGTAAACTCATGAGTCCCCAGAATGTAGCCTTTGCAAGTCTGTGTGTGTGTGTGTGTGTGTGTGTGTGTGTGTGTGTGTGTGTGTGTGTGTGTGTGTGTGTGTGTGTGTGTGTGTGTGTGTGTGTGTGTGTGTGTGTGTGTGTGTGTGTGTGTGAGATAGCTACAGTAGGCTATCACTACTCCAACAGACAGTGAGCATCAGTAATGAGTGATGGATCAGAGTAGCTTGAACCCTCACAATCAGTAATTTCATGACAGGCTGGTTTCCCCCGCAGGCAAGTCTTACATGGGGCTGATTAATTATTAACAGACGCCATTGCAGGGTCCCATGTGTGTGGAGTATGGACAGGGTGATTCAGTAATCATAGCCAAGGTAGCGGCAGCGTTGTTGGTGGTAATGAAGGGAATATATTAATGGCATCACCCTTGTTAAATAAGGAGTAAAATAACTATTCCTGCTCAAATGAAGATAACAAATACATTCATAATGCAAATAGCACTCCGTATTGTCAGTGGTCAGTGGCAGTGTTCATTTTTACAGCAAATTCTGATTTAAGGTCCTTGCACATTGCTGCATTCTTGTGTTGTTTCCAAAATCCGCAAAAAATAAATTCAGGCCAAAGACCTATACGGTAGCTGAGAGAGAGCAAAAGCAGAGACCCAGTGGCGACAGCTGCGAAAAACGGAAAAAAAATCCACCATGGTCCGAAAAGGAAAGAAAAAATATATATACATACGAAATAATATTTTTTTCTTTTCTTTTTTACATGCTCCGAAATTCGCTCCGATATTCCGCTGAAAAAACGCAGCAATGTGCAAGGACATTTAGTCTAAGTCTTAGACTATTGAATAACACACATTTCGTTTTAGTCTTAGTTTTCTGAAATTGTTTAGTCTAGTCTAGTTAGTCTTAGTCAACTAAATACAAACATCTTAGTCTTTTAGTCTTAGTCTGAATTAACACTGGTCAGTGGTACTAACCATCATTCTGAGATAAATGCGATCCAAAACATGCAATAATGTGCAGAGACTGTACAAAAATAAAGTACTCACTGCACTAGTTAGTGAGCAGGCATTTAGGGGTTGACCTGGCAGTTGGGTCATTGTTCAGAGCTCTGATAGCCTGAGGGGGGGAAAGCGAGAAAGCTCTGAGTCCCTGCGGTGGCTTTGTGTCAGTGCAGGCATTTGCCCGACAGCAGTGGCAAAAAAAAGAGTCCATTGCTGGGATAATGGGGGGTCCTTCATGATCCTTCTAGATCTTCTCAAGCATGCTCCTCCAGTAAAAGAGTACTACAGGGAGGGGAGTGAAGTCCCCACGCGCTCACAACCCTCTACAGGGGTCGCTGCTCACAAGAGGAGCTATTTCCGTAACAAGCGGCGATAGCAGCACCTCCCAGAACGCTTTGTGTAAGGATTTCAGCTGTGGTGGGAAAAAAGTACTCACATTTCTTACTTAACACATCAAGTGCCCACCCCCTGCGGTCAGAGCTAACTCACTAGAAATTGACTTTTTATTTTTTTGTCTCTACCACTCGTTAATGAATGGAATAAGATCCTTTTTCCTTAAGGGAAAAAGGAAATTGGTGCAATGTTGCAAGCTGGAAAGCGGGTCTCATGGCATGCGTCACTGTGCACAGGTGTGCTCAATCCCTGGGATCCCCTGGTGCCGTCCAAGGTGCTGAAAACACGTTTTTTTTTTGTTTTGTTTTTTTACTACCTTAATACTTAATTTTGCCAAAATCCAGTCATCAATCTGTGCTGTCAAGTGGGTAACACAAACTATTGAACAAACTCTGTTGTAACTCATGACAGATTTATGACATGGAACATTTTTATCCCACGATTTTTGTAACCCATTTTTGCATTTGCCAATGCCTAAACTGTAATCCTGGGCGCTACTCTCCCTCTGCCAACCTGGGGAAAGCAACGGACTGAGCTCGCACTTCCTTCAATGCACGAGGAGTCCAAGCCGCTTCTTATCACCATTCCCCGGTTGTACGTTTCGCCGTGGAAGGAACACTTTATTCCAAACAGTTCCTTTCCCCTCCGTCAGGTGCCCGGCTGACCAGGGGGAGGCAGTATAGAAACCAGGATTACTACATGTTTTTGTGAGGGTACCTACCCTAGGAGACACGGGGAGAACATGCAAACTCCACACAGAAAGGCCCTTTCACCAACCCCACCTAGGGTATGATGCAGAGCAGAGAACAGACCCAACGCCCACAGCATCCCTAGCGGTAATCAATCCCAGGACCTTCTAGGTGTGAGGCGACATCGCTACCGACTGCGCCACCGTGACCCCACTTTATGACCTTTTATGGAACTGGAAAGGAAAACGATGTGTACCTGGGGATTAATCCCCTTATGAAAGTCCCCCTGTTGTTCAAGTAACCCTCCCTCCTATGTTCCTCCAGGAAATAAGTATGTATTCTTAGACATCTTAGATGTGCTATCCCACAAGAGATTATAATGCACCCAATGTAGGCCTACATAAAAGATATAGTTGATACCTTGAATATCTATATCCAGTTTAAGGCATAACAATATTTGGGATGAGAACAGACAAAATATGACGTGGTATATGTATGACTTTTTTTTTTTTTTTTCTTTTTTCTTTCAGTGCCTGAATAGGAAGATTTGACAGACCTTTTGTATGGGAGATTCCATAACCATAACCCCCTTCAAATTTAATTTCAAAACCTGTGCATAAGTCGTGACGTCAGTCTATGTTTCCTCTCTTTCAACAAAGCATTCCCTTTAAATATATAAGAGCAAAGAGAGATGCTGTAAGCCTGCCAGTCTCTATATTGAGCTGAGATATTCAGAGAAGCAGATATCATAAATAAGGCAACAATGAATGTGGAGATAAACAGCATAAGTCAAGGAATTCAGCACAACCACTTATGTAACCTGGGTTCATTTGTGGGCGGATGTTTTGTGTTCTCCTCTGTGCTGTTCCAATAATATCTGCTTGGTTGTTTGTGTGCATGCGTGTGTGTGTGTGTGTGTGTGTGCTTGAGTTTGTGTACATTACATTGTGTTTGTTTGTTTTGCGTGTGTGTGCCTGCCCCTGTGCCGCGCTGCATTCTCCATGTGTTTGTCTGATGCACGTGTCGAGAGTTGTATGGGGCACATGCATGTGAACGCATGCAGACCCATGGCAACCCGGGCGAGAGACAGACTCGATTTAGTATAGTGTGTGTTTACGGATGTGTATCTGTGTATCGCAGTGTACATCAGGTATACTGTGAGAGGGTGTGCGTACGCTCCAAGAAGGTTTGCTGCTTCTCTAACAACAAACCATGGATGAAGCAGGTAAAATGTTGCCCTGCTTTCAGGGCAGGGGACTTTGAGGGGTGGAAAAAGTACTCAATGTATCAATACGGCAATGTAGAATAACTCTGTTACAAGTAAAAGTCCGGCTTGCATAATTTACTTGAGTAAAAGTACAAAAGTATTGGTATCAAAATGTAGTTCAAGTACCAAAAGTGTATCAAAATGTAGTTAAAGTACCAAAAGTAGAAAGTAGTCAGTATGCAGAATGTCCCATTTCACTTGTTGTATAAAATGTCCAAAATGTATATGTATACAAGAATAATTTGAAAAGGCAGATCTACAAGCTCACAATGTGTCGCAAAGAAATGTATATACAGTGGGGCTGAATTGGTCATATTGGTTAATGGATGTTTTGTAATAATAATCAGAATCTAGAAGTAGCTAGTAGCTAACTTTAGTGTAGTAAAAGTACAATATTTGGATCCAAGATGTAGTGGTGTAGAAGTAAAAGTTTTGGATACTCAATTACATTGCTTAAGTAAATGTACTTACTTTACACCACTGTAAGGGGGTGAGGGTCGGCGGAGGAGGAGGTGAAACTATAGCCAATGGCACGGATAGAGACATGGGGCCCTATTTTCGTCCATGCCTTACCCCTTATCTTCTTTGCCTTTTTTGCCTATTTTGAAAAACATTTTTAAATAATTTAAATAGCTGATCTACATGATAACATCAGAAGCGGGTGGTCGATGCAGATGGGTTATTTGAAGTGTTTTAAAATGTTTTTCAAAATAGTAAAAAAAAGGCAAAAACGTTTAGGGATAAGGGGTAAGGTATGGACAAAAATATAGCTCATGCTATAGAACAGGGGTTTTCAAAGTGGGTGACGGGGAACCCTGGGGTGCCATGATGGCAGTCCAGGGGTGCCTCAGAATAATTTGATGATATTTGGAATTCATCAATATCACTACATCAATATCACTTCACTACGTGAAGGCCAGAATAGGGATGCTGGGGTTCAAGTGGTTAAACATCAAGTATAGATTTATTTTCAGGCAGTTCTGATGGAAACAGATATTTCTCTGTGACATAGCCTACTTGTAAGATTCCCAAAACTAACAGTGTAATTTAGGGGTGCCCTGGATGAAAACGTTATTTACAGGGGGTGCCCTGAGTCAAAAAAGTTTGAAAACCCCTGCTATAGAACCTGAGAGAGGGATGAGGGATGGCATGGAGGATGAACCCTACTGTAGCTGCTGACGGAGGAACTGACTATGGTACTGAGATAAGGAGTGATGGAGCAAGGGAGGAGATGTATGTGATGTAGTAGTGTTTTCTTTCCCCCATTGAAATGCATTGGCAGAATCCGCTATTCACCTTATTCCTGTCCCTCTCTAGGGAGGCGGCCATTGCTTTTTACAGAGGGCGCTAGAGAGGTTTTCTATGTGTGCTGCTTCAAAAACGTCTTTTCACTTCCTCCCAAGTAAGGAAGTGACAATTGTCTGTTGCCAGATTTTGCCCAGGAAATAAGCCCAACAGAAGCAACTAGGCTCAGTTTTACTACTTTACATTTACATTTACATTAATAGCAGATCAGCAAGCTCACAATGTATCACATTGCGACACATTGTGAGCTTGTATATTTGCTATTTAAAAAATATTGAGGAAAAACAACTAAAATATTTTGAATAAGTAAGTAAGCCCAATAAGTAAGGCAGCCCAATAAGCAACTACACTATTTTTTTAAACAACACAAATTGCTTATTATAAGCAGACATGGCAACACAGGTTAATTCAGAGCCCAGAATACCAACTACTGACACTTTAATGCAAGGACACAGGAAACAAAATTATGTTTTTCAGGCCAGCTTTTTCAGCCTCCACCTCTTTCAGGATATGAACAGGAAGCCGGGGGCGGGGCCAGGAATATGGTGAATAGGTAGAATAAAAGTGTGGTGTGTGTGTGACCGTGCCCTAAAGGGAGGGATGGGATGATAGAAATCTATATGAAGTGGGGGTGGTTGTGGTGGGGGCGAGGAAATGGAAAGATGTTTGAAGGATTAAATATAGAATGAAAGACCGGATGGATGAATAATGTTAGATAGGAAAGGTGGAGTGCAAAGTAGAAGTGGAGGAAGTAAGAGGAGAAACTGTAGGCTATAGAAACACACTTGTAGGCCTATTACTATCCACGAAGGGACCAAAAATTGACCAATTTCCTCTCAAGGATAGTAAAACCAGACAAACGTGACTTTCGAGCAATCCCCTCCCCTTGAGGGAAATGGCAAAAACAAAGCAAGTAAAAGATTCATGTTCACGTTGGGTTTAGGATTAGGCATTTGGGAATCCGATTTTTCGGATTGGGTTTGAGGTTTATAAAATGCCCTCCCAAAGGTTTTGTAATATCCATGTATTGGATAGTACTACACACACTCTCTGTGTGTGTGTGTGTGTGTGTGTGTGTGTGTGTGTGTGTGTGTGTGTGTGTGTGTGTGTGTGTGTGTGTGTGTGTGTGTGTGTGTGTGTGTGTGTGTGTGCGTGCGCGCTCGTGTGTGCGTTGTCAGGCACATGTTAGATAAAAGCCTGCTCTGGAGTAAATGTACAACCTATAACCTCCCTCTCTTCAGCACCCCTCCCTTCTCCTCGCATCCTCTCCTGACTGTCTCTGTCTCGTCTCCGGTTGCAGGTACAAAGCCCCTTTCCATAACACCGATCCCCTCCATGATTTATTCATGCCATCCCGGCATTCGCCTCCTCAACAAACCAACAACAATAACAGCCCACCCCCACCGCCACATGTTTTCTTATTTTTCCTGAACGCGCGCGTTCATCATATTCATATTTACATACTGTATATGGATTTCTGCACTGCCTGCATGCCTTACAGGTTTCCCTCAAAGGATAACCGTGAATTAAATCTCTCAACTTTTCTCACCTCCTCTCTCTCTCTCTCTCTCTCTCTCTTTCTTGCCTTCTCTTCGCGTCTCTTCTCTGCCCCTCTCCCCTCCTCACCTTGTTTCTTCAGCATATCCTTGGGTGGTATTTTTGTGCTGCCATCACACGTCCTCTCCTCTCCATCGCACTGATGTGCAGGACGTTCGGGGGCCTTGGCATTCAAGCCGCTGTGAAGAGAAGAAAAGGGAGATCATTGTTAAAAGGTCTTAGCGAGAGACAGCCGCTGGCCGCCGCGTCCACGTCCATGGACGCGACCGTGGACGCGTCCATGGACGCGGCCGCGAAAAAAACGTCCGTGGACGCGAGGCCGCGTCCACGGACGCAAACGGCCGGCCGTACCGGCCGTGGACGCGACCGTGGACGCGGCCGTGGACGCAGACGGCCGGGGACGCGGCCGTGGACGAGGCCGCGGACGCAAACGGCCGGCCGTGGACGCAAACGGCCGGCCGTGGACGGGTCCATGGACGAGGCCGCGAAAAAAAGGCAGCGAAAAAGAAAAAAAAAGGTGTCTATTGTATGTATTTTTTGATGGAGAATTCAAATATGACCTTCTTTTTTGCATAGGACAACTCTAACCTGCATCAATTGGTATTTTATAATTGCCAATTGTACCCTATCCATCTAAAAAACAAATTGGATGTCTATTGTATGTATTTTTTGATGGAGAATTCAAATATTACCTTCTTTTTGGGATAGGACAACTCTAACCTGCATCAATTGGTATTTTATAATTGCCAATTGTACCCTATCCATCTCAAAAACAAATTGGATGTCTATTGTATGTATTTTTTGATGGGGAATTCAAATGTTACCTTCTTTTTTAGATATGACAACTCTGACCTGCATCAATTGGTGCATCAACCTACTTACTATCTATCTATCTATCTATCTATCTATCTATCTATCCATCTATCCATCTATCTATCCATCTATTTATTTATACTTCACCTTTAGTCCAGAAGAGAGTTCAGCCTCAGGAACTTGCACACATGGAACTGTGTCATGACTGTGTCATGGAGCTAAAACAGAGCCATGTTAAATACTCACAATGACTCTGATGGACCAATCAGGGTGGTGGTGGGGGGAGGGATCAACAATAGACAGAAACTGGATAATGCTTTGTTAACTGTCCCACCTAAGTCCCTGCTAGTCTGAACAAACATCACCTTCCCTCTCATAACACTACTACTACTACATTTATATAAAGCTGCTCTTGCATTTGAATTCAAGTCTGACACAAGTTAAGGTTAACTTAGGTAGTATTTCATTTTGCTGGCTTTTAGGGTCTGTGTGAGTGTGTAGGCTCACAAATTATTATAATATAAAAGTGACTCTGAGATCTATCCATCCATCCATCCATCCATCCATCCATCCATCCATTTATTTATACTTACTGTTTACATTTTCTATAAATATTTATTTCTATATAAAACTCAGTTGTGTGGAGTTATTGTGTGCCTTTTCTTGTTTTCTTGTTGCTAAAGAGTCCATTTGTTCACTAGACATTAAGTCAAGGTTACTATTTTGAGTTGAAGCTAAGTGTTTTATTGCTTTGTGGTTTAACATGATTTAAAAGGCAAATTCATTGTTATGGTTACTTTAGAAGACTGCTTTTGCATTCATGAGTTAAGAGAGCCAAGCTAATTCAAAGAGTTAGGTTAAAGGAACACAAAACATGACCTAACTCACAGCTGCCATTGGACAGACAGTTACAACATACTCTTATCTTTCACAGAACAGACAATTATCATTTATTATCTATTTGAGACTATGTAGCTGCTCTAGGGGAAATAGAGCATTATATCAGCCTATTCAATTGATAATGACCAATGGGTGCCAGTTTCTAAGTAGTTAAAGCATATTAACATAACAATATATGTGGCCTAGACATGGACATTGCCCAATCAACTCGTAATCTACAGAAATGTCCACCACATCACACAGTATAAAACCTAGTAGGCTTAGTGGATTACCTATGTTAAATCATGTCAGGTTAGTTTGGTTCAAGATTCAAGTATAATAATTTATGAGACAAAAATGTAAACAGCACAAATGTACAATCACATCTAGGCTAGAATGATAACATAAAGTCCTGACTACTCCTTGTTATTGTGGTCCTAAATACTACAATGATTAGTTTGGATGCATTGCTTCTATCATGTCCAATTAAAAATAAATACATTACATACATACAGAAATCTGCCTTCTCCTGTATTGTATTAGTGACATTCATTATAAATAGTAAAATAACAGGACAGAGCAAAAAAGGCCTCTGTTGTGTCTTTATCTGATCACATGCAATCAGACACTCACACTGCACAGCAATACTTTATTACAGGCTCAAGGCCCACAGGGTAAGAAGACCATACATTACAAAGATAATAATTAAAAAAACAACAACAGAGTACATTCTCCAAGCCCCACCGGAGCTAAAGAGGCACTCATGCCAGTGGCCTCTAACGGTAGACGTGTACCTGACAGAGTTTTCCCCACATTGGTTACAGATATAAGGTTTCTCTCCGGTGTGAATTTGTTGGTGTATTTTGATATGTTCCAGTCTAGGAAAGCTCTTTCCACACTGGTCACAGCAATAAGGTTTTTTTCCAGTGTGATTTTTCTGGTGTGCTTTGAGATGATGCATATCACTGAACCTTTTCTCACACTGGACACAGCAGTATATGGCTTCTCACCAGTGTGGATTTTCAGGTGTCTTTTCAGAGCCGTCTTCAGAGTGAACCTTTTCCCACATTGGTGACAGCAGTAAGGTCTCTCTCAAGTGTGAATCTTCTTGTGTTGTACGAGGCTAGATTTTACAGTGAAACGTTTGCCACAGTGTTCACAGCAGTAAGGCTTTTCTTCGGTGTGAAATCTCTGGTGTACTTTCAGAGCAGCCGTTATACTGAACTTTTCCCCACATTGGACACAGCCGTACGGTTTCTCTCCTGTGTGAATTCGTTCATGTATTTTGAGATAAGACAATCGAGTAAAGCTTTTCCCACACTGGTCACAGCAATAGGGCTTCTCTCTAGTGTGAATTCTCAGGTGTTCTCTTAAAATCCCCTTTTGAACAAATCTTTTCCCACACTGGTCACAACAATCTCTCCAGTATGTGAACGCTTATGATCTTTTAATTGTCCAGACGAGCAAAATACTTCCCACATTGTTCACAGCTGAATGGCTTCACTCCGGTATGAATTCTCTGGTCTACTTTGAGATAATAAATTGAGCTGAAGGCTTTTTCCACATTGGTCACAACAGCACTGTCTTGGTTTAACTGAGGACAGCACAGGACAGGGAGAGAAAACACACACCTGATAAGAGCCAGATTCACACATTGATCAGCATTTAAGTAACATCATCATTATTATTGTTGTTGAGTCTGAAAAGAACAATACAATGTGATAGATCTTTACACATCTGACCCATAACATTATTAGCAATTCACATGGTTACTATAATAGGTGAGTCTTCTAGCTTTTTAAAAAAATAATATTTCATTAATTCTTTCTCTTACTAAGTGGAACATCCCACTTCTTAATTGTATATTATTTGGAAAGGGTTGAGTAGCAAAATGTTTGCCATAAATTCAATGCTGAGTTGCATTTGTTTTTCTACATTTCCCCTTCAATGTATTATTACAATGTATTTACTATTTCTTACTTAGGTCTACTTAACTTTGTATTTTTACATTATTATATTGATCAACATTAACACATAGTGTGCGTTAGGTTAGGTTAGTTGCAGAGTGTCCACAACTGTCCAGAATACACTGTACATCATTTCAAGACTCCAGACTTCAAGTGAAGATGAAATCTCTAGACGGCACCAGCGGCAATTCTGATGAACAGGTGGAACCCAAAGACCATCAAGATCTCTGTAAGTCACAGACTGAGTAAGTCTCCAGATGAACTCACACACATCAAAGTGTTTAAACATTACTTTTATCATTCATGACATAATATCATGTTACTGTTACCTACATGCCTTTATATGGGGAGAACCAAGCAACAACTTTGACCCAGTGATGATTTTGCTTTTAATAGAAAGGAATCCCGTACATTGTTGTATGTTAAATTACTTTCTGATCTGTTTGTGTTCATTATAACAGCCACAGGAAAGATACATTGTTTCAGATTGTTCCAGAGACTGATGACAGACCCTGGATGTAGCTCTGTCAGGTACACGTCTACCATTAGTGGACACTGGCATGAGTGGCATGAGTGCCTATTTAGCTCCGGTGGGGCTCGGTGAATGTACTCTCTGTTGTTGTTTTTTTAAATTATTATCTTTGTAATGTATTGTCTTCTTACCCTGTGGGCCTTGAGCCTGTAATAAAGTTTATATATTGCTGTGCAGTGTGAGTGTCTGATTGCATGTGATCAGATAAAGACACAACAGAGGCCTTTTTTGCTCTGTCCTGTTATTTTACTATTTATAATGAATGTCACTAATACAATACAGGAGAAGGCAGATTTCTGTATGTATGTAATGTATTTCTTTTTAATTGGACATGATAGAAGCAATGCATCCAAACTAAGCATTGTAGTATTTAGGACCACAATAACAAGGAGTAGTCAGGACTTTATGTTATCATTCTAGCCTAGATGTGATTGTACATTTGTGCACATTTGTGTTACATTTTTGTCTCATAAATTATTATACTTGAACCTTGAACCAAACTAACCTGACATGATTTAACATAGGTAATCCACTAAGCCTACTAGGTTTTATACTGTGTGATGTGGTGGACATTTCTGTAGATTACGAGTTGATTGGGCAATATCCATGTCTAGGCCACATATATTGTTATGTTAATATGCTTTAACTACTTAGAAACTGGCACCCATTGGTCATTATCAATTGAATAGGCTGATATAATGCTCTATTTCCCCTAGAGCAGCTACATAGTCTCAAATAGATAAAATAAATGATAATTGTCTGTTCTGTGAAAGATAAGAGTATGTTGTAACTGTCTGTCCAATGGCAGCTGTGAGTTAGGTCATGTTTTGTGTTCCTTTAACCTAACTCTTTGAATTAGCTTGGCTCTCTTAACTCATGAATGCAAAAGCAGTCTTCTAAAGTAACCATAACAATGAATTTGCCTTTTAAATCATGTTAAACCACAAAGCAATAAAACACTTAGCTTCAACTCAAAATAGTAACCTTGACTTAATGTCTAGTGAACAAATGGACTCTTTAGCAACAAGAAAGGGCACACAATAACTCCACACAACTGAGTTTTATATAGAAATAAATATTTATAGAAAATGTAAACAGTAAGTATAAATAAATAGATGGATGGATGGATGGATGGATGGATGGATAGATCTCAGAGTCACTTAATGACAATTATAATAATTTGTGAGCCTACACACTCACACAGACCCTAAAAGCCAGCGAAATGAAATACTACCTAAGTTAACCTTAACTTGTGTCAGACTTGAATTCAAATGCAAGAGCAGCTTTATATAAATGTAGTAGTAGTAGTGTTATGAGAGGGAAGGTGATGTTTGTTCAGACTAGCAGGGACTTAGGTGGGACAGTTAACAAAGCATTATCCAGTTTCTGTCTATTGTTGATCCCTCCCCCCACCACCACCCTGATTGGTCCATCAGAGTCATTGTGAGTATTTAACATAGCTCTGTTTTAGCTCCATGACACAGTCATGACACAGTTCCATGTGTGCAAGTTCCTGAGGCTGAACTCTCTTCTGGACTAAAGGTGAAGTATAGATAGATAGATAGATAGATAGATAGATAGATAGATAGATAGATAGTCAGTCACTTATAGACAATTATAATAATTTGTGAGCCTACACACTCACACACAGACCCTAAAAGCCAGCAAAATGAAATACTACCTAAGTTAACCTTAACTTGTGTCAGACTTGAATTCAAATGCAAGAACAGCTTTATATAAATGTAGATAGATAGATAGATAGACAGATAGATAGATAGTAAGTAGGTTGATGCACCAATTGATTTAGGTTAGAGTTGTCATATCTAAAAAAGAAGGTAACATTTGAATTCCCCATCAAAAAATACATACAATAGACATCCAATTTGTTTTTGAGATGGATAGGGTACAATTGGCAATTATAAAATACCAATTGATGCAGGTTAGAGTTGTCCTATCCCAAAAAGAAATTAATATTTGAATTCTCCATCAAAAAATACATACAATAGACATCCAATTTGTTTTTTAGATGGATAGGGTACAATTGGCAATTATAAAATACCAATTGATGCAGGTTAGAGTTGTCCTATGCAAAAAAGAAGGTCATATTTGAAATCTCCATCAAAAAATACATACAATAGACACCTTTTTTTTTCTTTTTCGCTGCCTTTTTTTCGCGGCCTCGTCCATGGACCCGTCCACGGCCGGCCGTTTGCGTCCACGGCCGGCCGTTTGCGTCCACGGCCGCGGCCTCGTCCACGGCCGCGTCCCCGGCCGCGTCCCCGGCCGTCTGCGTCCACGGCCGCGTCCACGGTCGCGTCCACGGCCGGGACGGCCGGCCGTTTGCGTCCGTGGACGCGGCCTCGCGTCCACGGACGTTTTTTTCGCGGCCGCGTCCATGGACGCGTCCACGGCCGCGTCCATGGACGTGGACGCGGCGGCCAACGGCTCTTGCTGGTCTTAGCACTGCGGTGAAGTATGTTATGTAACAAGGCAGAATCCCCCCCCCCCCCCCACATAGACACACGCACGCACGCACGCACGCACGCACGCACGCACGCACGCACGCACGCACGCACGCACGCACGCACACACACACACACACACACACACACACACACACACACACACACACACACACTTTAGACAGAGTGAAAGGGAGAGGAATGGTAGGTGCAGAGTAAATACACATGAAATGCATCAATGTGACACACTGCTACTGTTTGTGTTTGTGCATGTAGTTTGTGGCGCTACAGAGACACTCCGGCACTGTCACAACACTGTAGTCACTGTGTGTGTGTGTGTGTGTGTGTGTGTGTGTGTGTGTGTGTGTGTGTGTGTGTGTGTGTGTGTGTGTGTGTGTGTGTGTGTGTGTGTGTGTGTGTGTGTGTGCGCGCGCGTTTGTCTAGCTATACTTATGGGGACCATACACATGTTCACACACTCACATGCTTGGGACGTCTGACACAGTGGGGACAAAATCGTAGGTCCCCATAATTATTATCATTCAGGGAGATAGGGGGCAGTGTTGCTGAGTGTCTGGTGCTTTTTTTAAGCAAGTCCCATAATTCGCGTTTTCATGTCATATGACAGGTGTGTTAACAGAGTGGGGACCCCCCCCAAAAAAAATGTTTTTTCCTGCAGTTTTTGTGTGAGTGTGTGAGAGAATGGGAGAATGAGAGATTGACACACTACTAGCCAATCACAGGTCCGATATTTGCATACAATGACGTTGGCTTCAAGTCAGTTTTTCAGGCCTGTGGGACCACAGGAAAGTGGTGTCCCCATAATCGATGCAAACCCGCGCAGGTCCCCATAATGGATGCATACAAACATGTGTGTGTGTGTGTGTGTGTGTGTGTGTGTGTGTGTGTGTGTGAGAATTTTGTCATTCTTCCCCCTTTACAAATACATAGTACAGTAAGACACCACTTTTCATGTAAACATTGTAAACATTAACATTCACATGTGATTCAACATACAAAACGCGCCTTTGTGCTGTGGAACGTGAAGGCCGGAGGAATGGCATGCTTTCCCCGACTGGCATGGGGGCCTACAGTAAATTAGCAAATGTCTGCATGGTTTCCAGATTTACTGTGACACGCGCGCACACGCTGCTTTCATTTCTGGGTGTCAGTGAGTGAGAGAGAGAGAGAGAGAAAGATGGCCCGGGAAAGGCGGGAGAGAGACAAAGGGAATGACATGAAGACATGAAACAAAGGGTCGTTGGAGGGTTTCGAATTAACGCTGGAGGGACTGCTGCGGGAAGGCCTCATTTACAGTGGTGTAAAGTAACTAAGTACATTTACTCAAGTATTGTACCTAAGTACCATTTTGAGGTAGTTTCTACTTTACTGGAGTATTTCCAGTTTTCAGTACTTTTAGTTAAGTAAGAAATGTGAGTACTTTTTCCATCACTGCTCATTTATGTGGTAGCGCTCTTATCAGCCGAGCCACCGAGCTATACCCCGAAGGAGTGTTTTGTTTGATGAATTCTCCCTCTCTCTCTCCTCTCTCTCTCTCTCTCTCTCTTTCTCTCTCTCTCTCTCTCTTTCTCTCTCTCTCTCTCTCTCTCTCTCCTTTTCTCTCTTACACATAGTCAATACATCCTAGGCAATATGTGCGCTATATGATGGAGATGAGGAAATGAGTGCTGTGTTGCGTGAGAGAGGGCATGGAACACATAGGCTTATCTGCCATGTGAAGATGAATGTTTGATGATGCTGGTTTTGTCTCTCGACAGGTTTGATGAAATGTTAATGGGGCCGGATGTGTGTGTGCGTGCGTGCGCATGTGTTCATCTATGTATAGTGTGTAGTTATGCCCAAGTGCACATTTTTTGTTACTGTGTGTTTTCATAGATGCATCTGCATATAATTGTACATTTTGTACGTGCGGATGGGCGTTTCACAAATTGTGTTTGTATATGCATATAAATGTTTAATTCTTATTTGCATATGTATGCACGCGTCACTATGCGAGTGCTTGGGTGTATTGGGGCCTGCAGCACAGCGACTTATTTGAGAGAGGAACGCCAGAACTTATGAACACTAGCAGTGGCTTTGTTCCTAACTAGATTGATATTCCTATGCATTTGTTGTATTGTTGTTGATGTACCGTTGTTGCCTATTGTACTTGGCACATTTCCTGGGGCAAGCTGCCTAGATCACACATGTCACATGTGTCTTCTTATGTTTTCTCTCTCAAAAAGCTGTAGTGCATTTGAAACTACATTGCAGTGCGCATCACGAGGTTATCACTGCTTGCCTCCTGTGAATTGTTTTATTTAAAATTTTGATTATTTTCTGTTTATTTCGTTGCTGAGTGAGGTCAGCAGACAAAGTGACGTGAGTGAGCTGAAAAAACCTGGGTGAAATGTGCCAATCTCAACAGGTAACAACGGTGCTGACATATTATCTTATACCTGCTTATAGTAAATCGCTTTGGATTAAAAGCGTCTGCTAAATGCCTAAATTGTGTAACTAGGGAGGATGGGACGGTAATAGTTAATATTGTTTATCGTGATAAAAAACATTTACATTTTTCGTGAAATTATCCTCCGTCATGCACTGGGATCAATTCACCTTTTTGCCGGGCTGCATATATCTGGTAATTTATAATTGGTAAAATGGACCTGGAAATAACGTACTTAAAACAGTATTTTTTTCTCTCTCGACCTAATCTCTTTGCCAAAAAAAATTGCCGATCTATAAGCTCTCAACGCTTTGCGTTGCGCCGCGTTATTATGAGCTAGTAGATCTGCTATTTTTGGGCAAATGTTCTGCCCCAGGACTATGGATGTTGGGGATATTTTTGATTATCGTGATAATATCATAAATCGCATGTTCATATCATCCCATCCCTATTCCTAACGCATTAAAGTACATTTCTCCTTCCTACACATTTTCAGTATCATTGCTCTAGGGACAAAATACATAGGCTTTGCTGCAGAAGCAATAGGGCAGTTTGTTCCTGGCTAGTGCAAGTTTATTTGTATACTGTAGCACATTTTAACAACAAGGGCAAAAGAAACACATCATAAAAGGGGCAATACAACATGTATATTTTTACTAGATAGTTAAGAGAATAGCAAATTAGAAAAAGCTCAAAATAAAAAAAATATTTCAAAAAATATCTTGAAAGGAAAAAGTGAAGTAATATTTGGAATACATTAAAAAATAATAATAATCAGATGGGGGCCTGCGGAGAAATAGGCCTACTGTTAATTTTGACGTCCTTGACATGCACATTTTTAAGAACTGGTTTATACAGTAATTATACAAATTGGAAGCAAGCTTTAAAAACTATGCAACCCGAAACTACTAATATTTACAAGCCTCTTTACAGAAAAACAAGCCCAGAGTCACTCATAATAAGCGTACATGGCAACACTGATCCGGTCCTAAGCCTAAAACAGCCTCTTGCAAATTGTGGACGAGTTAAATGTACTCACTTTGCATAATGTTGCCTCAGCTCAGCCTCTGATCTTGGTCCATGATTAGATTAGATTAGATTAGATGCATTTAAAAAGCAATGAAACCACATGCTTACAGAAGTCCGAGGATAACACAAGATAGTCCTTCGACTTATCTCCATTGAGGTCCTCTCACAGTGCGGTAAAATACAATTACAACACAAAACACACGACAATAACATAATACAGTGCATACATAAAAACAAGTGCTCCCTTTCGTTCCCTAGACTAACAGACCTGATTTTGTCTGCCGTTTAAAATGGGGACATTTGGTTCTCACAAAGATAACAGTACAAATGTCCGCACACATGCGCAAGCACATTCACATCCTGAGACAGTGTATACGCATTAATTTTAAACAAACGTATGGTACAACAGATATTCACAGAGACACACACACGCACGCACGCACTGCGTGTAGCACTGACATAAACCCCATTGAAAGCCTCATTCTGAGAACAGCTTCCTAAACCCTCTCTCTGTTTTTATTCATAAATTGAATCTCAAATCATTGGCCTCGTTTCTCCATCCCCGTTCTTCCCTCTCCCCTCTCATCTCTTCTCATGCTTCCAGCTGAAATGGAGATTGGATTGCGTTCTTCATACCCCGATGTGGAGCGGACCTCTCAAAATTGTCTCCCTTAATAATTTAACATTTGAATACAATTGGAAATCTGAATGTGAGGAGGACAGAAAGTGGAATAGACAAGGGAGAAGAGTGTAATGGGATTTGGAAAGGTGTGTGTGTGTGTGTGTGTGTGTGTGTGTGTGTGTGTGTGTGTGTGTGTGTGTGTGTGTGTGTGGGGGGGGGGGGTTATGTATGTGTAAAAGTACAGGAGCCTATACAGTCATTTAAATACATTTCCCAGCACTCTAACGGTCAGCCCAGTTCATCCAGTTTTAGACTGAAGTATTTTCACTCCCAGCTCATTATATTTACAGTAGATGCTTGGCCATGTATACAGTATGCAACTTTCACATGTGACATCTGACGCTGACACCAAAGACACCCTTTAGGGCAGTGGTTGTCAAAGCGGGGGCCCCCTATAAAGGAGAGATAATAACTAGTACATTATATAACGAATGATTTTTGGCGTACTTTTTGTGGCATGTGATGGTTCGCATAAATGTTGAGGTGGTGCCATAGTTTTGTACTTTTTCTGTTTTGTATGTGTCTGTGGAGACACCCAGGTGTGGTTGTAGATCTGTTATTGTTGGCTGATCCAAGTGAACGGGTGGGGGTGTAGGGGTTGATCAGGTTTTGGAGGTATGGAGGAGCATACTGTACCTTTGGCTGCTTTGAAGGTCAGCATCAGTGTTTTGTATTCAGTGCGGGCCCCAACCGGCAGCCAGTGGAGGGAGCGGAGAAGGGGGGTGACATGTGACATGCCCGGAGACCAGTGAGGAAAGAGTTACAATAGTCAAGTTTTGATATGACAGATGTCTGGATGAGGAGCTGGGCTGCCTCCTGGGTGAAGAAAGGTCTGATTTTACGGATCACGGAGTGTGAACCTACAGGACCGGGTGACTGATGCAATGTGTGCCTTGAATGATAGCTGGCTGTCCAGGACCACACCAAGGTTTCTAGCAGTTGGAACCGAAGTCACTAATGCATTATTTATGGAAATAGTGAGATCTTGCATGGGGCAAAACTTAGCTGGGAAGAAAACACCATATTGGTGACATGATGAGTAATCATGACTGTATGCAAGGGTTTCTGAAGTGGGCCTTCCTAAATGTCTGAACACTCACAGACTTTTTCTTTAGGCTAGGATCATAGTGTATTATAATAATCACAGTTGCACATTATTATAATTACATAATGCATTATAATTACTGTTCTAATGCCTATGTGTAATTCTGAGACACTACTGTAAGTAAAACGCTTGCAAATAATTCTTATGATTTAAGAGCGCTTATACATAGCATTATAAGCTGATTATAATGCTTTATAGTATGCTTATTATGCATTATCAACATGGATTTAATAATGCATTCCCCAGTGGGAAGCTGAGTTCTTGGATTTGCCTGCAGACACCATGAAGCTATACATTTTTTACTACTGTATACTGTATATGCTATGCACCCCCACTTCTGCCTTTTTTCTGAGAAGTTATTACATTATGCTTGTGGGCACAGATACTATGGAATACACTTAAGGAACATAACATACACATGCTATGGATGCAGAGTGTTTTCAGGGCATGTTACTGAGTTATTGCACCAAACATGTTTGATCAGTAGCATGTTATTTTGTTAAAGTATGCATTGGGCACTTTACTGAATGCTAAAATATGTTTAACTAGAAGCAGTTCTCTTCCGAGCACAGGTCTCCACCAGGCCAGGCGTCCTGTTGGTGCTATAATAGGCCAATGTAAAAAGGGTGGCGTGTGTTCTTCACCAATCTTAGACCTTTCATGGCGCCACCATGAGGCTGATTTGAACATTTTTTGTAGTGTCATTTCTTCCTTGGCCTTTTGCGAATGTGCGTGCACAATTTCATTACAATTGTACGCTGTGTTTGATTTGAGGCATTTTGTTCGAAACTGATAAATCCTGCAAAGTTTTTAGGCCAATCAGGATGGAATATTTAATATGGGACAGATCCGTCTTGATCATATGACTGTAGAGATACTGTGTACTGATTTGTGTTAATTTTGGGTAAAATCTGAAGGAGTAATATCCAAAAATGTGTCTTACATAAGTCGGCCTCCTGGTGGTGCTTTAAAAGGCTGATGTGAAAAATGCAAGGAAAGGGTTTTTCCTTGGCCTATAGGGAGTGCGCTTACAAAGGTTGAAACTGATCGGTGGAGTTATAGGTAAAACCACAAATTGGCCTGTTATAGCGCCACCATGAGGCTGATTTAAAACATTTGAGGTGGCATTTCTTCCTCGGCCTAGTGGGAACGTGTGTGCGCGATGTCATGTTAATTGCACTCTGCATTTGTGATTTGAGGCATTTAGTCCAAAACGGACCAATCTTACAAACTTTGAAAGCCAATCTCAGCCAATCAGGATGGAATATGGACAATCAGACAGATCCATGTCAATCATATGACTGTAGAGATACTGTCTACCGATTTGTGTGATTTTTGGACAAAATCTGTAGGAGTATTGGCCAAAAGGTAGTTTTGCACAAATTGGCCTCCTGGTGGCGCTAGAACAGGCCCATTTGAAAAATGTGGGGCAGAGGTTCTGAATTGGCATCCAGGGAGTGCGCTTACAAAGTTTGAAACTGATCGGTGGAGTTATAGGTAAAACCACGAATCGGCCTGTTATAGCAAAAATTTGAAGTGGCATTTCTTCCTCGGCCTAGTGGGAACGTGTGTGTGCGATTTCATGTTAATTGTACGCTGTGTTTGATTTGAGGCATTTTGTTCGAAACTGATAAATCCTGCAAAGTTTTTAGGCCAATCAGGATGGAATATTTAATATGGGACAGATCCGTCTTGATCATATGACTGTAGAGATACTGTGTACTGATTTGTGTTAATTTTGGGTAAAATCTGAAGGAGTAATATCCAAAAATGTGTCTTACATAAGTCGGCCTCCTGGTGGTGCTTTAAAAGGCTGATGTGAAAAATGCAAGGAAAGGGTTTTTCCTTGGCCTATAGGGAGTGCGCTTACAAAGGTTGAAACTGATCGGTGGAGTTATAGGTAAAACCACAAATTGGCCTGTTATAGCGCCACCATGAGGCTGATTTAAAAAATTTGAGGTGGCATTTCTTCCTCGGCCTAGTGGGAACGTGTGTGCGCGATGTCATGTTAATTGCACTCTGCATTTGTGATTTGAGGCATTTAGTCCAAAACGGACCAATCTTACAAACTTTGAAAGCCAATCTCAGCCAATCAGGATGGAATATGGACAATCAGACAGATCCATGTCAATCATATGACTGTAGAGATACTGTCTACCGATTTGTGTGATTTTTGGACAAAATCTGTAGGAGTATTGGCCAAAAGGTAGTTTTGCACAAATTGGCCTCCTGGTGGCGCTAGAACAGGCCCATTTGAAAAATGTGGGGCAGAGGTTCTGAATTGGCATCCAGGGAGTGCGCTTACAAAGTTTGAAACTGATCGGTGGAGTTATAGGTAAAACCACGAATCGGCCTGTTATAGCAAAAATTTGAAGTGGCATTTCTTCCTCGGCCTAGTGGGAACGTGTGTGTGCGATTTCATGTTAATTGCACTCTGCGTTTGTGATTTGAGACATTTTGTCAAAAATGGACCAATCTTACAAACTTTGAAAGGCAATCTCAGCCAATCAGGATGGAATATGGACAATCAGGCAGATCCGTGTCGATCACATGACTGTAGAGATACTGTCTACCGATTTGCGTGATTTTTGGACAAAATCTATAGGAGTAGTGTACAGAGTTTTTTTTGCAAACATCGGCTCATGGTGGCGCTAGAACAGGGCCATTTGAAAAAAATTGGGGCAGAGGTTCTGAATTGGCATCCAGGGAGTGTGTGTGCTCATTTTAGCAGCGACCGGGCCAACGGCGCCGGAGATTAGCTGTTAACGCTTTCAATGCCTCCTTTTCACCACTAGAGGGCGCCCAGTGGCCACAGAAAACCCCATAGAGATATGCTGGTATATGCACAAGCCCTGCGCAGCCATGACTCGCCTGAACACTTTCCTTTGTCCATGTACAGGAAGAGGATGAAGTTAGCTTGAGGTTAGCTATTGGCTACCAAGCATTTTAGAAGCCCTATTTTCGGCGATTTAGCCATGATTAAACCTTGCACACCTCATGGATATGCATGGAACAGAGAAAATGAGCTCTAAAGATCCTGGATTGCATTGGAGTGGATGGTAAATATCGGCGGCGCGACGCTCTCGCGGGCCGTGTAAACAGATGACGGCCGGCGGCCCGGCTCGAAAAAAAAATAAATAAATAAAAAAAATTTTTTTTACAAAAATGTTTTTTTTTTAAAAGCCGAACTAGTTCGGGATAGGCACCCAGGACGGTCCAAATCTTCATCCCGAACTAGTTCGGGATAGGCACTAAAGCAGTTAACAAACTCGGAGGACGGACGGACAGGGGCGAAAACATACTCTCCCCCTGCCTTCGGCTGGTGGAGACAACTACAAGCTCACGAGGTACTTGCCAACTCGTCGCGAGTTTGTAGATCTGCTATTTTCATTGAACGTTCACCCCAGAATATAGTTAATGTGGTTTGTTAACATCAGTATGCCTGGCAGTCTCTCCATCTTCATGGCACCTGGGAGCGAAGAACTGGATTTCCATTTCAAAAGCTGCTATGATAGCACGAAGACCCACCTGCAGTAAAATGCGTGTGTGTAAAAGCTAGACATGGAAGCAGAGGGGAGCGAGCAGTGAACTACATGTTTGAAATATTGATCAGCTCCCTGACCCCTGTGCACGAACTGCTGCTGTGAACTGAATCAGACATGAAGGAATTTTAATGCAATGTTTAACCCCGAGACCTTTACCCAGGTACTGACCTTGCAGTCAAACGGGTTATTCTTTCCAAAGGGGTATTCATCGATATTTTATTTATGAAACAGTAAGACACAAGAAATACCGCATCGCGGTTGTATTTTATGCATCCGCCACGCAGTTGCTGTTTACACACCCGTGTCTGGTCAGACTCATGCACTGTACAGTATGTACTAGTGAATGAAGACACATGGTTGGCTATTCAAAAATAGCAGGTAGCTCATAACATCACGTCACTTCGCAAAATGTGTGCAAATCTATCAAATCTATTCTCCTTATTCCTGACCACACCCACGTAGCCTTGTAGGGGAGGAGGGGATGTGGGGACATAGAAAGGTAGACGCCTCCAGCTCTGGGTCGCAGACGCCATTTTGGCAAAGGGCAAGTGTCCGCGAGCGTCACAAAAACGAAAGTGCGGTAGACCCAGCATGATCTATAGACAGGCCAATCAGAGGCAGGTGGAGACTGAGGTGCCCTCTGGTCGTTCCTTAATAAAGTCCCAGAAAAGACGCGCTGTGATTGGCCAGTAGTCACTTTTGAGTAGCAGCGTTCCGCACTTCCGCCCTCCCGTTTTCTTTTTACAGGTTGCTCCAATGAACTGCAGTGGCAAATAAGGTATCTATGGGTGGGAAGCCCCATATCAATGAGTTTCCTGTTTACCTGGGTTGCCATAATATCTTTTATAATTTTTTTTAACCAGTGGTTCCCCCAGATTAATACGTATTTGTCTGCATAGTCGCAGACCCCCATCTGAAAATATGTGGTGCCAGGGACCCCATACAAGATTTGTGTTGTTACATTGTTTCAAAAATATCCAAAATATTTAACTTGTTTTTTCCAATGTTTTTAGAAAATAGAAGATCTACAAGCTCACAACGTGTCATAATGTGACATATTGTGAGCTTGTTGATCTGCTATTTTCAAATATCCTATTTAAAACTGAGCCTAGTTGCTTCTTTTCGGCTTGTTTTCATATAGGCCTGGCCGCTTGTTCCTTTTTGCAAAATCTGTGAACAGATATTGAATGAAACAGCACGTGTCTCCCACAGAGAAATGTAGGTAACTGAATTCGGTAGGCAAACAACTCTGGTGTAACAAGACTGTGCTGCAAGACAGGTTGGTCGGTTCATGCAGTGCGGATGGGCGTTTGGGATTCTAAGGATAGAACAGAATAAAGGGAAAAAAAACGAAGATTGAGTGTTGTCTCTTGGGTTTCCAAGCTCTTTGGTAGTAGTGATCAAGTAAAGGAGGAAGCCATATTTAAATGTACCAACTTGTTTTGAGAATAGGCTGCAAGTGGTGCAATGGAATTGACTGATAAGAAACACTCAAGAGGGAGTATAGCGACAACGGAAGTCCAAAATTCTTGATCGTCATGTCACTCCTGCTGACATGAATCAGGTCCCGGAAGTACTCTTGTGACCCATTTGAGTGCATTATACAGAGAGACAGATCTGTGATTGTTGGTAGTTGTCAATAAATGTATTGATTTACTATAGGCTATTTATGTAGCACAGAAGCACAGACTGTGTGTTACATTAACATGTAAAAATTGCTCACAAGCAGTTTGTGTTAACTGCCTTGTTGAGTAGGTTAGAGTGAAAACATGAGGGTGTCTAGTATAGAGAGCCCTTGAGAATACAGTCAAATAGGTATAGGGTCTAAGTGTTTAAACGTTTTCTCTTTCAAAAGCACACCACAAACCACTAACTGTCTGTTCTGCTGCAACCCCTCTGCGCTGCTCATCTTTTTTTTTTTTAAGATTTTTTTTTTTTTTGGGGGCTTTTATGCCTTTATTTGACAGGATAGTAGACTGACAGGAAATGAGGAGAGAGATGGGGAATGACATGTGGCAAATGTCGTCCGGATCGGAAATCGAACCGGCGACGCCAGCAGGCATCATAGCCTAGTATATGGTACGCGCCTTGACCACCAGGCCAGCGGGCGCCCCGCGCTGCTCATCTTTACCGCCAACCAGGCACGTGCACACATAGACATCAAAGGGCGCTTGAGCACCTGCCCTTTCATCTGTCTGTAAAAAGTGCCCTTTCCAGACCATAAATGCAGTTTTTACTATGGTGAAAGAAATGCAAATGCCCTCTCTCCATGCCATACCTGAAGGCAGCATTCAAGAGAATTGCCTTGTCCAAACTCTCCTGAACTTGAATGCAACATCTTATGTTGAAAGAAGTGCCCTCACTGTATAGAAATCCATGCTGTACACCACATCTCCAGTATGGCCTTTTTTATGCTTAGTTTAGTGTGGTATCAAGTACCAAAAATAGCCAACCTCCAAGCTCACAGCGCGTAGCACTGCGACGTGTTGTGAGCTTGGAGGTCTGCTATTTTCAATATGTTCACCAAAAGGCCCCTTTAGAAATGTCAGCCCCTGCCTCGCTAACATTCTCTGCACGTCCCTGCCGCCAACTCCATTATCCAGAGATTAACTGTGGAAAAAATGTGTTCATTGGAGTGAACGAAGTTGTCACCACTGTCTTTACATCACTCCGGGAACACTTATTCAATCAGCAGATTGACAGCTGATTAATGTTCTGGTGGAGCGTATGACTCCCATGTTCTGGATGAAGTAACACAATGCTTCATTAAGTTAAATAGACTAAAGCTGGAGAGACACAAACCAGTTCAGAGTGACATTCAGATTCGGTCCCATTAAACCTGTTGTAGACTGACTGACTGACTGACTGACTGACTGACTGACTGACCGCCCGACCCTTGGGCTAAAATGGCTAATGTATGTTTAATAATAGTATAATTTATAACATCAAAGTAATTAGTAACTAAAGTTTTCAAATAAATGTAGTGGAATAAAAGTACAATATTTGGATCCGAGATGTAGTGGAGTAGAAGTAAGGTATTGGATATTTGAAATACTCAACTGAAGTACAAATACCTAAACATTGTTGTGACCGTCAGGTCGCAAGTTACTATGAAAACCTCCACCGGCTGTCCGTGAGTCAATCAGTCCCTCCGTCTGTCCGTCACGTCACGTCACGTCACGTCACGTCACGTCACGTCACGTCACACTTTTGGCCCTACTCTTATCTCCGGCACCGTTGCCCCTATCCATGCCAAACTTTGCACACACACTCCTTGGCTGGCAAACCACAGCCTCCTAATTTCTCACATGCCCCTCTTCTAGCGCCACCATGAGGTTGCAAAGGCCAATTTGTGTATACATGCGACCCGGCGGTCACTTATCTCCCGAATAGGGAGTCTTACTGGTACTTAAGTACAGTACTTAAGTAAGTGTAGCTACTGTAGTTTCTTTACACCACTGCTGACTGACATCTGTAAGGAAATTTTAAACTGAAACAAAACACTGCAAAATCCAGAGTGTTAATAATCAGAGAGATACAAATGGATTATGTTGACAATTTCACTATGTAGACATCCTAGTCAGAATAGAGTTTACAGAGACAAAGAGGAAGACAGACAGCTTTATTTTGTCACGTTCATGAATCAAAGAGACAGGTCAAATGCCATTCAGTCACTGGTATCATATCACATTCATCCATTCTGAAGCAAAATGTGCGGGTTTGAATTACTAATTGTTCAGCCAAAGTGATGTGTCCAGACTTAATTTCATTTGTATTGATTGAGTTACAAAAGCTCACCTCAAGCAATTCAAACGTTCAAAACAATCATGCAATCACAGGAATGATTCAACTAGACAAAATTCACATCCAGCTCAACTCTTTCAGTTTGTTGAAAGAAAAGCTTCAACTTTTAAACTATTATTTGCCTTGGGCCCTAATTTGCAATTATACAACGATTACACCCTGGAGAAAAAGACAAAAGAGGTAAAAAAGAACAAAATAAAGCAATAATGACTTAAAACAGTTGCAAACTGATGGGAATTTCTAATGGGAATTATTTGTTACAAATGTACAGGTGCAAACTCAAAGCGCATCATATTAAAATACAGCAACAGCAGCAAAATACCGGTCTTAAAAAACTTCTGAAGGTGCATTTTGGTGTTAGTAGCAAAGATATAGAGTGACCACCCTAATCTCCCATACAGAAAGCATCAGACATTGATATGATATAAAGAGGTACATTTCCACGGTGAGCTTTGCATATTATAAACTATGGAAGACAAGTGAACTGGCGTGCTCGACTCAAAAGTTTTCAGACTATTCCACGAAAAGGCAAATTATGTCATCAGCACCAGAAACAATTTCATATTACGCACATCAGCAGAAGGAAACGGACGTGTCTCAGCCCAAGGACTTCCTTCCTTCCATTTGAGAGATAGACATACAGTATGTGGGTCAGAAACAGCAGCCATGGATATTAATTTAAGTTTTAGCCTGTGTGGGGATCTAAAAAGTCCTCTTTGATCATGCTACTAAAATCCATTCCATTTGAACAAAGGTGAATCTTAAAACATGTGTGTAAGGGATATGTCTGGGTCAGCCGTCATTATCGAGAAATAAAATCGTGACAGGATGATAGCCACCAACGCGTATTACACGGCTACTTAATAAATAAATTACAGAAGTGAAAGTATTCCACAAGTGTTGCACCGGGCGTCCGCCGAGCGCAACGTACCTGTTGGGAAACCACACTAATTAGCGGTTGGATTTTAAATGCATTTAGTAACATAATCATTTAGCTATTTGTATTCTGTAAAAGCCTACATCTGGCTCACATCTGGCCTACAACTTTGCACAAAGCGTCTAAAGATTGTTGTACGCCCAGGGACACATTGGCCAAGCTTCGTAGTACCCTCATAATTAGCACTGCTCACTGATTGTTTGTGTACATACAGTATACTGTACATTAGGGATGTGAATCTCGACCACTGAGGCGATACGATACGCATCACGATACACTCCCAGCGATACGATATAATTGCGATACATTGAAATCTTGCCGATACGATACATCACGATACACCCCTGACCCCGATACGATGCGATATGATTCACGATATTTTGCGATACACCCCTGGTGCTTACGATGCGATACGATTCACGATTCGGTGCGATTCAACACAATGCAAAGGATTTATATCATACCCATGTAAATTCCCCCCCCCAAAAAATTACTAAAAATGCATTACATTTAATTTCCAAACAATTTATTGTTTCACTGTAGTACTAGGCTCTGTCTAACAATCCAACTTATTGAAATCTGGGAGAACACTCCTTGCTGGCTGGTAAAATTGTTTGATTAATACTATATCATTATATCATTATTATATATCATTACATCCTCAACAGGTGGTCAGGGACCCCTAGGGTCCTCAGAGTTATGTGAGGCGGCCAAATATTAATAGTTCGTTTTTACAGTAACCAATTGAACCCTAGCAAGTAGCAACCCTATGGGGGAACATTAGCCAATACATTAACACTTATTGAGGGTTTAAGAGATAATAATTCATGGATTATAATGAATAACATAAATCCATCATATTAATAGAAAAGATAATGTGTGAACAAATAAACACAACATAGTAATGTATTAATGTCACTGATGAAATAGTGCTGTCAAACAAGTCTCTGACAAGTTTTAATCTGCAACAGTTTTATATAATAGCCTACAGTAGTCTAAAATAGCCTACAGTGGGGGTCCCTGCTTGATCTCTCTCTTCTCAGTTAAGGATCCTTGACCTGTATTATTATTATATTGTATGAATATAATCTAGGATTTTGCCATTTCTAGCCAAAATGTTTCAAAACGTAGATATTTGAGTCACAACGCCGTAGGTCTGCTATTTAGGTGCGTGCGCGACACGGTCGAGCTGCCAAGTATAAATCAGGCTCCAGCCTCTCTTTGCAGAGGGAACAGCAGCAGCAGAAGAGTGTTCTGCCTGCTACAGTAACAAGTTGTGAAACAGTGTCAAATACTTTGTTTTAATCGCTAGCTGCACGCCCAGTATCGTTGTTGTAGTTCATACGTGAGTGTAGTTAAAGCGTGGAAGCTTCTGCTTTGTTTAAATCAATTCCGTCCGTCCAGTGACACAACAACGGATCACATCAGCGAACATTGGACAGGGATGTTATAAAGCTAAACGTGGTACTAATCTTGCATGTTTAACCAGTGGGCTCAGGAGTGCTGTCTGTCTGTCTCTGCATTCCGTCGGGTCGGGTGTTCTAGCCTGGGCTGGCTTCCAATTCCGGGCTTTTGATCCGGTCGGGAGCGGAAGATCTCCTACGTTTTTCTGTAGTCCAAAACGGACTACACTTTGGCCGGAAACAACGACCGGAAACAGTTTTAACCAGGTTTTAACCCGTACTTGCGCATGCGCTAACTACTTGCGCATGCGCTAACTGGGTTGAAACTGTTTCCGGTCGTTGTTTCCGGCCAAAGTGTAGTCCGTTTTGGACTACAGAAAAACGTAGGAGATCTTCCGCTCCCGACCGGATCAAACGGCCCGTAAACGAAGACCGCCTGGTGATGCGAGGTTACGGGTGTTCACTGCGCTCCGCTGAGCAGCCAGTGCTGCTGTAAAAGACGCTGTCTGTAGAGTCGCTACAAGTGCTTTTTGGGGGGAGGGCTGATGGGGCATTCAATGCGCCTCGGAAACACAGTATAGAATGAAATACTATTATGCAAAAACCGATCCAACCGTGGAATGTACCGATCCAAACACTCACGATACGATACATCACGATTCCAGCCGTCAATTGTACCGATCCACCCTGAATGAACCGATTCACTCGTATCGCGCACGTTTGTATCGCGATTACGATCCGTACCGGTATATCTTCGCATCCCTACTGTACATACATGTATACATTCATTATTGTTGTTATTGTGTATACAGTATAAAACAACTGGTGTATTTTCTGTTTTTGCAATAACAGAATGTGATACATTTCTTCTTATGTATATATATTTTTTCTTTTTGCAAAAACGTTTCTTAGTAGCATTTACTGCGCTGACAATATACTGTAATTTGCTATAAAACTATGGAGACATTAACTTGAACTTGCTCTGTTGGCTGTCTGTTCAAATCCATTTTAACTTTTGTTTTTAAACCCTTACCTTCTGCACACTACCGATAATTCTACAAATGTACCTGTTATGCAAGTCTACTTTTTACTATTAACTAGAAGCTCGGCCGCCCTTCGGAGACCGGCCTACTTGGGAACGATCTCAATAGGGAATTAATGCTCTGCCCTTTAATGCAAACCCCATTATACCAGTTGTTATAGGACCTGTTTTGACCATTGCATCCATTTTATGCCCATATATGGAGATCTATGTATCTGCCTGAAGGGCGGCCGAGAGTCTAGTCGGAGGACCGGCCTACATGGGAACGATGTCTGTTTGCCTGTGTCCATTTATGCCCATATATGGATATATCTGTATCTGTTTGTCAGTGTTCCTTTTATGCCTGTGTATGTGCCGGTTCCTGAAAACCCTGACATCAGACATCAGCTCCACATACAGAGATTCCGAACCTTTCGCGCCGGTTCCAGAAAACCGTGTATCGGGGAAAGCGTGTGCCGAATTTGTGGCCGGTGGGACGAACGGTCCCATTAAACCTGTTGTCATAGGACCCGTTTTGACCATCTGTTTGCCTGTGTCCATTTATGCCCATATACTGTATATGTATCTGTCTGTCTGCATCCATTTTATGCCCATATATGGAGATCTCTGTATCTGTCTGTCTGTGTCCCTTTATGCCCATTATGGAGATCTCTTTATCCGTCTGTGCCTCTGACTGTGTTGCAGACACAGTGCCGGTTCCGGAAAACCCTGATGTCAGACATCAGCTCCGTATACGGAGATTCAGAATCTTCGCGCCGGTTCCGGAAAACCAAAGTTTGGAGTCTGTAGAACCAACCATGTGCTGTGAGGGCTCTTTCATGCGATTCGGGCCAATTCGGCGAACCTTTCGCGCCGGTTCCGGAAAACCGTGTATTGGGTCGAGGCCTAGCTAAGAACGTAGCCAAAGATCTGAGCTATCTATGTGCGCAATTTGGAGTCTGTAGAACCAACCATGTGCTGTGAGGGCTCTTTCATGCGATTCGGGCCAATTCGGCCTCGGCTTCAATTAGTAGTCAGGACGAGCGAATCACTGAGGGAACATACTGTACTGCAGAAGCAGAACTCATTGTCCGGCTCTGCCTGTTTGATGTTTCTAATACTGGCATAGAAAACTAAACCATAAATCGAATGTGTTTTGAAGATTTTAAACTACACCTTTTCCCCTGACACCATTCATCATAACGTCTGATGTCCCATAATGGTATTCACATCATCAGTGTTATCTTTTGTGTGTTGCCCTTTGATGTTTCTCATACTGGCATATAGAAATCTCTCTGAATGTCATTAAACCTCATTTTTGATGCTGTTTGAAAATGTGAAATTACACCTTTTTCCTGACACTGGTCATCAAAGCGTCTGAAGGCGCATTTTGGTGTTAGCTTCACCCCTCCAATCCCAAGTTCATCAATCTCATTTCACTGCAGCGGGCAGCGGTGCATGTCATCCTTTTAAGGAGGACCATTCCCCAGAGACATAGCTCTATAGTCTATCCACACCTCCATGGTTAATCATCTAAAGAGATCCAAGTACACTTTAAATGTTGTGGATTTCAAAGTCCAGCGTGACAAGGTGCTCACACCTCTCTTGAGCTCCACAGAGCACCGGCACCGTCTGTGTCAGCAGTGGTGTAAAGTAGATTTACTTAAGTACTGTACTTGAGTACAATTTTGAGGTATTTGTACTTTATTTCCAGTTTTGAATACTCTTACTTCTACTCCACTAGATCTCGGATCCAAATATTGTAAAACTTGAGTTATTAGTTACTTTGTAGATTTTGATTCTACAACATACATTAACCACTTCAACCCTATACATTTCAGCCGTTTAAAAATAGCTACAAGCTCACAATGCGTCGCGATTGCGTGTAGATCTGCTATTTTCAAAAGATGTGTATACATTTGAAAACTTGAAATGGGACCTTCTGCATAATGAGTACTAGCCTACTTTTACTTTTGATACTTTAAGTATATTTTGAGGTCAATACATTTGTACTTTTACTCAAATACATTTTGAATTCGGGACTTTTACTTGTAACAGAGTATTTATATATTGCAGTATTGATACTTTTACTTAAGTAAAACAATTGAGTACTTTTTCCACCACTGTTTTTTTTTTTTGCCGTCCTGGCGTCAATAGTCTCGTCAGCGTATATCCCATTGAGGATGGGATGCTCAGAATGAGAGAGATCTGCTGCTCTTTGAAACAGAGCCATCGATGCACAAAGTGTTTTTTAGCCTTCTCTGATCTTCACCAGGATTGTGTCGGATTTTTTTTATCTCATCATACAGTACAGTATATATACATGCTGATGAGGCCACAGTAAGCTTCTCTACAAAGCTTCTATACACCATGCACACTGTCACAACATGACACTGTGAATATCAAGGCTGCTCACTCATTTATACATACTGCTGTGTGCATATACCGTATCCTACAGTACAAACATGGATAACATTTAGAAATGGGAACCATGCACACCACATCTCCAAGCACTTCAAAGCACCTCAAAGCATGCTATCTAAAGTATGACCAATGTAAAACATACATAGGCCTACTTGATATTCTCTTTCTTACGAGTACTGCTTTTTTTATGATTATAGAAAAATAATTATGTTTCCAGATCCAGACTATTGACTTATATTAACATTGTCTGCCACATGACATGACGAGATAAACAATATATATTACTTTGTCCTGTTTACGAGATTTATTTTATTTCATTTAATCAAAATTCAATGGTGCGCATCTGCTCTAAAAGTACCACATCCAAAAACGAATATTGGCTCCCATGTTAAATTTTGCAGGAAAACATCCATTTCTGGGTTTCCTGATCCTGCACCAGGTCCTGCAGTAACACCGTGTTAGTTAGCTATAACAGTTAGCTATAACCACTCACATCAGCTTCTGCTGAAGTCCAGCCAACTGGTTGGAGAGGTCAACAATATCATTAGCAGTGCGTAGTAGCTTTGGAACACTTTGTTGCATCAACGTGCAGTATTTTGTGTCCATCATGCAGGATGGACAAGCCGGAAGCCGCGACTACTTTAAAAGGTAAGGAAAACGGAAAAGAGCGTGGCAGAGAACTACCAAAGTTGAAGGAAAAAAATGGCAGTCTACAGTATGTGTTAACCAAATCCAAACATCCCCCACCTAATTAGTTTAAAGAAAATGTGGCAAAATGTGGCAAAAATTTCAAGCATTTTTTTTTGCACAAAAAACATTCCTTGGGCTAACAATGGCCCCAGAAAATGATGGTTTAGTGATGAAAAGTGATGAGTCATCACTTTTCCACAGTTTTGTGGGCGTTTTATGGGGCCAATGAATGTTTTTGTGCAAAACAAATGCTTGCAATAGATTCAGCATCATGACACACCCCTAGTTAGACCCCTCACATCCTACTTAAAGCAGATTTTTTTTCTGGTTATTTTCCTCCTGTATAGAAAGTCGATGGGAGCCCAACTTGATTTGGCCACTGTGGGTATTTGCAGTGAGCAGATCATGGTCGATTTTTTATCCTGGCTAGTAGACCTAATTTCCTGTCAGAAGCAGTTGAAAAACTAAATAATACAATTTTGTCCAACCTCAGCCTTATTTTTACTGGACTATATATGGGCATCAGGGATCTCCATATACCGGTATAGGTAACTGGTCCGATATATATATATATATATATATATAGGCCTATATATATTAATAATGATTTCTGAAGTCGCTTTTTGTCCTTAGGCGTCTTACTGGCACGCTAGTGGTATGGGGACCATTGGTTCACACATACTTGACCGTGTTATGCACAATAGACGGGTTTCTTGTTTACAAACATTGAGACTAAATGCACAGCTGACTGTATCATGTAATCAATTCCGTCCAATCCCCAAACCTGTTGTTTTGGGGAGTGCTGGTTTCATTGGCTAATTTTGGTACGGACCCTGCGCACGCATCTAGTTTTATCAGTGTAACGTGGACCAGAAACCCGTCCATGTGAGCAAGACATTCCCCTTCTACAATCCTTCTGTTGTTATGAAAGTGTTGAGTTCACTGAGTTATGGATCGCACACATGCATGCATGCACACACACACACACACACACACACACACACACACACACACACACACACACACACACACACACACACACACACACACACACACACACACACACACACACACACTAGATTGTATTATTCTCAGTTTTACCACTCAAGTAGATAAATATGGAACATATGCTTTCCTTATTGACTCATTAAGGGACAGATCATTTTCCTCTTCATTAATAGCATGATTCCTTATAATACGGAAAGGAGAGATAAGCATTGATTATAACCATGGCAACAATTCATGTTTGTTTTTTAAGCTTTCAGAATGTTTGAATTACTTTTTACCATAGGATTCTATAATGTGTGAATTGCAGTGATTGCCTGTGGTAACAGGAGAGAGTGTTTTCTGCTGGTGTTTCAGTCCGAGTGTATCAAAGGGTGCATTTGGAAATGCGCACCGGGTGTGGTTAGGGTTAGGTTTAGGCATAGTTTTACTGAGGTTAAGGTTAGGGTTAGGGTTGAGTTTAGGCATAGTTTTACTGAGGTTAGGGTTAGGATTAGGGTTGGGTTTAGGCACTCACTACACTGAGTGAGCACACACCCGGTGCGCATTTTCGAACGCACCCTTTGATACACTCGGACTGAAACACCAGCAGAAAACACTCTCCCGTGGTAACAGATCCTGTTTTACTACTGACTCTCGAGACAGACATGCTGGCTCCCACAATTTTCAAATGCTTCCACTCCGCCCACTTCTGTTTTGTATGTGCAGACACATAAATAACTCCTACAGGAAGCCAAATTATTCAAAGCCGATCTACTGTAGCCATAGCTTTTAAGCAGAATTGGAAATACATAAGAAAATAAATAAAGATAATTTAATTTGCGCGACAGATTGGTCGAATACCCTTCTAGTCGGAAGGACAGGTGACAGCGATACAACTGGCATCACAACTAAATTGGGGAGAAATGGGCAAAGGAAGGACATCAAAAATACTCGAGTTGTTTTGAATTTGTTGTGTTCTTTTGGGGGTACATTTTTTTGTCTCTAGAAGTTTTGAGCATAAGGGTAATACATTCACCTCAAATCTTTTGATTTGGGGTTGATTTTAATATTTTCTGTGGAAAGACTATGAAGATTGCCGAAAAGAATTGAAACATTGGCTGATGTCATAACCCATGGCAAAAGTTGCAGATATTGGGGGAAAAGGCAAAATAATATATACAAATAATATCAATCATTTTGAAGGGTTTTGTCAGTGTATTTCTTGACTTATCTGGGAAGCATTTATTGACAGCCTATCACCTACAAAACCTACTGAGGACTTTAAGAAGAAGAAGAAAAAAAAACTATCTCACATCACACAGTACACATAATTTTACAAAAATGGACGTAACCTTTTATCGCGATGTTTCTCATTGTGGACCCTTAGGGGTGTAACGTTAGAGTAACTGAATCGAAAAATCTATTTTAATTTGCAACAATCTACTATATCGACATGCAAAATAGTTACTATATCGATTTTAAACCACTAAATCGAATTGTATCGTATCGCCATGAATGAACCAATATCGTCCATATATCGTATCGTCAACCATGTGTTGTGATGCGTATCGTATCGCTGTTAAATGTATTGTTACAACCCTATAGTGGACCTTAATGACCAAATGAATTGAAGAAGCACAAACAAAACTTGTTCTGTTTTACTTGTTTACTGTGGGCTATGACACTTGAATTTCTCCCACAGGATCAAATAAAGGTCTATATCTGGTCTATCTATCTGAAAGCATCTTACAGCGGAGGACATCACTGCTTCCATAATCATTCTGGAGCCCACAACACTGCTGCGGTCATCATTCCAGTCATGATTCAGTTTTTCTTCACCTTGGCCAGAAATAGTGACAGAGCATTGCGGCTATAATGACGGGCTCAGTATTGTGTCAGTGTTCATTATTAGCCTCTATCACTGTCTCGATGAACTCATTTTAAGTCTCCTCTGGGTTTCACCTGCATCAAACAGACCCACCTTATTGTCTCCACCAGCCAAAGGCATGGAGGAGAGTAAGTTTTCGCCTCCGTCAGTCCGTCCGTCCGTGCGTGCGTCCGTCCGTCCGTTCGTGCGTGCGTCCATCCAGTTTGTTACCAGCTAATCTCCGGCGCCGTTGGCCCGGTCACTGCCAAAATGAGCACACACACTCCCTGGATGCCAGTTCAGAACCTCTGCCCCACATTTTACAAATGGCCCTGTTCTAGCGCCACCATGAGGCCGATGTTTACAAAACACATTTCTGTACAATACTCTTAGAGATTTCGTCCACAAATCCTACAAATCGGTAGACAGTATCTAAACATGGATCTGTCCGATTTTCCATATTCCATCCTGATTGGCTACAATTGGCTTCCAAAGTTTGCAGGATTGCTCCGTTTTGAACAAAATGCCTCAAATCATGAACACAGCGTGCAATCTTGGTGAAATTGGGCGCGCACGTTCCCACTAGGCCGAGGAAGAAATGCCACTTCAAATTTCTCAAATCAGCCTCATGGCGGCGCTATAAAGCAATTTGTGTTTTTACCTTTAACTCCACCGGTAAGTGCAAAACTGTGTATGTGCACTCCCTAGACTAGAGGCTAAGGATAAACCTTTGCCCTGCATTTTTCACATTTGCCTTTTATAGCACCACCAGGAGGACAATTTATGTAAAACACATTCTTTGCTATTACTCCATCAGATTTTCTCCAACAATCATGCAAATTAATTACACAGTATCTCTATAGTCATGTGATCAAGTCTGATCCGTCTCGGACCGTCTGATATTTCATATTCCATTCGAATTGGATAATATTGGCTTCCAAAGTTTGTAGGATTGCTCAGTTTTTGAACAAAATGCCTCAAATCATCATCGCAGCTTCCGTGAAATTTGCCACATATTCCCACTACATCAAGGAACAAATGCTACCCTTTTCACATTGGCCTGTTATAGCGCCACCAGCAGGTAGACTTTAGCAAAACACATTTTTGGAACACAATGCCTCAAATTATGCATGCAGTGTCTGACTACCATGAAAGGTCTAAGATTGGCGAAGAACACATGCCACGCTTTTTACATTCGCCTATTATAGCACCACCAGGACGCCTGGCCTGGTGGAGACCTGTGCTCGGAAGAGCACTGCTTCTAGCTCAGTTTTTGAACAAAATGCCTCAAATCATCATCGCAGCTTCCGTGAAATTTGCCACACATTCCCACTACATCAAGGAACAAATGCTACCCTTTTCACATTGGCCTGTTATAACGCCACCAGCAGGTAGACTTTAGCAAAACACATTTTTGGAACACAATGCCTCAAATTATGCATGCAGTGTCTGACTACCATGAAAGGTCTAAGATTGGCGAAGAACACATGCCACGCTTTTTACATTCGCCTATTATAGCACCACCAGGACGCCTGGCCTGGTGGAGACCTGTGCTCGGAAGAGCACTGCTTCTAGTTATCTGTGTGTTAGTCATATGTGCGTGTGTGTGTGTGTTCGATATTGGATTTTTTGCCGATATCCAATTTTCCTATATTGTCCAACTCTTAATTTCCGAATTCCGATATCAGCCAACAACCGATATATGCAGGCTTTTTTCACCAAAAGTAAACACACACATCTAATACAATAAAATAATATATATATATATATATATATATATATATATATATATATATATATATATAAATATAAATAAATAAATATATAAATAACTAATATAATACAGTGATTTAGTCACATACACAGCATTGGGTGCCATGGGACTGACAGACTTGTTTTGGTTGTATGTTTACACGGTGCATAGTAGTCGGGGGTGATAGGGATATTTCGCGCTAATCTGTCTAAAAGTGCAAAATTTGGCACAGATGTAGCTCAGGGCATGCTCTAATGATTTAGCTAGGGCGCCCGAGTCGGCGACCTTCAGTGTCGCCACAGTGGCCAAATCAAGTTGGGCTCCCATTGACTTTCTATACAGGAGGAAAATACCCAGAAAAACTAACTAGGGGTTTGTCATGATGCTGAATCCATTGCAAGCATTTGTTTTGCACAAAAAACATTCCTTGGGCTAGAAATGGCCTCAGAAAACGATGTATGTATGGGTGAGCATTCATGTTAGTCGGAGGCCTTAGGGTTTTTTTTTCTCATGCTAATCGTGCAAAACAGATGTAGCTCAGGGCATGCTCTAATGATTTAGCTAGGGCGCCAGAGTCGGCGACCTTCGGGTCACCACAGCTCCAGAAAACACCCACAAAACTCTGAAAAGTGATGACTCATCACTTTTCATCACTAAACCATCGTTTTCTGGGGGCATTTGTAGCCCAAGGAATGTTTTTTTGTGCAAATCAAATGCTTGCAATGGATTCAGCATCATGACAAACCCCTAGTTAGACCCCTCACATGGGTATTTTCCTCCTGTATTGAAAGTCGATGGGAGCCCAACTTGATTTGGCCACTGTGGCGACCCCGAATGTTGCAGACTCGGGCGCCCTAGCTAAATCATTAGAGCATGCCCTGGGCTACATCTGTGCAAAATTCGGCCCTTTTAGACTAATAAGCACAAAATTACCATGTCATCTCCCTAACGCCCCCGACTACAACTTATTAATCAGTTCAGACCTCACAGATGCGCAACATGTTCTTCTGCTGTAGATTTTTGTTTGGTCTGTAAAATAGCATGTAAAAAACGATGCAAATATTTTATGATATTACATTTTTATGATATTATCTGCCGATCATATCGGAGGCTGATAATATCGGGCATCCCCAGTTAAATGTGTTTAGCATTGTTACTGTACTGTAGGTATGACAATTCAGAACACATCTAAAATATGGAAGCATGAATTAAGCATGTCTATATTCCACCATGAGCTGAGTGGTGCATAATTCACACATTTGAATGTGTCATGAATGCTTTACACACGAGGCCCGCTGGATTAAGTGAAAAGGTCATACATAAGTGGATGAAGCTGAACGAGCAGAGGAGTGACTGAGTGACTGAGTCACTGACTGGCTGGGCAATTTGATGAGTGATCGACTTAGTGACAGTCTGGCTGGATGAGTGACTCACAGTGGTGGAAAAAGTACTCAAATGTTATACTAGTAAAAGTATCAATACGGCAATGTAGAAATACTCTTGTTACAAGTAAAAAGTCCGGAATTCAAAATATACTTGTGTAAAAGTACAAAAGTAATAGTACTCATTATAGGCCCCATTTCAAGTTTTCAAATGTATACAAATCCTTTGAAAATAGCAGATCTACAAGCTCGCAATGTCTATACTCTATAACCTCGCGTCACCAGATTTTCCACCTCAGAGGCCTAAACCAGCAAACTGTTTCCGTTTTCAAATAATTGTAGTGGAGTAAAAGTACAATATTTGAATCCGAGATGTATGGAGTAGAAGTAAAAGTACGGAAAAGTACACTTGCACATATCTCTGTATCTGTCAGTGCTCATGCCTATTTGAGCGGTGCTAACCATTCTGTCCTTGTCTTGCCTTTTATGCCCATATATGGAAGATCCCTGATGTCATCAATATGAAGCCCATATCTGGGAATGCCCATATATGGACATCTGTGATGTCAGTCATCTACATATTTGGGAAAAGTTAAAGGAAAGTCAATGGAGAAAATATATTCACAAATAAATTGTATAAATTAAACTATGTAAAATATCTCTTCGAATATCTCTTCGATATCTCTTCGATTCCTTGCAAAATGCAAGGAATCGATTCCCAATGAAGCCATCGATTTGACATAATATGGCCCAAGTGCGTGCCACCAAAACTGGGAGAAAAAAAGTTTATCTGGGGGGGAAAGATGGATTGGATTGATGGAATAAAGTCAGACAAGTACTAGTCTGATAGCCCTGCAGGGGCAACCACACTAAAACATAGATATTGCTTTCGCAATGTGACACGCTGTGAGCTTGTAGATCGGCTATTTATGGGAAATATATTTGGTGCCGAAGGAGAAAAAGACCACTCCAAGCACAGAGCCAACGCAAGTCAGGTTTACGAAATAATATTGAGTTAAACATTTAGTATACTGTAGGTTTAAGTGGTTAAAGTGAGAGAAGAGTATCCATAACCTTGTAAGGGCCGAGTTCTCTCTTTCGCTCTGCCTCAGCACTCCTCTGTGCTATCTACCGGTATGCTGTACTCTGTGTCCAGTGATAAGGCAGCTCTTTGAGACAGCGAAGGTTAACTCAGATAATAGAGAGACTGAGAGATTGCATTAGAATTTCAATTTCAACAGCTCACCACCTCCGCCACTCTAACAATCTAATGTCTTCTTTTGAGTGCAAATACGTTCCAGGGTAGATCTCTGCCATATTTGAATCCTAAACCCCTGCACATGTGCTGACTGTCCATGGTGTCCTGCCCATTCACTTAACCCTTTATTTGACCGGTGCAGACAACTACTTGGTCTGCTCCTTTGTTCCTTCTACACTAAATATCTTTGCTGAAAATAGCCGATCTACATACCCATGCTACTGTACGTAACGTTACGACAACACTACGGTTAAAGTGGCTAGTTTGCACAGAGCAGTTCAGATATCTTGAATATAATGGTCAAGGCCAGGGGTGCCCGCTGGCCTAGCGGTCAGGCACATACCACATAGGCTCTGATGCCTGACAGCGTGTCGGGGGTTCGAATCCCGATCCCAATGACCTTTGCAGCATGTCACTCCCCATCTGTCTCCCCATTCTCTGTCAGTCTTCTGTGCTATCAATAAAGGCATAAAAGCCCCCTAAAGGCATAAAATCCCCCAAAAAGAAATAAATACAAAAAAAAAAAAAGAAACAGGCAGATGGATAGTCTTCCTGTCAGAAAAACGTTCTGTACTGTACAGTAAGGTCATAGGGCAAACCAGTTATAGGAGCATGGTGGTTTTTGTTTTGGTCTCGGGGGGTCTTAGTACAGGAAGGGATGAAGTTTGCTTAGGCGTTAGGCCTAATGCTTTGGGGCTTTGCTTGGTCTCTCTCTGACAGCTAGGTCAGCATGTTAGTGTCGTTACTTGGCGTTTGGCGAAAGCTGCAAGATAACCTGGCTGTCATACACCACCCAATTACGCAATTAGGGTGCTGCTGTACAACTTCACTTTCAATCTTAGACAGGCCACCGGGGACATAGCAGCAGAGAGGCTAACTTTAATATCCTTGGGTTTGCACATTGTCGTTGTTAAAATAAACACAAAGGATATTAACGTGCCGTCACAAGCGGCATCAGCTCAATAGTGACTTTCAATTCTTCAGATGTCACAGTGATTTAAGTATTTGCCCATATCACAAATTCTGTCCAAAAACACAAAACGCTTGAAAGGCGTGACGTGCAATACAAATTTAAGTCATAAAAGAAAGAAAGGCGTGAAGAGAGGAGCACATGTACCACTGGAAAACAATGGCTTTGCTGGCTACGCATTTTTTGTGACACGACTCGGGCCTTCAATCGAGCCAAGAAGCTTGTGCACTGAAGGGAGCTTAAAGGGGATGACCTCCCATTTTCAGTAATCAACTATATATTTTATATATGTTAATATTGATGAGTGAACATTAGCCCAAGTGCCCCCCCTCCTTTGGAAAGGGGAACGGAGTTGTGACGATTTGGGGGTCACGTGACCAGTGACGTAGGCTCTCTGGTAAATGCAGCCTGCATTCCTTACATTCCAGTGGGACAGTTCCAACTCGGCAGAAACAGCGCGACTTCAATTGAAATACAGAGCATTTTCAGCCATGTCAGTTGTATTGTGTACAAGGGCTGTGTCTTGTGAGCTAGAATATGTATCCATATGCCATCCAAAACGAGCAGGATCTACTCTTTCTGCTATTATTACTTTGTTTACACGGAACTAGAGAAGTAGGGCGGAAATACATGCCCATATTTGGTGGAACGTGATGACGTCTTTCAACAAGCGACGGGCAGCGCGGCGCGCTACTCGCTCGGAGCTCACAAGGAGGGAAATAAAAACAAAACAACACGAGAGTGAGACGGACAGACTGTGACTTTTTTTGGAGAAAGTGGGTTTCTCTCTCAATTTGTCTGTGCTTGTTTCTCTCTCTGTCCGTCTCGTTTCCTCCAACTGAGCTCCGAAAGCGCCGATGCGGCCGTCCGTCGCTCGTTGAAAGACGTTATCACATTCCGCCAAATATGGGCATGTATTTCCGCCCTACTTCCCTAGTCCGTGTGTAAACAAAGTAATAATAGCAGAAGGAGTAGATCCTGCTCGTTTTGGATGGCATATGGATACATATTCTAGCTCACAAGACACAGCCCTTGTACACAATACAACTGACATGGCTGAAAATGCTCTGTATTTCAATTGAAGTCGCGCTGTTTCTGCCGAGTTGGAACTGTCCCACTGGAGTGTAAGGAATGCAGGCTGCATTTACCAGAGAGCCTACGTCACTGGTCACGTGACCCCCAAATCGTCACAACTCCGTTCCCCTTTCAAAAGGAGGGGGGGCACTTGGGCTAATGTTCACTCATCAATATTAACATATATAAAATATATAGTTGATTACTGAAAATGGGAGGTCATCCCCTTTAAGGAAGTTCAGGTTCAACAAGCCACTATATCCTCCCGGTGGGGCTCCTCCCTGCCAGGAGAGCTAGTAGGGTACAACAGTGGCAACACATCAATCTATCATGAGGATTAGCTGCTACGACGACTAAATTGGGGGAAAAAGGTATAATCAAAATAAAAATCACACCCAGTGTGAAGCAAACGGTGCTATTTATGAATTAACGTCGTTACGCATCCATTGAAGCTTAAACAGTAATGTTGGATGGGGCGGGACATGCGTACAAACAGACGTATGGACGGACATACCGTACGTACAGACAGACAAAGCCGGATGTAGGAGCGGTTAGCAGCGCTCAGAAGGAAGAGAGGTAAAGGGGGGGGGGGGGGGGGGGGGGTGGTAGGGTGTTTCAGCTTTGCATTGATGAAGTTGGCTCATTTACCATTAGATCAATTGCTTGGTCCAGGTCGATGGATCATTACACTCCTAAAGTGCAGACGGACTGGCAGCTACTCCCGCAGCACGGTCACACTCAGCTGGGCTGGCTAACCAGCAGGGAGATGGTCTGTCCAATGAGACCAAGGATAATGGATAGGAAGAAAGACAGGCGTAAGATCAGAAATAGGCAGGCAAAAAGAAAAAGAAAAAGTTGACACTAAAGAAGCAAACAGAGAGACAGCTACGCGTGCTGCACTTAAAAGCAGCCATTCTGCAGCAAACCCCATGCTGTCAGTCCGTCATCAGAAAAATATAAAGACAAACAATGTACCCCTCTCACAGCCCAGTGCCCTTATATACCCAGTACCTTTGTTCCGTCTCCGTATTGCCTTGTTAGCATCCTTCACCACTACAGGGCAATGTCTCACCAAGTGTCCTTGCTGGCAAACGCTGACCAAACACAGGCACTCTGACTTTGGGCTTTGGGAAGCTCCCTCCAGTAGCTCTCAGTAATGAGGCAACACACTGAGTCACACACCCCATCCTGTTATACAGCGGTGAATGCCCAGCAACAACCAGCAGCCAACATAATGGAACTGCAGGGAATGAAGGGCAGACGTATTTTAAAGTAAGGGGGTTGTATAGTGATGTAAAAGTGATATAAAACGACACGAGAAAGCATGTGAAATGAAGACTTTCAGAAGATATTGTATCCAGTATGCACCTCTTAAAATGAAATGCATAAAATCTACTGTGCGTATAGTACAGTAAGAGATTAAGAAGTCAATTGACTCCTCTAGGAGAAAGACTGTCTTTCATCTGATTCAGGAGTGAATTTGAATTTAGCGGAGTGCTGGGATCACTGCATGACTCATGTTAAGTCTGAAAATGTATTTGAGCAGCTATAATGTATCTTAAATATAATCGTGAAAACAGTTTGCAGAGTCCAAAATATATTATTGAGATAAGATTTTTGCCATTGTATCCATATACTGTGAAACATACTGAACATGTGTTGTATTACATTTCTTGCATTATGGAAGATAAACATGTTTTAATGACCCCATCAGAACAAGAGATGTCACTGAGATGGACCCCTGGCTGAAAAGTTTAAAGGATTATGAATTTATACCCAGCCTTTATTTACCAGATAATGGGAGGGATAGAAATGAGTTAAATTCGGTATAGGCCATGCCTAGACCGGATCACGTTTAAAACGAATACCAGGCTTTCCTCTGAGGTGGAAAGTCTGGTGATGCGAGGTTAGGTTAGTACAGAGTGGAGCAGGCTGTCAGGCCAATTGTGTATACATGTACAGCTGGGAGGGTGGTTTGGGAGAGTATATATTCTTGCGCTCTTGAAGCCTAAGACTGTTGATGCATTTTTGCCATTCATTTCTAAAGGTTTTGTATCAGTGATGGGAAGTGACAAACAAGTGTGAGGGTGCTACGAGACTGGGGCTCTTTATATTCTTTTGTACAAGAGTCTGTGTTACTGTTTACAACTGAAACTGACACAGAGGAGAGCATTTTGATTCAGGGAATGGGCATGTTTGTTTTTTCCTGTTCCAGTGCATGAGATGTCTCTCATTTCAGAGTTGGTTAATGGAGAAATTCACATGGGCGTGCGGCCGGAGTTTGCAGGAGGTTGCAGGCTTTGACATCGTTCTCGGTGACAACCTCTGTGGGGAATGAGTATGGGCAGATCAGGTACCAAATGTTGTTACTAGAACATCAAAATGTGTATTAAAACACTTCCGGCATAAACAGTCTGTTTACACTGGAACTGTTAAAAATAGTAACGTTTCTGTAAACATGCAGTGTTTTGGAAGTAATGAGGACACAGACTTGGGTTATACTTTCGGAGCTGTAATCCGGTATTGTGTTTGTTTTTTTGTATTCTTCTTTCATCGTGAAGGAAGGCCAAAAGTACACATTCTCCATGATTCCAAGGCCTCACACAGGGTGAGTAATAAGGAAAAAAAGTCATTTCGGGTACTGTCTGTCTGTGTTTCTGGAACGACAACAGTACTTTCCCCCTCATTGATTTGTCCTTGCTCATCCGTCAGAGGAAATACAACCACTCTGCTTGAGGGAGAGCTCTGTGTTGGCCCATGCGTCTTCTATCTTCTGGTGTCACCGAGGTCAATGAGAATGCCTCACAGTCATGTCCAGAGCATTCCAGAGCCAAGGCCAGGCAGCCATCCCCTTCAGAGATGTGGTAGAGACAGAATGTCCTTTCATTTATCCAGTATAACCACTGCTGATGTTACCCTGAAACTCCATAAAGCAGGGGTCTTCAACAGGGGGTCTGGGACCCCTCCCTAGGGGGTCCTCAGAGATACTACAGGGCGTCCTCCAAATCTTTGTGTGATTGAAGCTTTTTTTTAACCTTTGTTATATCAACCTCTTGAATCCTAGTGTCCATATTCTGAGAACTTTAGCCAAAAATAGCAGATCTACAAGCTCACTGTGAGCTTGTAGATTGGCTATTTTTGGAAAAGACTAAGTACAGAGTGAAAGGTCAAGTTTATTAAGTATTGACGGTTCAATATCTGAAAACACAAATTGACATGAATCCAAAATATCCTGATGATTGTGCTGTCAAACGATGAAACTATATGGAATCTATGAAAAGGTTGTGGGGGTCCCTGCTTCATCTCTCACTCAACCAAGGGAAAACGTTGAAAACCCCTGCCATAAAGCAATTCTGGCCTAAGGGCGGTGCTAGAGGAAAGACCATGGCAATCCGCCAGCGGTATCGGAGATGACTTGACATCTTACGAAGTGCCCCTAGGGTGTTTCGTTGTGGGCCAAATGGCAACGTGGCTTTTTGTTTTGGTATGTGGCCATGTAAGAGCAGTCTATTTCTGACCCCTGGCCTGTGCTTGCACTATAATGGACCTACACTGAGTGAGAGTGCCTGCTTCCAGTGAATCAGTAGCTTTAGTCACTAAAGCGGTCCCGCCATGTCCCTAACTGAAAACGCTCAAATCAAATCAAACGAGCCACAATTTAATTGTTTCTTACTCCAACTGCAGGGAAGCAGGGGGTATATCTTGCCTGGCCCTAGGGCTGTCACGATTATGACATTTTACATGACGATTAATTGTCTCTCAAATAATTGCGATTAACAATTTAATTATGTTTTTGTCGTTGACAATTACATTTCTGTTTGGATTGTAGGCTTTGAAGTTGCACATGGCAGATATGACACGTAACCTAAATATACAAAGAAATGAAGGACATATTTCACAACTTTACACTTTAAAAAGAACATTGATAGTGGAAATAGCCGATCTACAAGCTCATTCCCACTCTGCTATTCCCACTATTTTTTTTAAATATTTGAACATATATAAACATCTTTCAACATGTAAACGATTATGACGATTATCACAAAATAATTGCGATTACGTCAAATAATTGCGATTAGACGATTATGTAATAATTGTGACAGCCCTACCTGGCTCCCTAACTACAGTATAAGGTGTAGCAGCGCTCGTTCATCCTTTAAATCTGTTCACAATCTTTGTCACATTCTCCTACAGACTCCTTGTTCTATCTGTCACCACTTCTCTTATCTCACCCCATCTCCTTTTGTACTCCCCCCTCCTCGCCTTCTTCCTCTCTTCCAAGTCTGTCTGATTTTTTTTCCCCCCAGTGGGACAACATCTTTTGTTTAACTGTCTCTTGCTCGACCCCACGGCAAAGCACTCTCCTTCATCTCCCCCCATCATGTACCACCGTGACCTCAAGGAGGCTCACACAATCTTTTATTCCGTGGTACATCCTTTATCTTGCCATTGGGAGAAAAAGTACAGCAGAGTTTTGGGCACTAGAAAGAGATGTCAGAGACATCCGTAGACAGAAACAAATGTGACCGTGGTCAGCAGACTCACAGAGGACTGCTGCTGCAGTGAACCTGCAGTGAAGAGTGAACTCTCTGTTTCATGTCGAGAATTCAACCCATTCTAGTGTTATTTTTAGACCAATGCTTTTTAAGTTTTCCATCTATTGTGTGTGCACACATGTATACAGTAGCATATACACGTTCATTTATTCAGAGGCACCTTTCTCCCTTTCTTTGCAGCCAGATAAACAACTAAAATATACAACATTATTCAGTGTTCTGGGTTTGACCCTATAGGCACCGACTGCAGCTGATGATGGGTGTGGCATTCCACCTCAACAAACCATCTGACAGTGTCTAGTAGGGCAATCTGCCTTCTAAAGGGGATATAGGCCCTCGTTGCTCAGCTCGCGACGATAAACTAGGCCTAGTCTGAGCTATACTTATTCAGAAAAATAACTGGGCTATAATTTGGAAACTTCAAAATGAAATACTGTATACTTCCGTTGTAACATCAGAGATGGTGGCTGCATGCATCAACTAACAATCCAACAGAGACAGTTGAGTGCTGTGCATTCACCAAGGGCCTGTTGGGGAACAACAAACCAAAAGAATAGCACAAAGAACATTGACAGACAGAGAGCCTGTTAGTAACTGGCAGGAGAACAGGAAAACTACACATCTCAATCCTGAGTCGTAAAGTTTAACTCTGAACTCTTGACTCTGAGACAACACCACGTTGCAAGGTTTGAAAATTCGATCGTACTGTGTGTGTGTGTGTGTGTGTGTGTGTGTGTGTGTGTGTGTGTGTGTGTGTGTGTGTGTGTGTGTGTGTGTGTGTGCGTGTGCGTGCGTGTACCTGCGTTGCATGTATAGTACTGTATACCTGCGTGCGTGTATTACAAGCTTACATCAGGCTTACATCACAGCAGACTGTCTGCATGTCCACCATGCTTTCTGTTGGAGCTATACAGTGCAATGTTAGTCTTGCTTCACTTTTTCAGTAGAGTCGCGAGGTAAGCATTTTTTTATAGAGCACAATATACCAGGTACAGAAAAAAACACATATGGGGAATATGTACTGAATTGAAAATGAGTTGCCAATAGTGCAAGCCTGAAGCACGTGCAGAGCTGTATACTCGCCGGGGCTACACCGGGCGCGTCAATGATTCTCTGTGTGCGGAATTTACTGTGAGCATACTATGCGTCTGGAAGGCTCCAACTGATGTCACCAGATGCCACTGACCAGCTCTACACACCACGTGTGCACCTTATAAAACAGGAATGGCGTCTATAGTACAATTCAATCTACTGATTGAATTCTACTTGCTGTTACGGACGGACAGCTGGACAGCTGGTGGAGGTTTTGATAGTAACTGCGACCTGACGGTCGCAACAAAACAGAAAAAGTACAACACTATGGCACCACCTCTTTAAAGGAAATGTGGCTGCTTTTGACTGCTTCAGTGCAGTAATAAAATATAGAATGCATCCTAGTTCAAACAGACGCGCTCAAGATGATATCAAGATGACTCTATTTATTGCACTGATATTTTATTGTATTCGGCGGTGTGGCTCTGCTCCCACGATGCTCCACAACAATCTGCGAAAGCATGACAGACTCCAGGATCCAGTGGTGGAAAGTAACTTTTACTTAAAGGGGCACTCCACCACTTTTCAACCTATGTTCATATAATTGGTCCTCACTCAAAAATAGCTTTTTATTTTTTTATTTTTGGGCTGTTTCTGACCTGTGGGCAGGTCAGAAACCCATCGTCTTGTGACATCATCGATTGCCAATCCAGCTTATAGAAACTGCAGGCTTTCTATTCCTGAAAAGTTGCAATTTTAAAGTGGAAGCCATTGTTCTCACGATAATAAAAATCTAAATCTTTTTTTCAAAAATATTGATTAATTTTTTTTTGGGGGGGGGGAAATGATGATGTCACAAGACGATGGATTCTGAACTTCCCACAGCTCTCCTAGGAGACTTGGACTGAGTAGAAAAAAATTGTGATATTTTATCATGAACATTAGTGAGGACCTATTATGAAGACAGGTTGAAAAGTGGTGAACTACTCCTTTAAGTACTGTGCCATTTTGAGTTATTTTTACTTTATTGGAGTATTTCTAATTTTCAATACTATTGTAAGGGGATTTATCTGTGTTATAGTTTTTCTGTAATAATGGGAATGTTTTGGGGCTTATCTCACTGTAACTGATAAGAGAGAACAAATATTTCAGTTTGGATATAGTCGGACTCTTGAGGAGGGGACACCAGTTCTATTGTGTGTTGTTGACTTGACTGTACTGGAGGGAAAGTTCTGCCAACAAAGAGAGTTGAATGGAATTCCTGTCTCCATGTCTCATTTCTACCACATCTAACACTACAAGTTAAGCAAGGATCCTTCAGTATTACACTATTTTCTAATTCTCAAATATTGTACTTTTACTCCACTACAATGATTTGAAAACTATAGTTACTCGTTACTTTGTCACATTTTGTACTTTTACTTTTGGTACTTGAATTTGAATTCTGGACTTTTACTTTAACAGAGTAGGCCTATTTCCTTATTGCAGTATTGATACTTTTACTTAAAGGGGGCGTGACACGGCCAAAACAGCTAATTATGGCTATCAAATTAGCCAATTTTTTTAATGATGTCATGTACCCCCATGTTAAATTACCCAATCAAATTAATTTATTGTAGTTACTGTACTGAAAGTAGTACTTTCTGTACAGTAACGGCAATACATTAATTTGATTGGGCTAATATGGGGGGAGGGGCGGAGACTCGCGGAGTCGAGTATCCATATCATTATCTTTTGAAACTGCCCCAAAAAAAGCTGTGCGAGGCGTGTTTCCGACTTTCTAAACCAACTTTAAAACTATCAGTTCTAGGGGTAAAAATTATACACCATTCACCATTAGACCGGTAAAAAAGAACATGTCTACTCCAAAAAAGGTGTCAGAGATTCGTTACGAGGGTCAACACGCTTCTCCCCGTCTAAGGGACGGTTTTGTCGGCCATACCCTGCTGTGTCTTCCGCTAAACCTGACTGGAGGACCTGGTCGGGACGCGAGTTTCTAAATTCTAGGCGCACTGGGGGAAAACCGCGCCCGCACTCATTTTTGAAGCTTGTGATTGGCTGAACTGGAGGTAGGGAGGCGAGTTTCTAAACTCTAGGCGCACTGGGGGAAACACCGGAGCAAGCTTAGAACGAGCGTCCAGCCATCTCCTCCTCCTCGGCAGCTTTGAGCCCTTTTAGCAGACATATGTCCTGCTGTCTCGGAGGACTGAGGTCCGTGGCTCATACACTCTGTGTGTGTAGCCTGTGTGTGTGTGTACACACACAATAGCTCTCGCAAATAGCCCGGTGCAGCGCTAGCCACGCTACACGCTAACAGCAAGGTTGTGCGCGGCACCGCACGACGGACGAAGTATGCATTGCGCGGCACCGCACGACGGACGAAGTATACATTCACTACTAACTGATAAGGCCCTGCCTCCTTCTCAGACTGTTTGAAGAAACACCACGTGACCTACTGTATCATAATGTTAATTTTCGGCCGGTGTCGCCAGTCCTTTAAGTAAAATATGTGAGTACTTTTTCCACCACTGCTCCAAGATCACGCTCCCCCCGAAGCGGAGCCTGAAGATACAGAAATACAATGACATGAATATAGCCATATAGTGCAGGGGTTGACATTTATATTTATATACACTGATGACAAGTGGACAGCTTTGGCCTTTGCCTACTCGCTAGAGATGACTGTTGGAGCATAGGTGGGTCAAATTCAATTCAATGGACTGCATCGGCGCCTTTCTTGTCAAAGCTCAATGCACTATGCTTTCACCCATTCACACACATCACAACACCACAGCTACGCCATGACAAATGGTGTGTATGCTAATGCCGTCCACATTCACACACCGATGGCAGGGGCCACGTTGCAAGGCAGCAACAGGAGTAGCGGTTCAGTGTCTTGCTCAAGGACACGTCGGCATTCAGTGCCAGGGATTGAGCCGGGAACCTTGCTGTTCTGAGATGACCACTCTTAACACCACTTGAGCCATTATTATGAATATTCCCACGGAGAATTGTGATCTCGATGACATCATTTTGGAGATTTGCAACCTTTCACAGGTGAAAACACTGATATGTGGTCTCTCACGGCATTCCCAAAGAGAATCGTGATCTTGATGACATCATCTCGGAGATCTGTAACCTTTCACAGGTGAAAACACTGATATGTGGTCTCCCTCTAACAGTACCCTCATACCTAAATCTGGAGATCTCTCGAAACAAGATAACTGCCACGGCATTAGTCTGACATGTAACGTTGCAAACATTGATTTACAACCACATGAAACTAAACATGATACTGAGGGCCATCGACCTGCACTTGAAAGAGACCCAAAACCGCTCTTGAGAGGGGAGAAACATGCTGGCCCCGATCTTGGCAAGGACAACTTTGTTTTTTTTTTACAACAAGAGTTTATATTTTAGATTGTAATTAGAGAAAAGAAAAGATTGAGTATGAAAATCATGAAGAGTGTCCACCGCGCCTCTAGCCTAGTTCAGGCCGGTCCGGTGCATCTCAGGAACGGGACTTGATCAGGCAAGAGCTTGCCTGCACCCTGTAACTAATAAATACGGTTCAAACAGTCTGTGTTTGCTACAGTACATTCCTTCTGCATTGAATATGAAAATGTTTTAATTTACTGCTTTATATCGTTTTAGTGAATTCAGCAATTTTGATTTCAGTGGGTGGGGGCTTATTGTTTCTAAAAAGACATATTTAGCAATTTTTGTATTACTATTTACACTAACACTAATAGCCCCCATAGGTCACATCTGCCCATGAAAGATTGCAGGGCATCTTGGGAATGGGCTTATTGTGTCTAAAAAGACATTTAGCCACTTGTATGCATGCCCCCCACCCACTGAAATCAAAATGGTTAAAATTGCTAAAACGATAGAAAACAGTAAATGAAAACAATTTAACACTCATCTTTACTTTTCCCTAATTACAATCTAAAATATGAACCCTTGTTGTAAAAAAAACAAAGTTGTCCTTTAAGGAGGATCGAGAACGTGAAGAAGAACAACAGCGGTGCTGTACATGTGTTTTATCGATTTTGAAAAAATGCATTTGACCCAATACACTGAGGCATAATTATGGAGATATCCAGGCTTACGGCGTCTCTCCCATAACATGCCATAGGGACTGTGCATGTACACGGGTACAACGGCTGAGGTGGTGACCCCATGACAGCAGCACAGAGGAGTTTGACATCCTGGCAGAGGTGTTGCAAGGGGGACAACCTTTTTGTCTTCATTACAGTCCTGGCCTGTGCTGTGCGCTTACACAAGCCATCGGTGAACCGGAGCAGGGAACTCAGCCTGACTATATCACACATAGGAGGTCTAGACGACTCCCTGCTGGTTGCCCTAATGGACCTGGACTTGTGACATTTGCCTGCTGTCTGATCATTTGGAAGCGGGACACGGGAGCTCTTGACCAGATGGAGACCGAGTGTGCCAAGGTTGGTCTTGGGCAGGATAAACCGAGGTTATGACCTGCGATATCCACCCCGGACCATCCTCCACCACCTCTAACTGTGGTGGGAAAAAAGTATCAATACTGCAGTGTAGAAATACTCTGTTACAAGTGAAGGTCCTTAATTCAGAATGTACTTGAGTAAAAGTACAAAAGTATTGGCATCAAAAAGGTACAGTACCAAAAGTAAAAGTACAAAATGTTTGAAAATAGATGATCAACAAGCGTTGTGAGTTTGTGGCTGTGCTATTTTCAAATAGCTCATGTATAAAATGAGTGCATCCCGCCACTCCGACATGTCTCCTTTCCGACATGTCTCCATTCCGACACTAACCCTATCTCTAACCTAACCCTAAACTTAACCCCTATGGGAGTGTCGCCACTCCGACAATTGGAAGTCAATTTCGGAGTGGCGACATGTCGGAATGGAGAGAGCCTCCTGTATAAAATAGGGCTAACGTGGATTAATGTATGTTTTATAATTTAATCTTTTTTTCCCCCTGCAAAGTAGCCTAACAGTAACAAAAGTTTTCAAATAATTGTAGTGGAGTAAAAGTGCAATATTTGGATCTGGGATGTACGGGAGTATAAGTAAAAGTATTGGAAATACAGTACAAATACCTCAAGGCTGTACATAAGTACAGTATTTAAGTAAATCTACTTAGTCAGTCACTGCCACAGACAACCGGGAGCTTCCAGCCCGCGGCAAACTGGTGCTGTGGGAGGCAACACACAGGCATCGCTCATGAGGGCCTCCCACACCCAGACAAGCATTATAGCATGTTCATGTCCTCCATTTTGTTGATTTGCATCAACCATGAATCAGATCTGATTAATGATGCTAGGCGTAATGCGTGTGAGCGTGCACGAGTGTGTTAGTATGGAAAGAGAGTCTGCTCAGTAAGGGCGAGGTTGGTGGCTTGGAATCTAGGTCATATGAGAGAGAGAGAGAGAGAGAGAGAGAGAGAGAGAGAGAGAGAGGGGAGAAAAAAAAGAGTTAGGACACAAATAACAGGACATGTATTCAGTGTATCCTCTTGGGGGGTAGGGGTAGGGGGTGTACGCAGAAGAGAAACAGGTGAGTTGTCAAGAGACTCAGCGTCTGATAGAGGATTTGTCTTTGTGGAGAAGAGGAAAACCACTGAATACTGGAGTCCACTCTAGGCAGCATTACTGTCACCATGGGAGGTGTAGTCACTGTAATTATTACCTGTGAACCACCATTAATTGCGACCGTCAGGGAGCAGTTTACTATGAAAACCTCCACCGGCCGTCCGTCCGTCGGTCGGTCACACGTCACACGTCACACCTTTGCCCTGCTCATATCTCCGCATCAGTATATAGGGCTTGTTTGTTTATTGTATGACATCACGCCACATCATCAGCTGTGGACTCTGTGATGTCATCGTATCGCATCAGTATATAGGGCTTGTTTGTTTATTGTATGACATCACGCCACATCATCAGCTGTGGACTCTGTGATGTCATCGTATCTCCATATATGGCCATCTCCGTATATGGAGATATAAGTCGTCCATGCCCAAGTATGGGCTGGTGAGGTCAGACTTTGTGTGATGCGTAGGTTATCTCCATATATGGAGATTCAACATTCCAGGCAATGCTCTCTTCCCTGGTGAGAATTGCCCCTTTATATAGGGCTTGTTTGTGTATTGTATGACATCACGCCACATCATCAGCTGTGGACTCTGTGATGTCATCGTATCTCCATATATGGCCATCTCCGTATATGGAGATATAAGTCGTCCATGCCCAAGTATGGGCTGGTGAGGTCAGACTTTGTGTGATGCGTAGGTTATCTCCATATATGGAGATTCAACATTCCAGGTGTAACTATGGCTACCCGTATGACGTGAGAGGTGGAGGTTGTGATATTTGTGGAGATAAGCGACCAACGGTCGCTTATCTCCCGATTAGGGAGTCTTACTGGTCTTCTCCCTGTCAAGAAGCAGGATTTCCACCGGCTAACGTATGCTAAATCGTACAGCCCAAGTCCGGGATGTTAATGGAATTCATAGAGTGTAAAAAAAAAAAAGTCATCGAAATAGGGCCCTACGTCTTGTCCATGTATTGGCTTCATATTTTACATGGTCAGTGGTGACACAGCTGGTGACAAGTTGCCATTCTCACCAGCAAGTGCCGAACTAGAGTCAAACCTTGAACTGTCAGAGTGCCCGCTGGCCTAGTGGTCCAGGCGCATACCAATAGGCAAAAAAAGTACCATTCATCATCGAAATAGGGCCCTAGGTCTTGTCCATGTAATGGCTTAATATTTTACATGGTCAGTGGTGACACAGCTGGTGACAAGTTGCCATTCTCACCAGCAAGTGCCGAACTAGAGTCAAACCTTGAACTGTCGGGGTGCCCGCTGGCCTAGTGGTCCAGGCGCATACCAATAGGCTCTGATGCATTAGAGTGGGTTCGAGTCCCGATCTCGACAGTCTTTGCAGCATGTCACTCCCTATCTCTCTCTCCCTGTTTCCTGTATACCTTCTGCACTATCAATAAAGGCAAAAATATCTTAAAAAATAAATAACTGTACATTTTTTTGTTTTTGTTTATCACTGTGGCTAAAGTGATATCTTAGGGCGTCTTACTGGTATTATGTGTGTGAATCTTTAGAAAATTGCAGATCTACAAACTCACGTCGCATTGTGAGCTTGTAGATCGGCTATTTTCAAATGGCCAAAATGTTTACTGAGCTGAAGATGTTAATTTATGTTTTGCAAAAATAATCAAAATCTAGCATTGTCATATAATTGTAGTGGGCATAAAAGGGACAAGGACGGAATTAATTTGCAAGTGTGACTCGCGTCACGACAACCACACTGGTTATCATGAGACTGACACAATATGTCCATATATGGCATTCCCAGATATGGGCTTAATATTGATGACATCTAGGATCATCTAGCCTACAACAGGGTCATCAGTATGGATCGGATACATTTAGTTGTTTCTTTGTTTTTCAGCATTGGAAGGAGTCGGACATAGCTCAAATTCACAAATAATATGGCCACATACAGCATGTGTCACATTTGTGAAATTTCAAATGAAGTGCATGTTTATTTCCTCTAAGATCTTTTCTACACACTATAGTATCTACCCAAGATATTCCTTTTAATGTTTCTGCTGAGGTTTTTTTTAGTACATTTCAACTAGGCTATTTTGCATCGGAGACTCCAGTCTCAAAGGAATCCTGGTTAAAAAGGGAATAGTACTTAAATGAGACATTGTATGGTCTGTTCTGTACAGCATGCATATATCTCTATACAGTATTTTATTATTATTATTAGACATTTGTAGGAAATTGTCTAATTGGCTCCCAAGATTCTGCCACTGTTGTATCAGAGAGTACCAGAGGGCGTACATGCACGCATGCAATCACGCACGCACGCAATCATGCACACACGGGTCGCACGCGCGCGCACACACACACACACACACACACACACACACACACACACACACACACACACACACACACACACACACACACACACACACCAAAGCCTGAAATATGAATGAATCAGCAGAGAAGCTTCATTAAGACCATCATAAAGAGTTACTACAAGCCACACGTGTAAGAGTGTGTGTGTGTGTGTGTGTGTGTGTGTGTGTGTGTGTGTGTGTGTGTGTGTGTGTGTGTGTGTGTGTGTGTGTGTGTGTGTGTGTGTGTGTGTGTGTGTGTGTGTGTGTGTGTGTGTGTGTGTGTGTGTGTGTGTGTGTGTGCGCCCGCGTGCACGTCTGTCCCATGAGGTCCATTAGATCTGCGTTATTACTTACTTGATGTATAGAAGCTGCTTCTTATGCCTGGGGAATTGCATCGCACACACACACACATGCCTTATCAGCAGTTTGGATTAAAGTGGTTGAGAATAGTAATGAGACTGAACACACAAACATATCTCAGACAGAGGATGTGCGGGTGTGACACAGAGTGCAGAAAAACTCTCACCTTTAGTGTGGAACAAACAACAAAATATCAAAAAAACTGCTGGGGGGGAAAAAAAGCAGTCGAATAGCTTTTTCCTCAAGTTAAAAGAAACCAAGGTGTCCATAGGGGGTCTGTAACGCAGCACCGAGACCAGAGACATTGTTATACGCACACCATGAGCGACTATACTGTATGTCTTGTAAATTCTCTTGTCTCTGGAATATCAGATAGTTTTCCCTCTGACATTTCTTTTACCGTTTCATCTGCTATATAACACATTGTTAGTGTTTTTTTTTCCTGTGGTTGGCAATTGGTAAAGAAACACGTTGGAAACCCCGGGGTACAATGGCAGTTATGATCTAACATAAAAGCTGGCAACAGAAGGACTCTCTGTGATGAGATATATTATAGCGTCACATTGTCCAGGGATGCTGCAGTCCTACAGAGACTTTGTACTACAGCAGGCAGCAGCCATCCAGATGACAAAAAATGGGATGGGAATCTAGAACTGGAAATGTAGGCTAACTCTGAGAATCGGTATTGTATGCCGGAAACAGAGCTACACTTTCTAACCACCTGCCCCATTATACCAAGACATTAGAGACACATGCAAAGTGAGTTTGAAAACATGACCAACGACAAAAGAAAAAACTCCCATACCTACTGGGAGGAATAAAACGATGTGCGAACACAGCAGCAAGACTGCAAAAGATTGCTGCTATTTGTTTCAAACAGCTTTATACCCATGTAGTATACTATAACGACGCAATGTGACATAGCTCTGTTTACATAATGCTGCACCCCCTCCAACTGTATACACACGTTCACCATTTTCAGTAGTTTTCATTTTATTTTGACACTTGCTTTGGCAATGTAAACGTATGTTTTCTCATGCCAATAAAGCTTCTTTGAATTGAATTGAATCGCATGCCCCCGAGATTATCGGTTCCTTTTATCAATGCCAACATGGTGTTTTTTTTTCATGGCAGTTGCTCCTTGCACAACAATGATATCACGTGTGTACCCTGCTTCTGACGAGGAAAAGATAAGGAGCGTTGTAATTTATCAATGGAAGAAAGGAAGGCGTAATGCCGATGATCCTTGCAGCAATGTTTTTGTACCCTCCAGCTCCTCTGAGAGGCCCTTTGTCAACCCACCTCAAACTGGGCTTTGCACGACGCAACTGTTGGATGAATGAAAGTCAGGTATTGTTTTATCGTTTTATAACGTCACATCGGAGACCGACTGTTTTTGCTGTAAGGTTATAGATTCTGGGGCTGTGTCTTTGAGAGCATACTTTATGTGGCCATCCCATGACAGGCCAGGTGATACATGAACTCTCCGAGCAGTTTAAAGGTGGAGACTGCTGATGTTATGTTTCACGTGTTGTCCAGACTACCCTTAATCATGGACCTTTAGCTCCAATTGTTGCCAGTGAAAGCTCTTGTGAAAAGTCTTGTCCCCATTCATTCGTCCACATCTGTGGTTTTGAACCTTATTCATATCAAGGTCCATGATTTATTCTGCATTTGAACCACAGACCACCATTTGATGAGAGTTAGCCTCTCAGACCCAAAACGTAGAATGTTTTGTTGTCGTTGGATAAGATTTTGTCCACAATTTCATGCTGTATTGATTTGTACTATCAACAACAAGAGGCAAAGAAAGACAATAGGCAAACAATGACAATTCCTCTACATTTTGTGTACTTATTGGAAATTAAGTAATGCCAGGTGTTTAACAATAATTTAACTCTTGAGAGCATGAAATGAAACCAATTGGACCTTTATGACAGCTCTATTTGGTTTCTTTTTGTTTCATTTTGCTGGAGACCATGTGGAAGCCCCTCAAGGACCACTGGTGGTCCCTGGAGCCCTGGTTGAGGACCACTGGTCCACATAATCCAAGGCTAGAGTCAGGCCAGGTTGCTGACCCCATCAGGTCCCCAATTGTAAGCTGTGTTGGAGGTAACAGCGTTAAAATTAACAGCTTTAACGGAGTAACCATTTGGCTTTTTGATTTGTCTCCACACCAACAACTCCCCCCCCCTCCCCCCCTGGGTGCAGCTACTAGTATTGATCATGGAAAACTACTACTGGTGTCACACAGTGTCAAAATAAAAGCTGCCAGAGGGGGTGATAATCTAACAAAACTAAAGGCACAACAGCTATAACATCAAAAGCTATTCCATCTAAGGATAATGATGCCATCAAGGAATGACATCACAACATCGTCATCACATCCAACATGATTGTCCTTTTAAATGTTTTTTATGGTATTTTCCAACACAACGCCATTCAGCAAGTTTTAGCAACGTATTTCACTACCTTCGAACAACATCTATTGTAATTTAGTTGAACTGATTCACATTGGCGCTGGTGTGTAAAATGATTCACTGGGCGATACATTTGAATGGAGGACATAAGAATTCCGGCCATGCTGCTGTGCTAGTCGGACACAAGCTGTACTCATTTGGGGGGTTCAACAACAGGGATCAGATTGAAGTCCACGTCTTTGACACATGGTCCTTACGTTGGAGGAAATTGTCCTCAGTGGCAAATGGTAGAGGACAAAGTCCCATTGACGTTATCAAGGGGCGTTAGCAACACAGCTGTGCTGGTAGAAGAGATTGTCTACATTTGGGGAGGATTTTCCTCCCTAAACAGCAATCATCACAACAATGTGATTTTTGCCTTTGATGTCGTCACCCACAGCTGGTTCAAACCCAATATTTCTGGGACTATTCCAGCATCAAGGTGGTTCCACTCGACCTGTGTTCTGGAGAAGGTCATGTATGTGTTTGGAGGACGCACCCATTTCGATTCGACTGGATATACTAATGATATGTACAAGTTGGACACCACCATAATGGTCTGGTCTTTCGTTACCACCAGAGGCACTCCACCATCTCATTCAGCGTGTCACTCGGCCACCCTCATTGGAACAAAGATGTTTGTATTTGGGGGCTGTGGGGGTGAAGGCTACTACAACAGCATCAGAGTGTTTGACACAGAGACCAACTGCTGGCTGAATAAGTCTTCTGCAAACCTTCTCCCAGAAGAACGTTGTTATCATTCAGCCTTTGCCTACAATGGAGAGCTGTACATATTTGGTGGCAACAGCGACAGGAACATCTTCAATGATCTGTGGAAATACAGTCCAAAGACCCTTTCCTGGAAACAGGTTGAGTCCAAGGGGAAATGCCCATGTAGGATGTATTCGATGAGCTGTTGCATGGTGGGAGATAGTATTATCCTCCATGGAGGAAACAACGAAAACAACCTCACTTGTGGTGACCTGTACATCCTAGACTTAAATCCTAGCCTGAAGATGTTATGCAAGCTAGCAGTCACTCAGCATGGTCTGGAGCTGTCTGAACTCCCACATGACATCAGGTGGGAACTGGCAGCCATGTGATCGCTGCCCAAAGAAGTACTTGACATTATTGCACTTTTATTTTCTTTTGTTTTTCTTTTTTTGTCAACATTTGCTAAGACCTGTCCTCCACAGTCATGGTAGGCAAAGTCTAGGTTTTGCAATTGTACAATGGCAGAAGCAAGCAGTTTGCTGTACAAAAAATAATCAATTGTTTTTGTAGCCAGAGTTGGTGCAAGACTGGTTTTAACCAGTAAAACACAATGGGGGTCTTACTTTTCACTGACTGCGCTAGTATCGGCAGAGCGGACTGTGGCTCGGAGCGTAAAACTGTGTGTAAACGAGACAGAGTGTGTGTGTGTGTGTGTGTGTGTGTGTGTGTGTGTGTGTGTGTGTGTGTGTGTGTGTGTGTGTGTGTGTGTACAGGCTATGTGTTTCAGGGTAGCGCAACACAGCTGCATTACAGGAACTGCGTTTCAGGAACTGTAGGTTTTCATATAGTAAACTTTGCTCCCTGACGGTCGCAATCAGTAATCATGTGTAAGAAGGGGAAGAATAAAACACATCAGCAGGACAGATATAGATCGGTGGTTCTCAACCTTTTCTGGATCCGGACCTTCTTCAAAACTTTGAAACAATGGCGGCCCACCAATCTGAACACATTTTTTCAAGGCTTAAAAAAAACAGGACAAAAAAAGATACTAAAAAAAAGTTGAGGTTATGTTATGCTGTTATTAAAATCATATGTGATTTGCAAATGATGTGGGGGTCCAATCGCAATAGTCCCTCGCAGCCCAACAGGCTGGGAGGGTATTGCATTATTGTTGGCCCGGCTAGGTTAAGAATCACTGAACCAGATCACTGCACTTTCTCTGTCCATGGTCCTGAATATGAGCTAAGCTATTGAAAGTATTGGCGACTGTAAGCATACAGTATACTGTAGTATACTTATGCTACCTCGCCTGTCGCCCTGAGGCGTCTTATTTGTATATTATACTGTACTTACTGTACGTTCTATTACACCCATCCTAGTGGCTCTCCTCTGTTGGGGTGGTTTGCGCTGTCCCTAGAGCAGCGGTTCTCAAACTATGGGTTGGGTAGTGAACCAGACTAACTTTACCAACAGCTCCACGATGGAGAAAAACGTCATGTCGGGTCAAGACATTCTGTGATTCTAGCAACATATTTTGGCTAAATGCTTCAGTTTACAGTACACATGTGTACAGGACCACCCCAACAGGGCTGCTCACGGGGAATTCCCGGGGACCACCGACTCCTGGTGCTCCAGAACGGATGCAAAAGTGGTGGCGCCCCCAGTGGAGGACCCCCTGCCACTGCAGCGCACATAAAATGCCGTAACTCGGGCTAGGAGCGTCCGGGAGAGCCGGGGCCGGTACCTATTCGTCCGCCAAGGCAGCGCGGAGACCCCACCCCTCATTTCTCACATGGCCCTATTCTAGCGCCACCTTCAGGCCGATTTTTAAAACACATTTTTGGACACTGCTCCTACAGTTTTTGCCCTAAAATCACGAATATCACTACACAGCAAGTCTACACTCATGTCATCAACATGGATCAGGAAGATTTTGGAAAAACACATTTTTGCCCTATTTGTGGAGATAAGCTACCTACGGTAGTAGTATATTAGGCATAGTTTTTTTTTCTAAAAATAGCCCTTCTAAAAATAGCCCTTCTAAAAATAGCCCATAGGCATAGTTTTGTTCTAAAAATAGCCCTTCTATTAATATATGATTATTAATAGTATTTCTAAAAATAATATTTGACATCTGTTAGTGTGTGTGTGGGGGTTAGAGGGGTGGTTGTGATTGACAGGTGACATCTGGTGGATAGAGAGGGGAGGGGTGGTGTTGTGTGTGGTCCGTGGAGGTGTCAATTCTCACAGTTAAAGGTATTACCAGGGACCCCTTCAAACTTTTTTCAAAGATTCAATATAGTTTTCGTTGTTTCACAGCCCAATCATCAGTGTATTTTGGATTCATGTCAATGTGTGTTTTTCAGATACTTGATGGAGACCACCATCAAGTCTTAATAAACTACTTAGGCTGCTATTTTGTCTCCCCTACACCAAACCTCTTTACCGAAAACAACTAATCTACAAGCTCACAACGTCTCGCAGCGCGACACATTATGTGCATGTAGATCTGCTATTTTTTGGGGGCTATACAGTTCTCAGAATATGAACACTAGGGTTTCAGGCCGGGAACACATTTTGCTGTTTGGGAGGGGCTTACAGTACATGTACAGTATGTAGCAACATATTTGTTTTGTAGGCTAATTACTGATTTAGCCCTATTCTATAGGTTAGGCCTAAATGGGTTAAACTTCAAGGACTCCTAGTTGGAAGAGATGTAGCAAGGACCACCACTACCTTTTCAGAAATTCCATATAGTTTGACAGTCAGATGACAGATTGACAGATATTTAACCACTTGAGCCATCAAGTCTTAATAAACTACTTATTTTGCTAGTTTGTCTCCCCTACACCAAACCTCTTTACCGAAAATAACCAATTTACAAGCTCACAACGTCTCACAGAGCGACCACATTATACGCTTGTAGATCTGCTAATTCTGTAGGGTTGCGGTATAGGTTTTCAGGTGTTTTACTGACTCTTGCATTGCATTGTGGATTTGCCTACTTTTAAAGCAGTGAAGGAAACTGAACTTAAGAATACAGATACACAGAAAACGGATTCTGTGATTTTGCTTTATAAATATTTGTGTTTATATTTAAATCTTTAGGGTCATGTGATTACTACCTGCACAGTCATTGATGCATGTTATTTTACTGCCCTTTTTCTGAATTATGAGTGAGAAATAAATGAATGCATGCAACGATGTACCTACAGCGCTGGTATACGCAGTGCACATGTAGTAAGCATATGCAAACAGTGTATGCTTTATCGTCATAACATCTTGTGGATGAATCTTCTAGTGAACCCTAATCTGGTAGTTATAGGTGGTACTGTATACTGTACATATTATAGGCAAAACATCATAAAGGGTAGAACTGATACTGTACGTAAAAAACTCTGACATGAAATTCATGATCAATCCCTAACATTATACAGTGGTTATTACTAACAACACTCATAAGTTGAGTTATCACACTCTTACATACATTTTTTTCCCCCCTAATTATATATTTCAATAGATGATATGGTACATCATGAAATGATTATCTAGGGCATAGGTACCTAAGTTACACAAAATGTCAAATCACACACAGTAGGTAATGCCAATGCAGTGAGTTAGAGAAGGATTTTCACCCTAACCACACCATGTACGGTATAGGGGTGCATATAGTAATTAGACAACTTATTGTTTTATTTCTTGGGTGTTCTGTAGGTTAAGTACGTTTCTAATGAACATGCTATTACTCACACCATGTGCGTTATATTTACAGTAAAAAATGGACATATAAGCTGACTATTTAGTGTTTACATTATTCTACTACACTGGTATAATAGCATGGATGCATGGAAGCACAGCTATACAATGCTACTAAATAAACCAGTGCTACTGTATCTTTCTATTCTCCTCTCATTACATATTTGTTGTCCCACTACAATTAAAAAAGCTCACCCAGTCACCCTCATACACATCTACAAAACCCAGTACATCAACAAAACATCAACACTCCAACATATTACAGCACAACAAAAGCTAAAACACATGCAAAATGCAAAACATGAAACCAAAAAGTCACAATATTACTAACAATGTTACTAACAATGTGTTCAATAGACTAGTGTCAATAAACGAATAGTTTCAACCCTTAATCCTAAAACATCAACACTCCAACATATTACAGCACAACAAAAGCTAAAACACATGCAAAATGCAAAACATGAAACCAAAAAGTCACAATATTACTAACAATGTTACTAACAATGTGTTCAATAGACTAGTGTCAATAAACTAATAGTTTCAACCCTTAATCCTAAAACATCCAATAAGACAACAGGTATATGGCTATGTTATATTCAGTTTGAATAGTAGTTTGACTGATTGAATGAAAACATTTTGCATAGGAAAGAGTACACTGGTAACAAGGCCATAACAATTATAGATTTGCAAACTGTGAAAGGTCTATGACATTAAGAGGAAGATATCCATATTTTAGGATTGCATGCATCATATTGTATTGAAAATGTGTAGATTTATTTATTTTTTGAGTACAGGCTTATAAATGGGCTCTTTTGAGTCCAAGGCAACCAGCTTGTAGATGTGTTATTTTGATGGTAATACCTTACAGGTCTACTATTTTTACTGGGGTGGTGATGTAAGAGTATTATTTCCATAAGGGTTTGCATAATCTACTGGTAATATCGTATGTTTTATCATTTGGCTCGGTAGGGCTATGTATGTTGAATTCAAGGCATTAGTTGCGTTGTCAGTAGTGGTATTCCATCTGTAAGATAATACATGTAATTCTCATTAACATTACAAAATGAGAGAGGAACCAAAGTTATAGATCTGCTATTTTCACTAGTTTGACTAGCTCAACTACTTATAGTTTTATTGCTGAGGTCCAATCTGGCTTTCAATATGTTAAATGATTCAAAAGATCTATCTAACCACATCTTGATCACAAAGTGTAACTTAGTAATACAGTAAAACTTAGTTGGGTTTGTCTGCCAAACCATTTGGTCCCCAGTCATGTTGGATCATTCATTAGGTGTTTTCACTGTATGTAGTGATATTGGACAGAATACACATGAAATTGTACTAATATTACAAAAATGATACAGTGTTTTTTTCTATTATTTTTATCTGATATTAACCCCAACTATGGTCTCTGCTACAACTATATCGACCCATCCCTTAAACATGTTACAATTATACCAACAAAGCGATGACCGATTATTAGTGTTTTAACCACTTGAACCATATTGGCTAAAATGACCGATCTACAAAGCTTTTAGCTATAATGTGACAGACCTGTTACAGGGTGGGGTCTGTGAGAAAATTAGTTTACTCTTTTTGCGTGAACAAATCTCAAAACAGCCTGAATATGGGGGTCTCACTGTGTATAACCTTATGATATGCATGGAACTAACCATGGTCAGTCAATTTACATTGTTTTCACTAAAACATCCCATTACATGAACATGTTAACATTTTTAAAGTTTGTGACATTAGTCCAATACACAGAAAACATTTATTTGTTTATTCGTATATTATCTATAGATGGGTTAAAATACTAGGTATTCCTAAAATTATACTAAATATTGCGTGAAATCTAAAGATTTAACTTGAATGACAGGCGGATAAAAGATTAGTTCCCATACCAAGAGTTGAACCGGGGGCTGCCGGGGTGAAAACCAGGAAATACTAATCGTTAGACCGTATGGGATGCAAATCGTACAAACTGTATAAGTGTACAGGCCAGACTACACAACACAACTATACAACATCAACATGCCTGCATAATATCAAATCAACTACTGTATATTCAGTACAAATATACATCACCAACAGAAATCAGCACCATACTCACTACACATTGCTAGCAGATCCACACAAAAACATAAAAAACACAACTTGTCCATTAACGTAGACACAAAATACACAATATGTTCTAATAATAAAGTGTTCAATAGACTAAATTGCGCAATGCACTATGGGACGTTGGAAAGCCGTGGATATAAACAAGGAGAATGAGAAGTTTACTTCAGTCTCTTTTTCAAAAATGGATAATACCCATCAATTGGGGCTAGAAAAACAGGATTTTGGCGAAGTAGCGACCAATGTATTGTATACCTTCGCTAAAGATGTAGAAGAATCCTTAGGCTTTAACGAGAAAGATGGAAAGCCCACAATCTTTCCCGGAATAATTTTTAAAGATGGAGAATATGTACCCACAGGCATAGATCCCTATTTTGATGGATTTATGCCAGGTCGAATTAAATGGATGAATGATACTAATGGAGGGAAAAATATCCCACCAGATGATCATTCAATGTACGCATCTGAAGCAGCTCTATGCGGCCTTCCACCACAACACGTGTCCAGCAGCAATTCAAACAATGATAGTGCTTTCAATTTTAAATCATCGCAGTTTGCGTGGTTAGGGGAACCGGCTAACATGGAGCACACAGGGGTAGCGGATAATCACCGCTGCGGAGCCTGCCACCTTCTGCTTTCAAAGTTTCTGCCAGGCGATAAACTTTTAAATCAGCATGCATTCTACAGCAGAGGAGAATGTCCGTATCTCAAAGCAAACTATACACCCGACCGGCTAAAGATTGCAATTGGTCAGGAGAGATTCCGTAGAGGATTTATTGCGCATCCAAACATAATCACAGCCCCCGATGCATGGAAACTACCCGAAATGAAATTAACAAACAGGATATGTGACACTGGCTACACAGGAATGGTGTTACTTGTGCGGACGTTCAGCTGGTAATCATGTGCAAAACTGTTACCAAAAAATGACAGAACTCATACATAGCCTTAACAACGGGCTTCTCGAATTCAAATTATAGTTAAAGTTCTTACAACCGTGATTATACGGTGACATTGTGAATATGTATACATTGGAACCCTTGTGTATTTTAGCTTTTCTGTGTGAGCACTTGCTATGCAAGTGCAAGTGCTGGTACTCATACCTTTAATCATAATGAAAATAATGTTTTATTTGCTGAAAGCTATGTGTAATTAGTTGATGATTGAGTATAATCCTGACTAATAATGTAGAATTGGTTTGAATAGTATGAAAAGAGATCTTACAGCACATGGATGGTTTACTGTCAATATTCCAGGATGACCTCCCACTTGGGTAATGACGCCCCCTGGCGATCATTCAGAGAAACTACTTCAGCTCCCGTACTAACGTAGGTAGGAAGGGCCTGTCACTCAAACCGGAGTGACCCGCCTCCAGGCTATAAAAGCCCCCGGAGGCGGAAGTAACATCCTCTTTTCACTCTCTGCGATATCACATTCAGATAAGTTGAAACTCAGCCTTTGTATTTTATTCTTCGCGCATTAGCCTAAAGCGGTGGCATTGGAGTCGCCCACCGGCGAGTGTAGAATTATACCCGTACTTAAGAATAATTATTCTTGTCCCGTCCTAAACCGACGGTTTTCTTTTCTATAACAAAGAAATTTACCGCTTGTTCAGGCTTCTGCCCGAACCAAGCGTGGCCTAGCTTTAGCCGTTAGCTTGTTAGCTCGTCAGCTTCCTTTGTTAACGTTAGCTACAATGCTTCGCTATGAACCCTCTTGCTTTCTGCCGAGGGAATGTATGTTTGTTCTGCTGTTAGCTTGTTAAGGCCTCTGCCTGAACCAAGCGTGGCCTAGCTTTAGCCGTTAGCTTGTTAGCTCGTCAGCTTCCTTTGTTAACGTTAGCTACAATGCTTCGCTATGAACCCTCTTGCTTTCTGCCGAGGGAATGTATGTTTGTTCTGCTGTTAGCTTGTTAAGGCCTCTGCCTGAACCAAGCGTGGCCTAGCATTAGCCGTTAGCTCGTTGCTCGACAGCTTCCTTGTTAACGTTAGCTACATGTTTCGCTATGGTCCCTCTTGCCTTTCTGCCGAGGGAATGTATGTTTCTGCCTGAACCAAGTTTGGCCTAGCTTTAGCCGTTAGCTCGTTGCTCGACAGCTTCCTTGTTAACGTTAACTACACTGCTTCGCTATGGTACATCGGTTCCACCTGGCTAGGGCAGGCCTCGGAGCCTGCGCTCCACCAGGAAGGCTTAACGCTCTGGATCCTACAGCCCAGGCTGTCCGCCCCAGGCGGCCCGCACCGATAGTCAAGGTGCGGCGCTGCCGTCCGGGGCACCGCTTGTTCAGCAGCGCGCCTTGGTCAAGATGGCGCCAAGCGACGTGAGACACCGCCTGCCGTGCAGCCGACCGCAGCTAGCTCCACTGTCACTGGAGCTGGCGGGTCTGGCGGAGTTACCGCGAGGAAGGTGACTAAGAAGTCTAACAATATCCCTCCGGTGACCATTTCTCCTACGGGCGCGGTGCCTAAAGAGTAGCGTTGTGTTGTGACCGTCGGGGACGTCCCCTTCGACGTGAACTTTAACAAAGCAGTCCGATCCTTCAGGCGCGAATCGGACCTGAGCTCCAGTCAGAGCTAGGGTTCGTACTCAGGATACTCTGAGGACGAGAAGGAGGAGGACATGGCGGAGGAGGATGGCTCTCGCCCTGTCTTTACAGTGAAAGGTAAGGCCCCTGCGGCGCCAGCACTTCAACTGCCCCTCCACCCGCCAGTCAAGCGGGTGGAGCGGGTGGAGCGATGGCAGAGGACTTTGGTTTTCTGCAACGGAGATGTTGGATTCACTAAAGCGCTACAATCCTCATGGAAGTTACACAAGCACAATCTTTTCTGGGTTCTGTCAGACCCCAGTATAGAGTGGTGGGCACGACGTTTATTTTCTGTACCCCGCGTCGGGGAAATGAAAATGAGAATGTCGATGTATATGCCTCCTGTGTCCCAGATAGATCTGTTGAAAGAACAAAGTCTGTTTCTGTCCAACTCTATTGCACTAGCACAGATGACTCCATCTTGCATGACTCCTGTAAAAGTGTTGAAAGTCCTGTCAGGACTTTTTAATCAATCACGGGGTTTATCAGCAACCAGTATTGTTAATGTCAAACATTTATATGGTTCCTCTTACACGCGAGGGGAATATCCCTCGCGTGAACAATGCAATGAATTTAACGATGAGTCACTAATTCTGTCGGCCTACTATGAGCCCTCGTCACGGGACAAGCATGAAGGCCATAGCGCAGGTATTAAACGTAAAAGTTCCTCCCCTGTCAGGGGAGAATGCTTTAGTTGCGGACACTGTAGTGGGGGTTTGTGTTGGGGCAGGGGTCCGTGGTGTCACCCGGTTCCCCTCCCCCCAAACGAGGACGTTTATTTTTCCCCGCGTAGGGGAAATAATAATGAGAATGTCAATGAATATGCCTCTTGTGTCCCAGATAAATCTGTTGAAAGAACAAAGTCTGTTTCTGTCCAACTCTATTGCGCAGACGGCTCCATTTTGCATGCCTCCTGTAAAATTGATGTAGTCCTGTCAGGACTCCTTTGTCAATCACAGGTTTGTGTCAGCAACCAGTAATGTTATGTCAAACATTTAGATGGTTCCCCTTACACGCGAGGAGAATATCCCTCGCGTGGTCAATGCAATGAATTAACAATGAGTCACAAAATTCTGCCGGCCTAATAATGAGCCCTCGTCAAGGGTCAAACATAAAGGCCTTCCCCGCGTCGGGGAAATGAAGATATCAGCAACCAGTAATGTTAATGTCAAACAATTATGTGGTTCCTCAAGCGCGCGAGTGGAATATCCCTCGCGTCGACAATATGACTCCTTTATGCATGCCTCCTGTAAGAATGATGGAGTCCCGTCAGGACTCCTTAATCAATCACAGGTTTATCAGCAACCAGTAATGTTAACGTCAAACATTTATGTGGTTCCTCATGCGCGCGAGTGGGCTTTCCCTCGCGTGAGAGATGCTATGAATTTAACTTTGAGTCAGAAATTCTGTCGGCCTACTATGAGCCCGAGTCAAGGGACAAGCATAAAGGCCTTAGAGCAGGTATTAAACGTAAAAGTTCCTCTCCTGTCAGGGGAGAATGCTTTAGTTGTGGGCGAGTCTGTTTATCAGTCGAATCGCTTTGTTCTTCCTGTCTCTCTATCGAGCGAAGTGCGAACGCTTCCGGTGACACCGGATACGGATTCGCTCGCTCCCCGCTTCCGGTCCCGCCGCAAAATAGCTCCGCTAGTCAAGCGGTGCAACCAGAAGGTGTTTCCGCCATGCGGCCTATTGAACCCTTGCGCTCCGCATCCGGTCGTTCCGGATACGGATACGCAGGTCTCCCGCTTCCGGTCCAGTCGCCAAATAGCTCCGCCGTCACGGAAGCACAGTGGTGGGGTTTCTCTCTCTCAAAACACGCTAGCACGCTGCGCGTGCCAGTGGAGGTTGTGCGTAAAAGTTCCTCTCCTGTCAGGGGAGAATGCTTTAGTTGTGGGCGAGTCTGTTTATCAGTCGAATCGCTTTGCTCCTCCTGTTGCTCTATCGAGCGAAAACCGAACGCTTCCGGTTTCACCGGATACGGATTCGCTAGCTCCCCGCTTCCGGTCCGGCCGCAAAAAGCTCCGCTAGTCAAGCGGTACAATCAGAAGGTGTTCCCGCCTTGCGGCCTATTGAACCCCTGCGCTCCGCATCCGGGTGTTCCGGATACGGATACGCAGGTTCCCCACTTCCGGTCCGGCCGCCAAAAAGCTCCGCCGTCACGGAAGCACAGTGGTGGGGTTTCTCTCGCTCAAAACACGCTAGCACGCTGCGCGCGCCAGTGGAAGTTATGCAACCCGAGCCATTGGGTATTTCGAACGATAACCAGGGGTTACAGGTTACAGTTCGCAGACATACCCCCGCTTTCGAGCAGGGTTATTCATACCAGGGCTCGTGGTTTAAAAGCAAATCTTTTGAGAGAAGAGATCAGCTCCTTGCTAAGCAAGGGTGCTATAGTGGAGCTGGACAGGACCCAATCCCGCATGGGATTTTGGAGCCTTTATTTCCTGGTGCCCAAAAAGGGGGGGGGGCTACGTCCCATCCTGGACCTAAAGGCACTAAACGTGTACCTGAAGAAATACGTTTTCAGGATGCTAACTGTACCCACCATGTTACGGTCGGTCAGGCAAGGGGATTTCCACTGTTCAGTGGATCTGAAGGATGCTTATCAGCACGTCCAGATTTATCCCCCACACAGGAAATTCCTACGGTTCGCCTTCGAGGGTCGCCTGTACGAGTATACAGTACTCCCTTTCGGTCTGTCACTGAGCCCGAGGGTTTTCGTGAAAGTGACCGAAGCAGCCATCGCCCCGCTGAGACAGCAGGGCGTCAGGTTGGCAACGTACATCGACGTTTGGATGATTTCAGCGAGCTCCGCCCACGAAGTGGCGCGTCACACACAAGTGGTTTTGGCTCACCTGAAGGCCTTAGGTTTCATAGTCAACCACGGCAAGAGCATGCTGACTCCAGCACGTCGTCTTACATTCTTTGGGGTCCTTCTGGACTCGTCCGACATGTCGGCCCGTCTCTCAGAGGAGAGGGTGGACAGGTTTCGGGAATGTCTCGACTCCTTTTCAAGTGGGCCAGGTGGTCACTTACAGGAGTTGCATGGTACTGACGGGAATGATGGCTTCCGCAGTACATCTGTTGCGTTTGGGCAGGTTTCATATGAGACCTTTTCAACGATGGATGTTATCCCTCGGGATCCCGCCCTCCTTGAAGTACAAGAAGGTTACGGTTTCCCCTTCCTGCGCGATCGCCCTGTCTCCTTGGCTGGTGGAGGGGTTCCTCACCAGCGGAGTCGCGATTGGCGAGGTGGTTTCCCACAAGTCGATCACGACAGACGCCAGTCTCAGTGGATGGGGAGCCACTTTCGAGGGGCGCACAGCGCAGGGGCTTTGGCCTCTGGAGATGAGGGGTCGTCACATCAACTATTTGGAGTTGATGGCTATACTCCTGGCGCTCAAGCATTTCGAGCCTTGGATTTTGCATTGTCACGTCCTGGTCAGGACAGACAATACGACGGCCATGTTTTATGTCAACAAACAGGGGGGCCTGTCGTCGTTGCCACTGGACCGTCTGGCTCGATAATTGACGGTTGGTGCTTGTCGCGCCTCAAGTCGATCAGGGCCTTACACGTCCCAGGTCTCCTCAACAGCGGAGCAGATCTCCTGTCCAGGGGAGGTTCTCGCTACGAGGATTGGTCTCTCCACCCCAGGGTGGCGAGCCAGATTTTTCGCAAGTTCGGTCAGCCAGTGGCGGACCTGTTTGCGTCAGCGGAGAATACGTAGTGTCCGTTGTTCTTCGCGGTGAAGGGCAGTCCTCCCTTGGGGTTGGACGCCTTAGCGCACACGTGGCCGAGAGGTCTACTGTACGCGTTTCCCCCCTTCGACTTAATCCGACCCACTCTGGAGAGAGTCAGGAGGTTCGGTCTGGAGATGCTCCTGGTGGCTCCCTACAAGGGCACGTGGAGATCGGCGATCGCCCCTCTCCTTTGCGAACCGGGTTGGCAGCTGCCTCAGTGCAGGGATCTGTTGAGTCAGGCCAGGGGGGAGATCTTCCACCAAGACCTGCAGGTCCTAGACCTGTGGGTTTGGCACGTGAAAGGTTAAACCTGCTGGCAGCTGGTTTTTCTTCTGAAGTGGTTGCTACCATTCAGAGTGCTAAGGCGCCTTCTACGAGGGCGTCTTATGATGAAAGGTGGAATGCCTTTGAGGACTGGTGTGAGTCGCGTGTTCCACCGGTGGTGGCCCATGTGGCGTCAGCCCAGGAAATTCTGGAATTTATGCAGGACCGCTTGAGAAGTGGTCTTGCATTTTCTACCCTTAGGGGGTATTTGGCGGCTATTAATGCCTGTCACCTGGGGGTGGCGGGCAAGGCACCTTCTAAAGTCCCGGTGGTCATCAAGTTCATGCAAGGAGTTGAACGTTTGAGGCCGGTGACTAGGTCTTTGTTCCCAGTTTGGGATCTGCAGGTGGTTCTAGGGGGCCTATGTCGGGCTCCCTTTGAGCCGCTTGTAGGGATGCCTTTGAAACTTTTGAGTTTCAAGACGGCTCTTTTGCTGGCTTTGGCCACGGCTAAAAGAGTTGGTGACCTGCAAGCTCTCTCGGTGTCTGCGGAGTGCATGCAGTTTATGAACAATGATCTCAAGGTGTTGCTCAAGCCTCATCTTAAGTTTGTTCCTAAGAACATGGTGGTTCCTAAGGAGCCTGTTGTTCTTCTGGCTTTTCATCCTCCTCCGTTTGTCTCGGTGGAGGATGAACGGCTGAATTGCCTTTGTCCTGTCAGGGCATTGAAGGCCTACTGTGACAGGACTGCTGGTTCTAGAGCTTCTTCTCAGCTCTTCGTGGAAATGGGCAATGTTCTTGTCAGAAAGCCGGTGTCTAGACCCACTCTTTCGAGGTGGATTGTGGATGCTATTAGGCTGGCTTACTCTAGTGCGGGTGTGGAAGTGCCGGCGGCACTTAAAGACCATAGCACTAGAGGTGTGGCTACTTCGTGGGCACTGGCAAAGGGAGTCTCCGTTCAGGAGATTTGTGTTTCGGCGAATTGGTCTTCGCCTTCTACCTTTGCAGCCTACTATCACCTGGATATCGAATCCTCTTCGCTAGCGCATTCGGTTCTGGGTGCAGTTGCCTCCTCTACGTCATAGAGGAGTCGGATCTTCCCCTCCCACAGGTGGGCATGTAGCCACCTGGGGTATTTTGGGGGGGACCCTGTGTTTTCCTTATATAGTGTGTCTTACTTATAAGGCGGACTTGTCCTTTTCATTTAGTTGAATGAGGCGGACTTCGGTCTATCAGGGTCTCTCCTTATTTTCTCATGCCTTCACACCCAGGTCCGGTGGGCCTGGGACCTTCTGGGTGATGGGTCACGCCCGTTTGGGCTGTGCTCACCCGTATGAGGGGTGTGTGAGGGTATGAGAGTAGGTTGTGGCTTAGAGGGGAGTTTAAGAATCCCAAGTGGGAGGTCATCCTGGAATATTGACAGTAAACGGTAGGTTCCGTACGGAACCATTGTTTACTTAGATATGGAAGGATGACCTCCCACGTAATGCCCCTCTGTTTCACTGAATGTGGCAGAGAGTGGTATTAAGAGGATGTTACTTCCGCCTCCGGGGGCTTTTATAGCCTGGAGGCGGGTCACTCCGGTTTGAGTGACAGGCCCTTCCTACCTACGTTAGTACGGGAGCTGAAGTAGTTTCTCTGAATGATCGCCAGGGGGCGTCATTACCCAAGTGGGAGGTCATCCTTCCATATCTAAGTAAACAATGGTTCCGTACGGAACCTACCGTTCTACAGCCATGTGTACAGACTGCGTTCATAGCTACACAACCATGTCTTGATTGTACTTATTGTACTATTGTGTAAAGCTAATATTAGTATTAGTTCACCTATGAAAAGAAGAAAAATAAATAAATAAAACACTATATCAATATTATGAGTTTTCTTTCTTCCAAATGTACTTATGATCAGCTTAAAATGGGTATATTGCATATGCATATATGCATATTTGTTAAAATATTTACCACTAAACATTACTAGACATCACTGTGTAGTACAGTGGTAAACACAATTATACACAGGTATTATTTAATAACTGAGCATGAACATGAACACCATAGCTATTGAAAATGGTTCAAAATGCATGTATATCATTTTGGGTTACATGTCAACAGGTCAAAGCTAATACAGTAAAACCAACAACCAACAAGTATATTCGTATATTTTATTAGTAAACAGGAACACGTATTTACAAGGATACAATGATATACAATACAACTGACTGCTTTGCTGTATCACCGAATGAAGCTAAATTAAATTATGTAAAAATGTTTAAAACGTTGTTTTAAACATGTTAAAATGTTTTAAATGGACAAAAGAAACATGGGACTTGTTATTTATTGTTATGTCTGTAGGAAAATACAGTATATATCATCTGGTGTGACAATCAAGTCATCTGGCGTGACAAGCAGATATGTCACACCAGATGACGAAGTGTCACACCAGATGATGTTTTCTGCATTTAGGACAACCTTGAGGCTACCAGGTACACATTAGCATGCTAACAACATGCTAGCTATAACAAAACAACCTAGATTTACATGTAATTATGACCAAAGTTTCAAATAACTTTTGCTTTATTAATGAAAAAGGTGTCACACCAGATGACATCCAGAAGTGCCACACTTGTCAAAGTTTCAACAAGATGGCATTTCATGAAAATGTTAAAATCATAACTCACCTCAGACACCTGTCTTGCAGTTGTGCTGGGAGTGCTGAATAGCCTTACAGAAGAAGGACCTCTCTAGCCCAGTAGGTGTCCAAATTATTGCCTGTTTAATTTTTCCAAACTAGTGTCACACCAGATGATTTTGGTTTGGGGGACAAAATCTTTTTGATCAGAAATGATTGAAAACATTATGCTTGGACTTTGAAAAGATATAGGCTCACAAATAGACATTTTTTTGCCTAAATTCATTTTTAAATGAATTTTAGCAATTCTTTTTCTTAGTTTTATTCAAGTTCCCACTTTGAGAAACAAGGTCGGGACAGTCACACCAGATGACATTTACCATGTTTGGTTGAAGATTCTGAAGAAATGAGGAATGAAATGTTTTAATCTTGAGTAAGTTCACATAAAGCTTAATGTCCTGCACAATATTCAGAAGGTTTTTGACAAATATATTTTTTATTTATACATGTTTGACACCAAGGACAGCGAAAACGCTACGTCACGTCACCCACCCATATATCCTGTTTGTTAATTTCATTTCGGGTAGTTTCCATGCATCGGGGGCTGTGATTATGTTTGGATGCGCAATAAATCCTCTACGGAATCTCTCCTGACCAATTGCAATCTTTAGCCGGTCGGGTGTATAGTTTGCTTTGAGATACGGACATTCTCCTCTGCTGTAGAATGCATGCTGATTTAAAAGTTTATCGCCTGGCAGAAACTTTGAAAGCAGAAGGTGGCAGGCTCCGCAGCGGTGATTATCCGCTACCCCTGTGTGCTCCATGTTAGCCGGTTCCCCTAACCACGCAAACTGCGATGATTTAAAATTGAAAGCACTATCATTGTTTGAATTGCTGCTGGACACGTGTTGTGGTGGAAGGCCGCATAGAGCTGCTTCAGATGCGTACATTGAATGATCATCTGGTGGGATATTTTTCCCTCCATTAGTATCATTCATCCATTTAATTCGACCTGGCATAAATCCATCAAAATAGGGATCTATGCCTGTGGGTACATATTCTCCATCTTTAAAAATTATTCCGGGAAAGATTGTGGGCTTTCCATCTTTCTCGTTAAAGCCTAAGGATTCTTCTACATCTTTAGCGAAGGTATACAATACATTGGTCGCTACTTCGCCAAAATCCTGTTTTTCTAGCCCCAATTGATGGGTATTATCCATTTTTGAAAAAGAGACTGAAGTAAACTTCTCATTCTCCTTGTTTATATCCACGGCTTTCCAACGTCCCATAGTGCATTGCGCAATTTAGTCTATTGAACACTTTATTATTAGAACATATTGTGTATTTTGTGTCTACGTTAATGGACAAGTTGTGTTTTTTATGTTTTTGTGTGGATCTGCTAGCAATGTGTAGTGAGTATGGTGCTGATTTCTGTTGGTGATGTATATTTGTACTGAATATACAGTAGTTGATTTGATATTATGCAGGCATGTTGATGTTGTATAGTTGTGTTGTGTAGTCTGGCCTGTACACTTATACAGTTTGTACGATTTGCATCCCATACGGTCTAACGATTAGTATTTCCTGGTTTTCACCCCGGCAGCCCCCGGTTCAACTCATGGTATGGGAACTAATCTTTTATCCGCCTGTCATTCAAGTTAAATCTTTAGATTTCACGCAATATTTAGTATAATTTTAGGAATACCTAGTATTTTAACCCATCTATAGATAATATACGAATAAACAAATAAATGTTTTCTGTGTATTGGACTAATGTCACAAACTTTAAAAATGTTAACATGTTCATGTAATGGGATGTTTTAGTGAAAACAATGTAAATTGACTGACCATGGTTAGTTCCATGCATATCATAAGGTTATACACAGTGAGACCCCCATATTCAGGCTGTTTTGAGATTTGTTCACGCAAAAAGAGTAAACTAATTTTCTCACAGACCCCACCCTGTAACAGGTCTGTCACATTATAGCTAAAAGCTTTGTAGATCGGTCATTTTAGCCAATATGGTTCAAGTGGTTAAAACACTAATATGAGGTTATTTTTAATCGGTCATCGCTTTGTTGGTATAATTGTAACATGTTTAAGGGATGGGTCGATATAGTTGTAGCAGAGACCATAGTTGGGGTTAATATCAGATAAAAATAATAGAAAAAAACACTGTATCATTTTTGTAATATTAGTACAATTTCATGTGTATTCTGTCCAATATCACTACATACAGTGAAAACACCTAATGAATGATCCAACATGACTGGGGACCAAATGGTTTGGCAGACAAACCCAACTAAGTTTTACTATATTACTAAGTTACACTTTGTGATCAAGATGTGGTTAGATAGATCTTTTGAATCATTTAACATATTGAAAGCCAGATTGGACCTCAGCAATAAAACTATAAGTAGTTGAGCTAGTCAAACTAGTGAAAATAGCAGATCTATAACTTTGGTTCCTCTCTCATTTTGTAATGTTAATGAGAATTACATGTATTATCTTACAGATGGAATACCACTACTGACAACGCAACTAATGCCTTGAATTCAACATACATAGCCCTACCGAGCCAAATGATAAAACATACGATATTACCAGTAGATTATGCAAACCCTTATGGAAATAATACTCTTACATCACCACCCCAGTAAAAATAGTAGACCTGTAAGGTATTACCATCAAAATAACACATCTACAAGCTGGTTGCCTTGGACTCAAAAGAGCCCATTTATAAGCCTGTACTCAAAAAATAAATAAATCTACACATTTTCAATACAATATGATGCATGCAATCCTAAAATATGGATATCTTCCTCTTAATGTCATAGACCTTTCACAGTTTGCAAATCTATAATTGTTATGGCCTTGTTACCAGTGTACTCTTTCCTATGCAAAATGTTTTCATTCAATCAGTCAAACTACTATTCAAACTGAATATAACATAGCCATATACCTGTTGTCTTATTGGATGTTTTAGGATTAAGGGTTGAAACTATTAGTTTATTGACACTAGTCTATTGAACACATTGTTAGTAACATTGTTAGTAATATTGTGACTTTTTGGTTTCATGTTTTGCATTTTGCATGTGTTTTAGCTTTTGTTGTGCTGTAATATGTTGGAGTGTTGATGTTTTAGGATTAAGGGTTGAAACTATTCGTTTATTGACACTAGTCTATTGAACACATTGTTAGTAACATTGTTAGTAATATTGTGACTTTTTGGTTTCATGTTTTGCATTTTGCATGTGTTTTAGCTTTTGTTGTGCTGTAATATGTTGGAGTGTTGATGTTTTGTTGATGTACTGGGTTTTGTAGATGTGTATGAGGGTGACTGGGTGAGCTTTTTTAATTGTAGTGGGACAACAAATATGTAATGAGAGGAGAATAGAAAGGTACAGTAGCACTGGTTTATTTAGTAGCATTGTATAGCTGTGCTTCCATGCATCCATGCTATTATACCAGTGTAGTAGAATAATGTAAACACTAAATAGTCCGCTTATATGTCCATTTTTTACTGTAAATATAACGCACATGGTGTGAGTAATAGCATGTTCATTAGAAACGTACTTAACCTACAGAACACCCAAGAAATAAAACAATAAGTTGTCTAATTACTATATGCACCCCTATACCGTACATGGTGTGGTTAGGGTGAAAATCCTTCTCTAACTCACTGCATTGGCATTACCTACTGTGTGTGATTTGACATTTTGTGTAACTTAGGTACCTATGCCCTAGATAATCATTTCATGATGTACCATATCATCTATTGAAATATATAATTAGGGGGAAAAAAAATGTATGTAAGAGTGTGATAACTCAACTTATGAGTGTTGTTAGTAATAACCACTGTATAATGTTAGGGATTGATCATGAATTTCATGTCAGAGTTTTTTACGTACAGTATCAGTTCTACCCTTTATGATGTTTTGCCTATAATATGTACAGTATACAGTACCACCTATAACTACCAGATTAGGGTTCACTAGAAGATTCATCCACAAGATGTTATGACGATAAAGCATACACTGTTTGCATATGCTTACTACATGTGCACTGCGTATACCAGCGCTGTAGGTACATCGTTGCATGCATTCATTTATTTCTCACTCATAATTCAGAAAAAGGGCAGTAAAATAACATGCATCAATGACTGTGCAGGTAGTAATCACATGACATGACCCTAAAGATTTAAATATAAACACAAATATTTATAAAGCAAAATCACAGAATCCGTTTTCTGTGTATCTGTATTCTTAAGTTCAGTTTCCTTCACTGCTTTAAAAGTAGGCAAATCCACAATGCAATGCAAGAGTCAGTAAAACACCTGAAAACCTATACCGCAACCCTACAGAATTAGCAGATCTACAAGCGTATAATGTGGTCGCTCTGTGAGACGTTGTGAGCTTGTAAATTGGTTATTTTCGGTAAAGAGGTTTGGTGTAGGGGAGACAAACTAGCAAAATAAGTAGTTTATTAAGACTTGATGGCTCAAGTGGTTAAATATCTGTCAATCTGTCATCTGACTGTCAAACTATATGGAATTTCTGAAAAGGTAGTGGTGGTCCTTGCTACATCTCTTCCAACTAGGAGTCCTTGAAGTTTAACCCATTTAGGCCTAACCTATAGAATAGGGCTAAATCAGTAATTAGCCTACAAAACAAATATGTTGCTACATACTGTACATGTACTGTAAGCCCCTCCCAAACAGCAAAATGTGTTCCCGGCCTGAAACCCTAGTGTTCATATTCTGAGAACTGTATAGCCCCCAAAAAATAGCAGATCTACATGCACATAATGTGTCGCGCTGCGAGACGTTGTGAGCTTGTAGATTAGTTGTTTTCGGTAAAGAGGTTTGGTGTAGGGGAGACAAAATAGCAGCCTAAGTAGTTTATTAAGACTTGATGGTGGTCTCCATCAAGTATCTGAAAAACACACATTGACATGAATCCAAAATACACTGATGATTGGGCTGTCAAACAACGAAAACTATATTGAATCTTTGAAAAAAGTTTGAAGGGGTCCCTGGTAATACCTTTAACTGTGAGAATTGACACCTCCACGGACCACACACAACACCACCCCTCCCCTCTCTATCCACCAGATGTCACCTGTCAATCACAACCACCCCTCTAACCCCCACACACACACTAACAGATGTCAAATATTATTTTTAGAAATACTATTAATAATCATATATTAATAGAAGGGCTATTTTTAGAACAAAACTATGCCTATGGGCTATTTTTAGAAGGGCTATTTTTAGAAGGGCTATTTTTAGAAGGGCTATTTTTAGAAGGGCTATTTATAGAAAAAAAAACTATGCCTAATATATTACTTACGGTCGCTTATCTCCCGATTAGGGAGTCTTACTGGTATTGTTATCGTAGCATTTTACTGCTCGCTGTGCCTGTGTGTGTGTGTGTGTGTGTGTGTGTGTGTGTGTGTGTGTGTGTGTGTGTGTGTGTGTGTGTGTGTGTGTGTGTGTGTGTGTGTGTGTGTGTGTGTGTGTGTGTGTGTGTGTGTGTGTGTGTGTGTGCGCGCGTGTGTGTGCGTGTGTGTTTGGGGGGGTTTGAGAACCCCTGTCCTAGAGCTATGTCGGCTAAGAGTCTTGCACTCATGGCAGGGTCACCCACGCCAAACAGGTGGAAGGGTAGATACCAGACAAAGAGTGATCCCACTAGGTTGGGGGTGGGCTGTGGGCTGATAACCCACACCAAAAAAAAAATCACACCCAATGTGAAGTGAGCGGTGGTCGTGCTTGCATAACATCTTCAGACTAGGATTTAAGTCTAGGATGTACAGGCTGCTACACACACACATTTTGCTATGGCAAAACGCTGAGGAAAAAGGCTACGGACACACACACAGCTACGGACACACACACATTTTGCTATGGCAAAACGCTGAGGAAGAAGGCTACAGACATACGACATATGACATCACTAGACAAACATGATGCTACGCACACACATTTTACTATGGCAAAACGCTGAGGAAAAAGGCTACGGACACACACACAGCTACGGACACACACACATTTTGCTATGGCAAAACGCTGAGGAAGAAGGCTACAGACATACGACATATGACATCACTAGACAAACATGATGCTACGCACACACATTTTACTATGGCAAAACGCTGAGGAAAAAGGCTACGGACACACACACAGCTACGGACACACACACATTTTGCTATGGCAAAACGCTGAGGAAGAAGGCTACAGACATACGACATATGACATCACTAGACAAACATGATGCTACGCACACACATTTTACTATGGCAAAACGCTGAGGAAAAAGGCTACGGACACACACACAGCCACTTATAGGAGCGGTTTGCACCGCTCAGAAAACACATTGTTAACGCTGGAGCCAGTCCTCACAACTGGGCAGTGAGGACTGCAGCAGCTGTCACACATGAGTGACGGTGTTATGGTCTTGTTTACATTAATTTGTTGCACATGTGCGACATGGCAGAGATTGAGAGGGGACAGAGAGTTGGCCTTTTAGTAAGGCCGTGGAAGTATGCACTATGTTAAGGAGGAGATCAACATCAGTGCAAATTAGCCATGGTGAAGCCCAGCACAGCTCCACAACACTCCAGGTAGGCTGCACTCTAGATTTTATGTTCAACAAATGTAATCACAGGTGGGTTTTAATTGTCAGTAACGCAAAGATACTCTAACGTGTTACTTGTCTCGGAAGGTAACGCTGTAATGTAACAACTTACTTTTAAAAGTAACGTTAGCCAACACTGCTTCTGCATGTTCCGCAGGGATAACAGAGAAGTGAACCAGCTGGTATTGAACAGGGATCGGACAGGAACCCCCATCGCACCCTTTGCTCCCTGTCACTCTTAATAGTGCCTCACAATGAGCCAGAGGGGCCGTTCTGACACATGCAGTATGTCAGCCAGTGGATGAAGCAGTTGACAGTGCTTTATTGTGTCAGAAGCACATGGGAAAGACGGCATGGACGTCCATTCTTTATGCCGTGACGATTGTCAATAATGAGCACACAGAAAAGTTGATTTATTAGCCATACATTTGGGAAACACTGTGTCCTCCAGAAGGTCCTCCCTTAGGATCCCTTCATACACTTTGCCAACACAACTGGCAAATGACATTTTGACAATAGTGAGCTGGAGCGCTGGGATTTGCTAATTTGGGAATAGCTTTGACAAAAGTGCCTTTCCTTTTGATTTGAGAAAATATTGTGTTGGATACATTATCGGCATTTTTGGTGTTTAACCTTTTTTGCGTCGTAATGGTGCGTTTATATTGCGCCTTTATCCAAGGTGCTTTACAATGATTGTGCAAAACACACTTTGCTGTAGCAATAGTGGGCCCCAGAGGCAAGACACACCCTGTTGTCTGCCAACCACTCTCCCAGCTATGGGAGATGGGGCAGATGGACAGACATCACACCCTTTTCTCTCTGTCACTCAGCGCCTCACAATGAGCCAGAGGGGCCATCTGACACATACAGTATGTCATCCAGTGCATGACGCAGTTGACAGCTTGTGTGCAGTGTTTTTTTTGTGTTGTTTTCTTTGTAAAGCACTTTGTAACCCAGTTTTGAAAAGCACTATATACATAAAGTTTATTAATATTATTAAAACATCAGAGGCAGAGAAGTGGCACGTCAGTTCCTCTGAAGTGCTAAGTGATGCCATTTCTCATTACAAAGCAGCTGAGCCCCCCACGTCCATGGCTCTGTTTAAATACATGAAAGACCAGCGCATGATTGATGGCAATGAAAGAACAGTCTTTAGCGACACTGACACATGCACACGTGTGCGCGCCCACACACACATTGCCAGCTGTGGCGATGGAGTCGTTAATGCCATGCTGTTCAGCTTGGGAGGTTGCACTCATGTTTCCTCGCTCATAGGACAAGGAGAGTTTGTGATAAACAGCTAAATAACAGATTCTGAGACAAGTACACTTTTGCACTGAAGTCCCAGGGGCAGAATAAATGAGGTTATTTTCAACGAGCCCACTGGCTTGTCTCACTACCACTGTGGAAAAATGCAACAAATAGCACATACATGGCATTGTTTTCAGCAGATAGTCATCATAATTGGTTCTGTCGACACGCTACGCGAAAACACCACAACAAAAGAAAAACAAAGAAAACAATACAAACGCTCGTCGTGAGTCACCATTCGCCAATCCGAATACTATACCGAAACAACCATCAATCTGAGACTACATGCATTCAAGAGCTAAAATATGGGCATAAACACATGAGCATGAACTTTTTTTTTACGTTTGTTTATTGGATTTTCGAAGCATTAGAATTTGGAAGCATTCATTGCATACATATCTACAACATATACTAGCATTGAATTGACTATTAAACGACAAGTTTGTCCCCCCTCCTCCAATGAAAAGCACAAAGGACAAGGGTCTTACAAAGCATCAACAAAGTTTTAATAAACTCGCTTTTACTTCTCTGGTCGAAAGACAGAGCCAGTAGTAAATCCAGCCCCAGGCCAATAGATTAACATGCTGCATGCTGCTTCTGCTTGCTACTCTGCTTTCAGCTACTGCCGCTACTAAACCTCCACAAGGGGAGCCGAATGCATAAATAGGCTTTATGCACAGCAGCCATATTTGAGAGAAGTTGGGTCTCTTCTCACTTCCTTCAAAGGTGTTACCAATGTTACTAATGTAGGCTCTGTTCCATTTCATGTAGCACAGTAGTTCTCAAACCTTTTATTTCAAGGACCCCCGTAACTCTGAGAGTGTACAAATGGAACCCAATGGACCCTTGAGTTCCATTTGTACACTCTCAGAGTTACACAACTTATTATGGGGTCATTTAAAACCCCCAAGGAACCATGAGGGTCCCTGGACCCCACTTTGAGACCCAAGTGACCCTAGCTGGTTATTTGATAAATATACAGTATCTCAAAAAAAATATAGAGACTATTTTAAAGAACTTGTGGAGATATAGTTTTATTCACCAATTAAACCTTTTATACTGGGGAGCACCGGGGGTCTGTACTTGTCCCCCTCGTTTAGTTTTTCTCTGGACACCAAATCTCTTTGACGAAAGTAGCCAATCTAAAAGCTCACTAAGCGTCACACTCACTACATGGCGTGTTGTGTGCTTGAAGATGTGCTGTTTTTGCCAAATGTTCGCCTAGTATGACATGTTAATGTTGTTAAGCTTAGAGGAGGGGTAAAGTTGTTTATCAGTAACTTCAACTGGAAGCAATACTAGTATTGCAGTAGTATTGTACTTTGTATTGTGTATTGTTTACATGTAGCCTACTATGTTTGGACTAGTGATACACTCTCATTCGGTGCCTGCATTCTGCCTGTGTCATTACACAGGCAGAATGTAGACATGGATAGAGAGACAGATAGATGCAGGCAGATGAAAGGTGTGTGTGTGTGTGTGTGTGTGTGTGTGTGTGTGTGTGTGTGTGTGTGTGTGTGTGTGTGTGTGTGTGTGTGTGTGTGTGTGTGTGTGTGTGTGTGTGTGTGTGTGTGTGTGTGTGTGTGTGTGCGCACATGTGTGTGTGCGTTCATGCGTGTTGTTTTACTCTTGACAGCTGTCAGAATTAACTTTTTTTTTTTGCTTTCAGCTCAAACTTCAGTCAAACACATGGAGTAGGAAAACTTTGGCAGCATATAGCTCACAAAACATGTTCTTTCTCTGGCTTTCACATGCAAATGCATCCAAATTCCACTTTCACATTCAGAGTGAACAGTTTATCCCGGGGGGAAAATACTGAAATCCACTTTTTTTGACAGACATACTCTTTCCCCTAGCTCGTCCTCGTTGTATCTTGTGTGCGTCTTGTACTATAACCGTTTGTTTATTACATTCGACAATGTCATTTTTGATAAATTTCCCCCCTGACAGTGATTTTCTCTGACGCTTTGACTCTCAAATCGGAATGTGCCAGTCACGTGCGCTGGGAAGAAATGCAAGCTTGAAAAACTAATTTGAAGTTCTAAATGGTTTGTTTACCGTATGCTTGCATAAACAAACATACATTTGATTGACTGCCATAAGAAATACACGGAAACAAACACGTGTACATCAGCAGTAATGGACAGCAGCTTTACCACATACTGTACAGTATGTGGACAAACGTACTCAAACTGATACTGACTTAGCGGTGAGCGTCCTCGGTTACAGTATGTGTGTTTTCATAACACAGGGTGTATGTGATGATGTGATACTGTACATCTAGATCGGTGGTTTTCAACCCTCTTCACATCAAGGTCCATTATTTATTCAGCATTTGAGCCACAGACCACCATTTGATGAGATTTAGCCTCTCAGACCCAAAACGTAGAATATGTTGTTGCCGTTGGATAAGATTTTGCCCACAATTCTTCCATGTTGTATTGATTATGGTACCGTATGATAACAGGCAAATGTTGACCACAATAACAATTATTCTACATTCCCTAAGTGTGTAGACATTAAGTAATGCAGATGTTTAACAATAATTTAACTCTTGAGAGCATAAAATGAAACCTAATGGACCCGTAAGGGTCCGTTTCATTTTACACTCTCAGAGTTAAAGATCTACTGTTTTAGGGTCCATTTGGTTACCAACTCTCCATCATCTATATGGGGACCACCCAGAACCCCCACAAGGACCACTGGTTGAAAACCACTGATCTGGATTAATTTGCATGAATATTAAATGTTGTTTGTATTATGTGTGCATGCACTTACTGTACATGCAAGAAGTCTAGTGAAGTAGTTAGACAGGTAATAGTGCTTGATAGTTACGGCATGTTGCTTGCGCTGGCTACTGCCACTCGCTAGCCCTCTTAACACCCAAGGGGCCAAACTCGTTCAGTAACGAGATAAGGCCACTAGAGGTCGCTCTGCCAAAAGGAGTTGTCTCGTTGCTCAACGAGACAACAAAGGGTTAACTGTCCAGCGTGCTGCGCGCATGTTGTGTTCCCTGTGAATGACCCTAGTCCATACGTCACACCGTGGCTCGCAGAGAGAGAAAATGGCGAGACTAGGCTGCATTGATTTCCATTCTAGGCTGAAACATAAAAAGGGCTTTATCTATGAATGAGGTGCAAAGAACGCCAGGGAAGCAGAGATCTGATTGTTTTCACAGCGACACTTTACCGCGATGGTCGGCCCCGGTTTGGATTTTAGTTTCGCGAGCGTTTGTAAACAAATGGATTTTCTTCCTCAATCGTCAGTGGACACTCACGTTCACACGCACGAAGCTTCCGAGGCTCTTCAAAATAAAACGTGAGTGAACTGCGGCAGCAGCAACAGCTAGAAATGTTAGAAACCTTGGCTTCCCATGTGTTAAACAGGGTGAAAAGAGGAGGCGAGCAGGGGTGTCACACCAAATTCTGGGCCCTGGGTACAAGGATTCACTGCGGGCCCCCCATGAATGTTCTTCATAGGGGGAGGGGGTTTAACCCATTTAGACTGGGAACGCATTATTACGCATTACTGTGTGCTTTAACTATTGAAAAATAGCCGCTATACAAGCTCAGGTGCCGCGCTGCGAGCTTGTAGATCTGCTCAAAATCCCCCATCTCAAAATATTTAGTTCCAGGGACCCCCACCAGAAGCAAAATTTTAGTTACAAATGTTCGCTTAAAAAATACATATATTCAAAGAATATCTACAAGCTCGCAGCGTGGAACCCGGTGCCGCGCTGTGAGCTTGTATATCTGCTATTTTTCAATAGCTAAAGTATAACATAATTAATGCCCCTCCACCTTGGGCCCTAGTAACTCTGTCCCATTCCCCCACCCCTTGTGACACCCCTGGAGGCGAGTACGTAAATCTCTCTGCCATTACACATCCTTTACACCCCCAAGACTCCTGCAGTTCCTCCTCGTGTCCACACTTGCTGTCCCAGGATAAACTGCAGGGGATCAAGGAGCAGCAGTGGGACACAGAGATGCGGCGAACGAGTCTGCCGACCAGCTATAAGTCCTGGAGAGAGCTCAACTACCCATTAAAGAATGCACACTGCTGCTTTGTCAGCTGCACTGAACTGGGCACGTCTCACACGCGCTGCCCTAAAGCAGCTCTACAGTCTACAGTGAGCAGTGTCAGGTAAGCGTGACAGGCGTGTACCTCGGAAAACACTTTAAAGACCAGCTAAAATGCCAACTTTCTCTTAACAGGCAAGTATACTGAAATGTGGGTGCTCAGGGCTGCTTGCAAAAGCTCCTGGCAGTAAATAATGTAGCCTTGACGCACAATAACATCAAGCCGATATCAGCTGCAACGTACAAATGTGTCCGTCCGCCCAGACACTCAACTCTTCCTATAATCTTCGCAGAGTGAAGATGCAGCCATCATAATGTCCAGCCAATGGCATTTCAAGAATGTATCTCTCTGACAGTGATGTTCCCTGACCATATTATTCTCAAATTGGAGCGTGCCTGTCACATGGACTTAAGGCACACGCCGGAAAGAAATACTGGTGTGTGTGTGTGTGTGTGTGTGTGTGTGTGTGTGTGTGTGTGTGTGTGTGTGTGTGCGTGTGCGTGTGCGTGTGTGCGTGTGCGCACACGCGTCATGCCAGCAATGACAGGCAGCAGTTATGGCAGCAGTTTCCGGCATAATGTGGACAAACTAAGACTGGCACTGGGTCCTCCTGGTCTCACAGCGGGCTATGTGACGTGTGCCATATGCTCACAACGTGGCAGGTCTGAGTCTGGCATTGCTTTTCTTCAAGAGGTCTGGTTCATTAACCATTTTTTCAACCTGGCATCCCCTAACGTCTGGGATTCTCTGCTGGAGCTGTTAACTCCATAAGTGGTAGAAGATGGATGGATGTACTGTACTGTAGGTGGATAATGAAACTTTCAGAAACAATAGGCTCTATGCACAGCTGTCATTTTGGGGAGGAGTTGGGCACTTCCTTCACAGGTGTTACCAAGGATACTAATGAAGGCTCTGTTCCATTTCATGTAACACAGTGGTTCTCAAACCTTTTTTTTTCAAGGACCCCATAACTCTGAGAGTGTACACATGGAACTCATTTTAGTTAAAACCAGTAAGACGTCACGTCGCATACACAAACTTTAGAAGGCCGTCGTAGCCAATCAGACGGGAATATGGGAAATGGGACAGATCCATCTTGATGACATGACTTTAGAGATATTGTGTACCACTTTGCGTGATTTTAGGCCAAAATCTGGAAGGCAGTCGTAGCCAATCAGGAGGGAATACGGGAAATGGGACAGATCGATGTTGATGACATGACTTTAGAGATACTGTGTACCGCTTTGCGTGATTTTAGGCCAAAATGTGTAGGAGCAGTGTCCAAAAATCAGCCTGATGGTGGCGATAGAAGAGGGCCATGTGAGAAATCAGGGGTGGAGGTTGTGATTTGCCAGCCCATTCTCACCCCCTCTGCTTCACCCTCCCGACACGTTCCCAACTCGCTTTCTGCTTCACCCGTGCAACACTTTGGAACGCTTACAGCGTCTACTGTCAGACGAGAACGAAGAGTCTTAGTACGCATGCGCCGACATGTGTTTACTGGAATATTTCCCAGTCACGGGGAATCGAACCCGGGTCTCAGTTTTAGCTGTCATCATGATCTACCGACAGAGCTAAGGAGACGGCTGGGAAATTCCTTTTTTTGTGCTTTTATCTTTGACAACGTGGATAATAACGGAACGTAGTCCCTTCTTTGAGCCGCATTCGGACGCGGAAGCAGTCCCCCGGTCAATGTACTATTCTGTCCATAACGGCACATCATTCGGTAACGCCGCTAAGTCGGCTCATGCGCCGTTCGCACCGATCGCCGCGGCGGGTCCTGGGGCTAATCGGCGCCTGAGACGGCACGGCTCTGTCATAGTGGCGTGAACGGTAGCGTCGGGTGGCTGGTAAACCCTTCATAGTGGTATCGAATCTCGCTTCAGGCACGACTTTTTTTTTCTTTCTTCTTAGACCACTGGCCATACCCAATGTGTCCAACACTTGACACAGTAGGCATACCCAAAGCGTCCCCTCGTCCGACGCAGTACGGTACTTGACAGGGCGTCAGTTGTCTGACGCTTTGAAGGTGAGAATGTTGGATTTGCCATCCAATGAGTGTGTGTGCAAAGTTTGGCATTGATAGGGACAAAGAGCAGGGGCAAAAGTGTGACGTGACGTGACATGACATGACGTGACGTGACGTGACGTGACGTGACGTGGCGTGGCGTGACGTGACAGGCTGATTGACTGACTGACTGACTGACTGACTGACTGACTGACTGACTGACTGACTGACTGACAGTCGGTGGAGCTTTTCATAGTAACTTGCGACCTGATGGTCGCAATCACTGCTGGCTTACTGTTGCACTGTATTCAGCTACAATACCAGTAAGACTCGCTAATCGGGAGATAAGCGACCGTTGGTCGCTTATCTCCACAAATAGGCCAAAAGTTTGTTTTACCAATTATCAAGACATACGGGCAGTTGACAGTTTGCCATGGTTACTCATTGAAGTTGAATCTCCATATATGGAGATAACCTACGCATCACACTAAGTCTGACCTCACCAGCCCATATTTGGGCATGAGCAACTTATGTCTCCATATATGGAGATATGATGACATCACACAGTCCTCAGCCGATGATGTGGCGTGATGTCATACAATACACAAACGAGCCCTACAGTATAAAGGGGCAATTCTTGCCAGGAAAGAAGCATTTCTTCGACTCAGACCTTATCGCCAGGGTTGGCTTATAGCAGCTGTCGGTAGGACCATATATGGATTCTGTTAGTGTGGATCTCCTAACAGGGCATCATCTGGGATACAATCCCTTTTATGCCTATATATGGAGATCCCTAACAGAATCCCTTTCATGCCCATATATGGAGATCCCTAACAGAATCCCTTTTATGCCCATATATGGAGATCCCTAACAGCATCCCTTTTATGCCCATATATGGAGATCACTAACAGCTAACAGAATCCCTTTTATGCCCATATATGGAGATCCCTAACAGAATCCCTTTTATGCCCATATATGGAGATCCCTAACAGAATCCCTTTTATGCCCATATATGGAGATCCCTAACAGAATCCCTTTTATGCCCATATATGGAGATCCCTAACAGAATCCCTTTTATGCCCATATATGGAGATCCCTAACAGAATCCCTTTTATGCCCATATATGGAGATCCCTAACAGAATCCCTTGTATGCCCATATATGGAGATCCCTAACAGAATCCCTTTTATGCCTATATATGGAGATCCCTAACAGAATCCCTTTTATGCCCATATATTATGGAGAAATCCCTGCTCTGAGTATCTGACATCAGTGTGATGTCACCTGTTTATGCCCATATATGGAGATCCCTGCTCTGCGTATCTGGTTGCTATGGTAAACAGTTGGTTGCTAGGGTAAAAAAACATGGTTGCTATGGTAAACAGTTGGTTGCTAGGGTAAACAGTTGGTTGCCAGGGTAAAACCATGGTTGCTAAGGTGGTTGCTAACGTACACTAACAAACCAGCAACAACAGACTGTTGCCACAGCAACGTACACAAAGGTTTGTGTACACATGTGGTGTGATGTCATACTGATGCGGAGATATGAGCAGGGCAAAGGTGTGACGTGTGACGGACGGACGGACGGACGGACGGACGGACGGCCGGTGGAGGTTTTCATAGTAAACTGCTCCCTGACGGTCGCAACAATACAATACAATAGGCCTACTATAAGATCAGTTCAACAGTTGTTGTTGGTCATTATGTTAACATGCAACATTAACATCAACTAAGTGCTCTCTCTCTCTCTCTCTCTCTCTCTCTCTCTCTCTCTCTCTCTCTCTCTCCCATTCACCTTCCTTATCACGTCCCAATGCATGCTAATGAAGCAGGTCCTTCTTAGCTGCCTCAGCATTTCATAATACTCCAATCCACTATAGATAGCGCCCTAGATAAAGGCGCTATACAAATGCACCATTGTATGTATCATGCCATACAATGGCAGATTATCACGTATTATCTGCAAACTATGACGCAAAACGCGTTGTGTGTGTATGTGTGTCTGTGTGTGCGTGCGTGTGTGTGTGCATGTGCGTGCGTGTGTGTGATATATGGATATCGCAAGCAGTCACTGCAGGGATGATGCCTGAATATATATATATATATATATATATATGTCACGGTTTGTTAGAGAAACAGTACGGTCGAGAAACGGAGCACTCGTCGTGCGGCACCGGGCGGAACAAGCGGTCGCCACAACAACGTCCTCCAGGCGGAGCCGCTCGATTGTCCACGACATTGCAAGCGGCGCGAAGGCCAGCGGACCTTGGTCCTGCTCTTCGCCCCCGCGCGCCGCAGGCGCGAGTGGCCGCGAAGAGCGGGCCAGGGCCGGCCGCGCAAGTTACGAAGCCGTGGTGAATGCAATCGTTATATTTATGCCCAGGCCGTAAGGCCTGGGCAAGCCCACGATAAACGCCCTGTCCAAGTGACTACAATGGAGCGCTCCCTAGCTCATAGTAAGCTAATGGCTAAACACTGCCGAGCTAGACTAAAATATAAGAATGTATAGGGAGAAGGATTTACATATTTGTCAGGTACTGTAAAGTATCAATGTAGCCTAATTCAGGCGGGCCGTGGAACAAGTTATTTACAGGGGTGCCCTGGGACAAAAAACTATGTTTGAAAACCACTACTGGCACACACTTGTATAAGATGACAAGCTGATATGCTCAGATGCACACATAGACGAGCTCTAGCCTATACGCTATGCAGACAGACATAAAACAGACTTATACATACAGAGAAAACTAGGCCATGCAAACTGAAACTTGGCACTTTGGATGTACCGTATACTGTAGCTACGGGGGTGTAGAGTGGAAAAATAATGAGAAGAGGGGATTAATGTAGAGAGGATTGAGAGTGAAAGAGTGTAAGAGAAACAAACATGGCGAGAAATAGTATAAGCTAGTTGGAGAGGCAGCTTAAACGAGACAAGACCTAACCCCATGGGCAGAAATTTAACAATTGCCGTGTTGTTGAATAGGAAAGGAGAGGAGAAGGGAAGGGAAGCAAGAGGGAACGGGCGTCACAAGGGGGGGAAAGTGGGACTGAGTTACTAGGGCCCAAGGTGGAGAGGCCTTAAAATACTTTAGCTATTGAAAAATAGCAGATCTACAAGCTCACAGCGTGGCACTGAGTGCCGCGCTGTGAGCTCGTAGATCTGCTATTTTTGAAAAGTCGCTTAAATGTGTGCAAATCTTTGAATATATGTATTTTTTAAGCGAACATTTGTAACTAAAATGTTGCTTCTGGAACAAAATGTTTTGAGATGGAGGTCCGTGGCCAAATACATATCATGTTGGGGGTCCTTGAAATGAAAACGTTTGAGCACCACTGACATAGAAACATAGGTTTTTCTAAAAAACTTTAGAAGGATTTGAAATATTCAAAGACTTGCACACATGTCCACGATTTTTCAAAAATAGCAGATCTACAAGCTTGCAGCGCGGCACTCGGTGCCACGCTGTGAGCTTACGTATATCTGCTATTTTTCAATAGTTAAAGTATAAAATAATGCGTAATAATGCGTTCCCTGTCTAAATGGGTTAAACCCCCTCCCCCAATGAAGAACATTCATGGGGGGCCCACAGTGAATCCTTGTACCCAGGGCCCAGAATTTGGTGCTACACCCC